>NC_137806.1:5392955-5672955 GCF_963383645.1 Muscardinus avellanarius
TTCATCTTCTTCTTTATGCCCTTTATCTCCAAGCGGAGAACAATTCCCTAGAGCTGCCAACTTCAGGTCACCTTGTCCATGTTATTGTCACAGAGCGCATCCACACTAATAGAGCCGATCATGAGAACTTAATCACTAAGACCTAAAATTGGCTCCCCATTCCTCCCTCCCTCTCTCCCTCTCCTTCCTTCCTTCCTTCCTTCCTTCCTTCCTTCCTTCCTTCTTTCCCCCATCTTTCTGTCTTCCTTTATGTGGTGCTGGGGAATTGAACCTGGATCTTTCTTTCCTCCCTCCCTCCTTCTTTCTTTCTTTCTTTCTTTCTTTCTTTCTTTCTTTCTTTCTTTCTTTAGGGATGGAACCCAGGGGCATTCAACCTCTGAGCTACACCACCTTCCCTATTTTTTATTCTTTATTTTGAGACAGGGTCTCACTAAGTTGCGGAGGGCCTCACTAAGTAGCTGAGGCTGTCTGCAAACTGCGATCCTGCTGTTTCAGCCTCCCGAATGCTGGGATTACAAGCGTGCGCCACCACGGCCTGCTTGAACCTGGAACTTTCTACTACTGAGCTACACCTTTGGCCCTTATTATATTTTTTATTTTATTAGGAACAGCATCTCACGAAGTGACTACACGCTGGCCTTGAGCATTATCCTGCCCCAACCTCCCAAGTACTGGGGTTACAAGAGTGTGCACCGTGCCAGAATTGTTGACTTCTTCAGGTTCTTGCACATATTATATTTTCCAGGGTCTATTTTGTCCTCCAGGAGGTATGAGAATGAGCTGTTGGATTAAAAAAATTGTTCTTTTTGGCACTAGGAATTGAACCCAGAGGTATTCTGGTATTCTGCCTTCAAGTTATACCCCCAACTCTATGTATGTATGTATGTATGTATGTATGTATGTATGTATGTGTATGTTTTTATTTATTTTGGTACTAGGCATTGAACCCCAGGGACATTTAACCTCCCAGCTCAGCCCTTTTTATTTATTTTTTGTTTTGAAACATGGTCTTACTAGGTTGCTGAGAGTCTTGGTAACTTGCTGAGGCTGGCCTTGAACCTGCAGTTCTCCTGTCTCAGCCGCCCAAGGATGGGGCTTACAGGTGGCGTGCACCACCACACCCGGGGTGGGTTGATTTGTAACTTAATCTTGCACATAGCAAGGCCGGTGAAAGAGAGAAGGTACAGAGTCAGAGGATACTGGGAGGATTCAGCCCCCCCTTACAGTACAGCGCCTCCCTCCGTCCTGTCCAGCCTCCCATCACCGTCGCTTTCTGTCTGGCTTTCCTCTGCCTCTCACGGTTCCTTGCACAGGCTGCTACTTTTACATATAAATCTTATTTCCCCCGTGAATCTAGAGCCCCACTAACATAAGGCATAGCAACCCCTTTATCTCTATTTCACTCACACTATTTTACGTGATATCTTACAAAGGTCAGTGTTCAGCAAACATTCATCGGCTGAATGAACAGCAAAGGACACATGTTATTCAGGAAAGATCATTCCCAAGCTGGAATTTTGGTCTGGCAAAGTAATTTAATTTAGTCAAATTCTTTCTTCTTTCTAATTAGAAACTTTGACTTACATGTTTAAATAAACGAAAAGCATTCAGTTGGACATCCAGAAATAAAATGCTCTAGTAGAAAAGGTAAAACCCTTGTGGATTTTCCTTAAAATCCACGAGAAAATCTGTTTTAATAAGCAAATATAAGAGGAAGTCATATGTTCACTGTCTCCTCTCAAATATGGACAAAATATCTGGAAATGTCTAATAAGCTGCTCCAATAGTTCCCTATAATAGCGAGTCAGTGAGAACCATATGTCTAGCTGGCTGGATCCCATTACATGGTTCTAAACATCGGATTCTGAGCAGAAACATCATACGCAGGAAGATATTTCTGGATAAGGCACACATTAAAATACAAATAAGACAATCTGGGAAAAATCAGACCAAATTAAGGCTCTAAATCTAATATTTTGTATACTATCACTACACATGAAGATTATCTAGACCAGAAAGCTATCATTACCATACTAATTATTCTAGGTACCATTAACCCCTATGAAAAGTAAGCTTTTAGGTATCAGACGGCCTCGTGCACTGGCCTAAAAGGCTATCCAGCAATATGGAATCCTTCATTTTTACAGCATAGCATTTTAAAAATACTTTTTATTGGTGCATTGCAATTAACCATCATAGTGAGGCTCGAAATGATGCAAATATCCACGCAGACAGTCTTGGTGTGTTCTCCCCGGATCCCACCGCTCTCTTCCTGCATCACAGCAGCGAGATTGGTGGTGATGCCTAAATATATGGACACAGTATTATTTGAGCTGTTTCTTTAATCCATTCCCCTTTGTCCTCCCTCCTTCCTTTCCCCAATCCCTTCTGCGATCCACTATTCTACTGGCTTCCTCTCATTTATCTGAAATTCCTTTTGTTTCCTATTTTCTCTCTAGATTTTACATATGAACAAAACATATGATTGTTGGCTTTCAGAGACTGGCTGATTTCACTTCTCTTCATATTCTCGAGTTTTATCCATTTTCAACAGCAGCACTAACAAATGCGAAACCTTCCAAATACTAAATGCGGCTACCTTTTCTTTCTGGCATTTTTCCTGTGTTAGGCATTAGGATAAATGGGGTGTCCATTGAATTCCCTGTCTCCACCTCATGGAGAGCATTATTAACCCAATTTCCATGATGAGGCAACTCTGGGTTGCCGAGGATTCAGTGACGTGATCGAAATCCCCAGCTCTCCACCAGCTACGCCGGGTCTGCAGCCCTGACCCCTGGCCCCCCACCCTGTGGAAGATGGCTCCGCATCTTGGTCCTTTGGCAGTGGAACCCAGCTTGAATTTCCAGTTGCTTGTTAGAAAACTTGGGATCCTATTCAGTCCTCCTCCTCCTCCTCCTCCTCCTCCTCCTCCTCCTCCTCCTCCTCCTCCTCCTTCTTTTGGTGGTACTGGGGTTCCTGGAAGCCCTTCTACCTCCGGGCTACACTCCCAGACCTATTTTTACATTTTTATTTGGAAACAGGGTCTCCTAAGCCAGTGCGCGCGGCTGGCTTTGAACCTGCGCCATCCTCCTGTCTCTGCCTCCCAAGCGCAGGGATTACGAGCGTGCGCCGCCACGCCCAGCCCTATTCGGTTCTAATCAGCTCCCTTAACCTTTTCTCAAGATACACTTGGTAGAAAAATTGTACCGAGAGATTTTCTGCCAAGGACAAAATAATGGGAAAGGTACCATAAGAATTTCCCTCTTGGAGATTCAGAGTATATAGCATCTGAAAGGCTTAGGAAAGCCCGATGTTAATGAAAGACTCTTGCAGGGTGTGACGGTGCACATCTGTAATCCCAGTACGTAGAGTCTGAGATAGGAGGATCACGGGTTCCATGCCAGCCTCAGCAACTTAGTGAGACCCTGTTTCAAAATAAAAGTAAAGTAGGGCTGGGAGATCAGGGAGACACAAATCAAAACTATGCTGAGATTCCATCTAACTCCAATCAGACTGGCAAACAAAAAGAAATCAAATAACAACAAATACTGGCAAGGATGTGGGGAAAGAGGAACACTTTTACACTGTTGGTGAGAGTGCAAACTAGTTCAACCTCTATGGAGATCGGTGTGGAGATTTCTTAGCAAACTGTAAATGGACCCACCATATGATCTGGCTGTACCACGCCTGGGTATTTGTCCAAAGGGGTTGAAATCAGAGAACTCCAGTAACATATGCCTACCCATGTTCATAGCAGCACAATTCGTAATAGACAAAATATGGAACCAACCTAGAACTCCATCAACAGATGAATGGACTGCAAAATTATAAGAAATACACACAATGGAATTCTACTCAGCTATAAAGAAGAACAAAATCATGTCATTAGCAAGAAGATGGAAAGACCTGGAGAGCATTATGTTAAGTGAGATCAGCCAAGCACAGAAAGAAAGAGAAGGGACATATGTTTTCTCTAATATTCCCAAACTGGGGAGCGCTGAGAATACCAGAGGGACTGCAGAAAATGGATGGGAAATCTCAGCAAAGCTAGAATGGAAGGATAGGAGAGGAAGAAGGCTGAGGTTGATTAATGGAGGAGCTACATCCGAATATGTGTACATTTATGAATATAGCATGGTTAACCTGGACACTCATTGTTAGGAAGGGGAAGGGGAGGTGGGGTGGGGCACCAGGCACAGTCTGAATGTATGCCATTTTCAGTATATTTCACATAAAAATAAAAAAAATAGAAAATAGGGCTGAGAGTATAGCTTAGAGACAGGACGTCCCTGAGTTCAACTCCTAGTACAGGAAGGAAGGACTCCTCAACTCTGCGTTCCCTCTACTGGTTTGCAAATAGAACCTTTTCTGTTCCATAAAGTCTGTTAATAACCCTTGAAATTTGTATTCTGCAGAGTAAATATTGGGAAATGGTGACTCAGAACATTCCCTGGGCTCTCTTTGGGGACTCTTGCTGTCGTATCCCACCAGCTCTTGTTCTTATATCATTTTAGATGCCATACTTCCTGAATCCAGCTGGATTTAGCTGCATCTCTTTGGACATGAGTCGTCTTCTAACTGGGTCGATTTCCAGCTACAAACACGTCCAGATTCCATATCCTTCTCTGTCCTGTGATCACATATTGCTGAGATTCTAATCTTGACAAGAATACATCCAAGTTACAACAAACACAGATGGCAAGATAAGAGAGAAAATAGGAGAAATATTAGGAAAACAAAGGAAAATAGAATGAAAAGGAGAAAACTAGTACTTTTATTTTCCATCCAGAAAGCTCCGCCATATCCTTAGTAATATATAACGTAGAGAACGAATGTACGTACGATCCCCGAAGCCAGCAAACTCTGATTTTGTGTACAGAATTGCAAGCTTGAAGTGAGAAAAAATTCTAGTCTTAGATCGGGATGTCGTCCAGTGAAATACATTTTATCTTTCCAGGCAATAACAAACTCACATATTCTTTTCATAAACATGTTTGGAGCATCTATTAAATGCCAGTTTTATTCTATATACTTAGAAATTGTTAAAAAAATATTGTGTGTTAGAAAGTGAGCAAAGCTGAACAATGGGGTAGAAAACTGATCAGGCATAATCTCTTTTTGATTATTTTTGATTATTATTTTTGATGATTTCAGAACATGCTGTTAAAAATAGCAAGCTCAGAGCAGGTGAGGCGTGGACCAGGGCTCACAGCACTCGGGCAACTGAATGGCTGATGAATTCTTATAACCACAGCTTACTTGTCCACCTCCTTTGCAAGGCTCCTTTCTTAGTCTTTATTTATTTATTTATTTATTTATTTATTTTTTTTTTTTTTGCCTATAAGTATGTCCCTGATTTTTAAAGTTAGTATTTGTAAATACTTTTTTTCAGAACATTTATTTTCAAATGATTCAGGAAATTATAAGTAAAAAAGCAAAAGTAGCTTAAAATTTTACTGTACTTCAGAATTTGGGTGTAAATCCCAGTATGCACATCTGAACGTACTCACTTGCAGTTTTGCAAAAAAAATGATATTGTTCCGAATATACTTCTATATAACTGTTTTCCTTACTAAATAGTATGTTTTTATGTAATTTTATGTAATTTTTATGTAATTTTCAGGGCTTTATAAAACTGTATTTTTGTAAGCACTCCACCATGTTTTAAGAAATCAAAATGATATAAAAATATATACATTAGAAAACTCACTCTTATTTTTGTTCCTATCCACCCTATTCTCTTCTGAAATAAAAGCAGAGACTTTCTCATACATCCTTCCTCTTATGTATATCGGCAAGTACAAATTCATATGATTGCTCCCGTTCTGACACAAAGGCTTACGCGCCACACGGTGTTCTACACTTTGGTTGCCATTTACACTGGGGAGATCGCTCCCGTATTAACACACAGGAGGCTTTTCTGGATTCAGGTTCGTGGGTGGACCTAGCATAGTTGATTTAACTCTTAAAGTCTAACTGTAAAATGACATGAACTGCAGGTAGACTGTGCCTGAAACAACACTGAAGAGAGGATACAATTTTTTCCCCTGAAAGTTATAATGAACATCAGTGGGAAAAAGATGTTACACTAAACCAGTGATGACATATCACGAGTTTCAACACCACTAGTTTACACGTCACTGCTTTAAACATTGAGGGAAACGTTTCTGAATGAGCAGTCTGGTCTTTGATGTTTATTTCTCATGAGAAGAGTGGCAAAATTTTCCGATGCAACTTTCTTAAAGGTAATATCTCATGAGTTTATTCTAATAATAAACATTTTACAAGCATACATGTGATGGTCAACATATAATGTATAACTCTCCCAATGTGAAGAGCAAACTTAGTTAAAAGTTCAGCATCAAATATTATTTTGCAAATTTTTTCTTTAACTTTGTTGGTATGGCAAGAAAGTGGGGAGGGGCTGGGAGAGAGAAGCTTTATCAAATACTGTACATATATGTGCCTGTCACCCTCAACCACATGGCCATGTGAGGCTACAGTGCGCCGATGAAAGGACATGCGTGTGTGTGTGTGTGTGTGTGTGTGTGTGTGTGTGTTGAGTGTGGAACTGGGGATTGAACCCAGGAGCATTTACTTCTGAGCTACATCCCTATCCTGTTCTTTATTTTGAAATAGGACCTCACTAAATTGTGGAGGGCTCCCTAAGTAGCTAAGGCTGACTCTGAACCTGCAATCCTCTTACTAATCCTCCCAAGTGCTGGGATTACAAGCATGTGCCATCATGCCCAGTTTGAAAGTTTGTTTTTAAAGATAAAAATGAATCACTGTAAGTACTGGTATAAAGTTTTTTTTTTTCCAAAAGGTGTTTGGGGAATGATTAACTATAGAAATTTATAAAAAAAAAAAAAAAACCTTGACAAGTGAACTAATTAATAAATTCCATGTGCTACAAATGCGAACCTTATCCACTTGATTGTCAACAATCTGTGTGCTAGCTGGGCATGCTACTGTAATCCCAGTACTTGGGAGGCTGAGACAGGAGGATCAAAGATTCAAGGCCAGCCTCAGCAACTTAGCAAAACCCTCAGAAACTTAGTGAGACCCTATTTCAAAATAAAAACCTCCAAAATAGGTCTGGGAGTATAGCTCAGAGATAGAATGCTCCTGAATTCAACCCCCTAAACACACACACACACACACACACACACACACACACACACACATCTGTGTGCTAGATATTACTATTTCTTTTCATACACGAGGAAGCAGGATCAGAGAGATAAATGCTATGCTGAAAGTTGCATGACTGTTAAAGTTTTAAGAACAGGATTTATTTTTATTTTTTTATATATTTTTTGACAGAACTTCAAGTTTATTGTACCACCATTGGTCGAAAATCACCCCTGGTTGCGGTCATTGAGAAGGAGGTGAGTCTGGTCCACAGCTCTGCCCAGTCCCCAGTGTGGGCGGGAAAAACCCCGGCCACAACCGCCACTGGAGCATCCCCAGTAGTCTGGCTTCTGATCTCTGATCCTGACCCTGCCTTCTCTCCACAGAAGGCAGAGTAGGCACCACCAGGACCTTGCAGGTAGGAGAGCTTGGTTGTCCTTGTGTTTCAAATAGAGTTGTTTAATTGGATAAAAAACAAAAAGCAAAAAACTAAGACCTTTGAGAGAACATTTTTTATTTACTTACTATTCAATTTTTCTTATAATTTCCTTAAACAAATGTTTAAAATACTCTTAGAAGTTTGTAATGCTCGGATTTAGAATGTCCACATCACCTCACAGAGGTTAGGCAGCCATGCTGGCGGTGGGGCTGTTGCTGAGGGCAAGTCTTTGGAAGTGTGGCCTTGGAGACGGCATGCGGTTCTTCCTTCCCCAGCTCTCTCTCTTGCTTCCAGTCTCTGTGGTGTGAGAGCAGAACCCTTGCTTTCACTCTCTCTGCTTCATGCCCTGAGCTCCTCAGACCTGGCCTGACATGGATTGAATCTTGAAGTCTCCAAAACTGTGAGCAAATAATCTTCCTTCTTCTAAGCTGTGTGCAGCCAGACTTACTGGGTCACAGCAGTGGCCATGTTGACATGAACCAGTATTTAACACCAAGAGTTCCTTATTCTAGTTTCTGTGTATTTGAACAGTATATTACTCTGACTCTCAGTCAAGTTGATTATACATAGCCTGTGATCATTTATTTCTTGACAGTTTTTCTTAGATAAATCCTATTCTTTAAATTAAAAAAATCATTTCCACCTTCCTTTAAACTAAGAAAAAAAAATTAGTTAAGGGTTTGCAAGCTAACCAGGGGCCTAGGCCAGCTATCTTTTCCTTCCTTTTTTCTTTTCTTTTCTTTTCTATTTTCTTTCTTTCTTTCTTTCTTTCTTTCTTTCTTTTTTCTTTCTTTCTCTCTTTCTTTCTCTATTTCCTTCCTCTTTTCCTTTCCTTCTTTTTTTGCCTTCAGTAAAAAAGCAACCCCGAAAACAAGGGGTGTATATTGACGGATGTATATTAGATAGCAGGTAGGTCTTGGCTTCTAAAATTTAGTAGAAGGGCGACAAATTTTTGTAGAGAAACCTTTGCCCCTTACAAAGATAAAGGCAGAAGACACACAGAGAAATGACTCCCGTGAACAACCTCAGTTTCTTCCACAGAGAAATCAGATCTGGAGAGATTAGTGTGTCTCCAAGTACAGGAATAACGGAGAAATTAGGAATTGCATCTGTAGCTTCGCAGAGCCCACACTTACCCTAACAGTCCCCGCTGGCCGAAATCCATGATCATTCACTGCCAAAGATTATCGCCTGACATGATACGCTCTATAGAATTATACTGAAACAAAGAAAAACGAAGGAAGGACAGTGCAATTCACATGTTGGAAAATATCTGGCATCTAAAACAGCTCATCCTCTGGACCAGGCTGGGGAAATGTTTTAAGACATGTGTATGAACTGAGATTTCCTCAGTCCTATCTCCCACTTTATCTTTTTATTTGAGCATTACAGAAATGCTTAAGATCTGAAGTTTCTTATGGTGAAATAACTCAGGCCAGGGAGGACATGATGTCCTCTGTGCCTGATAACATCAGGGCATTCAGTTGCAAGAAATAAAGTGAAAAACAGCATCATGGGAAAAATAGAAATTCTACATCTATTGCAATACATCTCAGCTTTGCAAGTATTTGAAGCCTTTCAGTTAGGGACTATTTAAATATTTCTGGATTTCTGTGTGTATTTGATTAGAGCAGGTGGGACAGTTGGGTGTGGCGTGTGTCCCCATTTGCCTTAAGCAATGATAGGAAGAAGTAATCCCTTTCTACCTAAGCATATCTATCTAGAAAATGGCATGGTCTTTTTCACAAATTCTTCTCAGAACAGAGCCAAGGTTATACACAATGTGACCAAAAATTCATACCCATCCCAGGGTTGAACACCTGCATGTGAGGATCCATAGAGCGCTTGAAAGAGATCTATCTGCAGGAGCTGGCTTACAAAACTGTGGGTGCCAAGGAGTCCCGGGATCTGTGCTTGGATATCAGAAGACTGGGGAGGGTCCATGATGGAGTTCCCGTCCATGTCCAGAGGAACCAGGAGCGCTGTTAGTATGAATTCCAGTCTGAAAGCTGGCAGGTTGCAGACCCAAGAAGAGCTGAGGTTTTAGTTCAGCTCTGGACTGGAGGGTATCCCCACTTAAACAGTGAGGGGAGAGGCCCTCCTAACAGGTGTTTTTGTTCTATTGGGGTCTCCAGTTGACTGGACAGCGTCTGCCTGCATTAAAGAGGGCAATTTCCTCTACTCAGTTTATAATTCAAAGTGAATCTCATGTGGATAAGAGTACAGATTCACTCAGAATAATGTAAGACCAAATTGCTGGACACCCCATGATCTAGTAAAGCTGAAACATCAAATTAAACCTCATGAAGGTATGCTGGGGAGCCAGCGAACAAATGTCTGGATGGAAGAGATGGCTTTTAGGTTGGTGGAAAAGCAATGTTATTTTAAATACCCAGCCTCCAAGGCTCCAAGATAAAGATTAATTAGTTATTTAGTTAGAATGAGCTGTGTGTGTGTGTGTGTGTGTGTGTGTGTGTGTGTGTGTGTGTGTAACTGGAGATTGAACCTAGGAGCACTGTACTTAGAGCTACACCCCCAGTCCTATTTTATTTTATTTTTTATTTTGAAACAGGATCTTGCTAAGTTGCTGAGGGCCTTGCTAGGTTTCTGAGGCTGAACTCAAACCTGCCATCCTCCTATCTCAGCCTCCCACACAACACTACAGTACCACACCTGGTAACTATAGCTATTTTATCAGTATACTGCTATCAATTCTAATTGGAGAAACCCCAAGGAATTCCAGTGGGCTTAATGCTCATATCATTTAGGTTACATATTAGATAAACTCAAACTGATGGTTTTCATGACGCCTGGAAAATGTGCCATCCCTTTTATTTTTTCTCTTCTCCTATTTAAGTCTTTTTTCCCCTTCTCTCATTTTTTCCATTCCTTTTGTTCTGAATACCCTGTTTAAAATAATGTAGTAGAATATCTTTAAGTGTAAGAGCAAATGATGTTTGTTTGATGGTGCTGCTACTTTCAAGGAACCAATTTGTTGAACAGATGCTGAATCTTTGATTTTTTTTCCACAATGGCTGCAAAATGTAAAAATGATCAGTGTTATTTTTCAAGAGAACAAATGCTAACCGCAAGCCCTTTGCAATGGAATAATCTGCTTAATAGTGGGGATTAGAAGTGCTGCAAAGAGGAGAACACAAATTACTGAAATTCCCTCACTCTTGCTTACTGTACCGAATTTTCTCACCGTTCCATTGATAGATGTTTCCCTAGTGACTGTCATGGAAGGAAATTATAATTTTTCTAAAGTCTACTTAAGCACTTCTGGCCTTGACTGGTTTAACACTTTTGGGACCAATTTAGATTTTTCTAGGAATAATATGTAGCTAGTTTCAGGGTTTGTCGAAAACTAAAATATACGTCAATAGTGCCTTTCTGTGACTGTGTTTTTGTTAGTTTATCATGAAATAATTATCAAATTTTAAATTACTATAATATTCAAAGGAACATATATTTTGATCATGTACTAATTAGGTAGCCCAGAGAATAATGTCATTTTTTCAATGGAAACGTTCAGTCTAAAGTGTGTTCACTTAGGAAAGGGGCCCATCTAGTTTCTCATCTTCAAACCGCTCACCAAATCCAGAGTGAGTTTTAGAAAGGTCAGCTGCTATCAGAAGGGCCTGCTATAGTGCAGGTGCTGCTGATGGAAGGATGTTTCTCACAGCCTAACTAGCAATCCTGAAAAAGATCCAGGAGAAAGCAGAAACACCAGACAAAGGAAAGACTGCAAGAAAGCCAAGAAAGGATGCTCTTTCCCTTAGCTATCGTGATGGTGGATGAATTATTATCTGAATCGAACCCTGCAGATTTATCCACTTCAGAAGTGTTATGTTTGCTATTTTAACATGAGAACATTTGACATTATTCACTGATATTAATTTACCATTCTGTGATATGTTCATAACAAGGTCAAGTATAAGGTATATATGTAAACCAAGTTTATAAATCAAGGTATATAATTGTTCTCTTTTTTTCTTCTAGAATATAAACTCCTCTGTGTTATCTCAAGGGGAATTGAAAATATTCACCCGATATTAATGCCTGATCAGAATCTACAGTAACTGACCTCAGAGTGGCCTACATACTCCAGGGCGGTGCTGTGCAAAAGTCACAGGGAGAGCCCTAAGTTTGATTTCAAATTTCCCAGTGGCCACATCGACAAAGGCAAAAATGTCCAACTGAAATTAACATTAATGATGTGCTTGATTTAACCCAATATACATAAAATTTATAATTATGCCATGTAATCAATATAAACTAATTAATATATTTTACATTTTTTATTTGTCCTATGTCTTTAGACTCTACTGTGCATTTTATGCTCACAGGGCATCTTAATTTAGACGAGGCACATTTCAAGCACTCAGTAGCCCCAGGCTGCTAGTTTTTACCACATTTGGACAGAACGATTCTAGGTAGATCTCCCAAGGACTGGACCATTTGCTTCTTAGACTTTTTAAAGATGAAACAGATTAGTGGGTTGCTTTAATGTGCCCATGGAAACACGGGCAGATCACAAGTGCCTTTTGAGGAGTTTTCATGAAGAATACCATTGCTATTTTAACACGAGAACATTTAAGCTGCCTAACTGAAAAGCCGATAGCAAGATGGACACTAACAGGAGCCCAGCTTCGGTTACAATCACAACTATCAAGACGCTGCTTTCTTCAATGGGACTCTCCCAAGTAGGCCGACATAGGTAACCAGGACAAGGACGCTGCAGACCATGGCAAGCCAATTTTTTGGTGATCAGGTAAACTCCCTCCCCGGCCCAGAGCCCAGGCTATGGGTCTTCTCAACAAAACAGATTCTCATGGGGCCAGGCCACAGAAGGAGGGTTGACAAAGAAGGATATCCCCGACTACTTAAAGATGTGAACATACTTATATTTGCCCTGGTTTCCACTGAGTTTCAAATGTAGGGTAACTTAGATTCCAGTAGCTTCTCGATCCACTTTTTTCCCTTCACACAGACATTAAATGTGAGGGTATAATAAGGAAGAGAAAAAACTCTCCATTATGTCAACTACCCGGGGATGCTGTGAAGTGTCAGTGTTTTTAATCAGGCAGTTTTCTCTCGCAGGAGAAGAACTAGGTATACGACATTTACTCAACTCATTCTGCAGGTCTGGGTTAGGGAGGCAGAGAGAGCATCCAAGTATTTACATATTTTCCAAGAGAAAGTTTCCCAAGGTCCATTCTGAGGTTTATAGATACAATATCTTTCTAGAAGCTGCAGTTGCAAGGTCCTTCTAGAGCCTGCAGAGGTAAGGTCCTTCTAGAGCCTGCAGATGCGAGATCTTTCTAGAGCCCAAAGAAGTACGGGGCTTTCTAGAGCCTGACAATATGGCATTGTTCAAGAGCAATGTCTTTCAAAAGCCTGTACATGCAACCTCCTTCTAATCCTGAAGATGTAATGTCTGTTCAGAGTCAGGCAGAGGAAGGCACAGAAAAGTCAGAGTAAGGTAAGCATGAGTGCAGGGGAGCAAGTGCTGCTGAGCTAGAGATCGAATGAGACACATCTCTGCTATTTCTTTCAGGAGCCTTCTGCAGAGGGAAGAGCTACACGCCCTTAGGACCTTTCAATCCATCAACGGCGCAGACAGAACCCTTGTTCTGCTGAGAATGGCATGTCTCTCTCTTCCTGGCTCATCCTTTCCATGAGGGTGACCTTGGGGCTGAAAGTGTCTTAGCTATTTTCAAGTCCCTGAGGAACAGAAGACGAGTGAGGGCTGGGCTGGCACAGAGCCCCCGAACTGGTTAAAGATAGAAACTGAGACTGGCTAAAACCCAGTCTTTCTGTGGCTTTGTGATGATTCTGTCACACCCTATTCTGGAGAGAGTGAAATCACTGTACAATATTGGTGCGGAGAGAATGAGGCTGAGTGCCCCATGTTCTAAGGTTTGCTCTGTTTCACAGAGGGCGATTTAACCCCTGATGTATCTGACTTCATAAACAGGCACATTGTTTGAAAGCCTTGGCTCCATGGGGAAATGGGCCGGTAACTCCACGAGCCAGGCAGTTAAACCTTGCCGTTCCTCATAAAACTTATTTTAGCTGCTCCACTGAAGACCTCTAGGGAGCTCTGCTGAGTTTGAATAAAGGCATAAGAACATTCAAGAATAAGATAAGTCAATACACTCTTAATATTTATGGGCAAAAGAGACTTCAAAAATAAAACAAACCAGAAAAGAAAAATTGCCAGTGAGAATTCTGAATTTACTTTAAATATCAATTCTAAGCCGGGTGTGGTGGTGCATGCCTGTAATCCCAGTATTTGGAAGGCTGAGACAGAAGGATTACAGGTTCACAGCCAGTTTGAGCAACCTGATGAGATCCTGTTCCAAAAAATAAGAATAAAATAGGACTGGGAGCCGGGCGTGGTGGCGCATGCGTGTAATCCCCACGCTTGGGAGGCGGAGACAGGAGGATCGTGCAGGTTCGAAGCCCGCGCTGGCTTAAGAGACCCTGTTTCCAAAAATAAAATAGGTCTGGGAGTGTAGCCCGGAGGTAGAAGGGCTTCCAGGAACCCCAGTACCACCAAAAAAAAAAAAAAAAAATAGGGCTGGGAATAGCTTAGAGGTAGAAAGCCCCTGAGTTCAATCCCCAGAACCAAAACAAAACAAAACAACTACACAATTACACAAACTGTTAAAGAAGAAGGGCCTTTGATGCGGGATTTCACTAACCCAGAGTTTAGGAGAGCTAGGGCTGGACAGATAGACTAGAGCTCCCTACAAAGCCACTTGTGTTGAACAAGAGGGGAGGAGACCCATCTGTGTGAAGCTGTTCAGTAGCAGCAGAGGTTGGACCTTGGAGTACCCCAGGCAAAGCCTCAAGTTCACTTGTTCACCTATATTATAAACTCCCAACCTCCAACTTGAGGAATAAGGAGGAAAAGATGGGAAAGGGGCTTACTACATGTCTAAAAACAAATAGATCATGAAGTCCTTTTGTCTCTGGCTCTACCATCCACCTGTCCAAACTTTACTCCATGATAAAGCCTTGGAGGGTTGACGTGAGCCAAGAAAACAGCTAAAGTTGAACCAGAACTTTCCGTGGTGCGCATTCTCTTCCCAAGTGAGCATACCACTTTCACGAACCTGATGCCCGCTACAGACACACCACCCAGATCTACATACACAGCACAGACCTTTCCTCTGAGCTACAGGCCCTGAACACACAGCCTTGTGGTCACAGGTGCGCCCAGTGCAGCAAGCTCCACCTGAGCTTGGGATGCTCCTGACACACCTGTCCTCCTCCAGGTGTGTCTGTGCATGGCTCCATCGCGTCCCTCGCTGCCCAGCCCTGGCACCTGCGGCTCACCCTGCCGCACTCTCCTTAGCACCCCAACTGCTCTAATCTAGGACCGCTGACCACAGCTTGGGGAGGGGAGATTTATTTACTCACAGCTTTTTGGAGATTTCAGAGTTTAGTCTATATCCAGACAGGTCTTCAGAGATCAAGCCATAGTGGTGAGAAAGAGAGAGAGGGGGGGGGGAGGCTCTGCTTTCACATCATGAGGGCAGGAAGCAAGAGAGAGCAGTGAAGCAGGGGGACTGAGAGACACAGCACCCTATAGCCCACCCACCAACCTAGGCCTCCGTGAAGTTAGATCATCACACTGGTTTATCTCCTGATGAGACTGCAACCCTCACTTTCCACCAGGCGATGAGTGGAGCCCCTGCTGTGCCTTGGGCCCCCTTCCCACAGCTGCCCTCCCACTCAGGATCACTCTTGCACCTGCAGTCCTGTCTCTGGAGGATTACCCTCTGCAGGTCTCCTCAGACTCACTGGGGACTATTACAAGTGCAGCTCTAAAACCCTTCAAAAGCCTGCCTGCTTTCTTTCTTTCTTTCCTTCTTTCTTTCTTTCTTTCTTTCTTTCTTTCTTTCTTTCTTTCTTTCTTTCTTTTTCTTCCTTTCTTTCTTGTGTGGTACTGGCGATGGAAGCCAGGGGCATTCTACCTCTGAGCTACACCCCCAGCCCTATTTTTTTATTCTTTTTATTTTGAAACAAGGCCTCACTGAGTTGCAAAGGGCCTCACTAAGTAGCTGAGGCTATCCTTGAACCAGGATCCTCCTGTCTCAGCCTCCCAAATGCTGGGATGACAAGCATATGCCACCACGCCCAGCTTAGATCACACCTTTCTGTCCAATCACATTTCTACACAGCTGTCCATACCTCATCAAACCTAAGCCTAAAAATTGACAATTTTTTCTTGGTCTTTGAGCCTTTCTTCCTATACCAGGGATTGAACTCAAGGGCCTTCTACATCTGAGCTACAACCCCAGATATTTACTCATGTATTTATTTATTTATTTATTTTAAAATAGGGTCTCACTAAGTTGCTGAGGGCTTCGCTAAATTGCCAAGGCTGGCCTCAAACCCGTGATCTTCTTGTCTCAGCCTCCTGAATACTGAGATTACAAATGTTTGCCACCATGCCCACCTGGGTCTTTATTTCTGAAGGCTCCAGTGCCATGTATAATTTGTGATTCAGTAACTTTTTTTCTCTTTCTTTCTTTCTTTCTTTCTTTCTTTCTTTCTTTCTTTCTTTCTTTCTCTTTTACCAACCTATCTTTTGTTATAGGTCTGTTGACTTTGATCCTTATAATGGAGGCAGAGAGGTAAGCAAACCTTCTGTCTCTACCTACGAGACATTGCTGGGTACACAATGGATACCCAGTAAATAAATGAATGTTTGCTGAATGGATTATTGAGAGAATAAATGTAAAGTCACTCAATTTTACTTCTAGAACTGGAAGGAAATCATGAAGCAGAGGGAAAATGAAGACTAGGGAAATAAAGAACAGGAATATAGACACCTGTCAAGGGAGTTAAACTCAAGATAAGAGGCACGGCTCTCCAAAATGCCATGTCTCTGACACTTGGCCCAAGTTTATTTTAGAAGAGCTGCCTTCAGATTTGGGGGATTCTTATAGACTCTCAAATTTGATAATTTGCTAGACTGACTCATAGAACTCACAATAGTACCACACTTAGGATTGCAGTTTTATTGTGCCAAAGGACGCAGATCAGAAATAGCCAAAGAAAAATACTCAGAGGGCCGCGGGTCAAACCTAAAGCTTCTATGCTTTGGGGACACGTTGCTTTTCCAGTACGTGTAGTGACAATACACACTCGAGAAGCACCATCAACTCAAGGTCACTAGCACTTCAGAGGTGGAAGAGGTCTCATTGCCCCTCTACTTTACTACCTAAACGAACTACATTATAAATAAGCAGATAGATATGTGCCAAAGGCCAGGAAAAAGCAGACTGGTGCTTAGAAAGATTTTAGTCTTCATTTTGTCTTCGATTACTTTAAACCTCATGGTATATATAATTTCTTCCTACAACTGTAAAAGGCAGCAAGGCATGGTAGTAGATGCTGGGAATCCCAAGACTTGGGAGGCTGAGACCGGAGGATGCAGGCTCATGCCCAGCCTCCGCAATTTAGTGAGACCCTGTTTCAGAATAAAACTAGCCAGGGGCGTGATGGACAACGCTTGTAATCTCAGCATTCCGGAGGCAGAGATCAGAGGTTTGTGGTTGTGGACAGCCTCAGCTACTTAGCAAAGCTCTTCGCAACTCAGTGAGATCCTGTTTCCAAAATAAAAGACTAAAAAATAGTGCAGGAGGTGTAGCTCGGAGGTACAATGCCCCTGAGTTCCATCCCCGGTAATGCAAAACTAACTAACTAACTAACTAACTAAATAAATAAATAAATAAAAAATAGGAATAGGGTATAGTTCAGAGGTAGAGTGCCCCTGGATTCAGTCCACAGTATCACACATACAGAAAAAGTAAAAGGCAGAAAGACGGGAGAAATTTAATACTAATAGATATATAAATAAAAATAATACCCCCTAAACAATGACCACTGTAGTAGAACTTAGTTAAGTCAAAAATTACAATAATTTTACCTTACCCTTTCCTAACAATTTATAGTTTATAAAGTAAATCATATATAAAAATATATATATATATATATATTTATATATATATAACCTTACCCCTTGCATTGTTAAAAGCTATAGTGTGAAAAGAGTATAAATAATTCAAAAATCAAGTGGCAATTAACAGAGAAAAAAGATTATTTAACTTATTTAAGAATTAAATTTTCTGAAGCACAGCTGAAGCATCATTTTCATAATTGACATGCTAATTAAGATTCATCTGGGAAATCTGCTATGTGACAATGCTTCGTGAATATAATTCAAGATATTTTATGGATTTGAAAGTTCAAAATTTGATAGACAGTAGGGTTTGGGTTTTTTTTTTTCCCTCTAAAGTCAAACAGTGTGACAAATGAAAAATTAAAGTAAAACAAAAAAAAAAGATTCTCAGAAGGAAGCTATTTTCTATCTATGCAGAAGGTTTGTATTTATCCCAGTGGTTCATATGTAGGAGCTACGGGAGGTGCTGTGAGGCCTTAAGAGGTGGGTCTCATGAGAGGTCCTTGGGCCCACCCTCCAAACTGGTTAAGGCATTTTCTTGGGCCGCCCCCTGGCAGTTCCTAGCGAGAAGGTTGCTATAAAAGGGTCAGGCCTGCGCCCTACCTGTGTCTACTTCCTGGTTTGAGATGTATGATTCTCCTTCTCCTTCTTCTATTACCTGTCACAGGGCCCTCACCAGGGCCTGTGACCTGCTGTTTAGACTTGACTTTCAACCTCCAAGAGGGTGAAGTAAATAAACCTTTTTACTTCACAATTAGCCTATGTCAGGTATTTCATTATAGTGATGAAAAGCTGATTAATCAACTCCTTGCTAAATGAGTAGTCTATCATGTCCTTTTTTAAAAATGCATAAAAATTCTCTCTATATATGTATGTCAATATATTTTTATTTGCTCCTCCGTACACAATCTGCCCTTTTTGCTCTACTTTTAAGTTTTCTCTTCATCATAGACTTTTGGCAATTTGCTTATGATACGTCTTGGTGTATTTTTCTTTGTTTTTATTCTCATTGTGACTTAAGCCTCTTGCATCTGGGGATTTATAGCTGCCATCACATTTTAAAATTGGAGGGGGATTATTTCTACTCTCTCTGTTCTTCTAGATCTCCAATTATACATAGGTAAGTTTCTTGTAGATAACTAAGAATCGTTCATTTATTCTTCCAGCCACCTTCATGATTCCTATTAGAAGTTTCTATTTGTTATGTCTTCAAATTCATTGGTATTTTCTTCTGCAGAGTCCAATCAGTTGTAAAATGCATCTGGTGACGTTTATTTCAAATTTTGTGTTTCTCATCACAAGAGTTTCTTAGATGTAGTTTCATTTCTTTCTTATTATAGGGAGGAGGCCCAAGACAATTGCTTGCCCCTGGAGGACCTTTCCTTAGCTTCAGGGGAGCCCCTGCTCCCGGCCTTCACTTTTCCCCAACTTCTCTCATCCTGAAGTCCAAAGAAGCATACTTCAATGTATCATTTTCTGAGACCCAAAACATGCTTGCATTTCCTTCCAGCCTCCTTTAAAGAGGATTGAATTTTGTACGGACTGGCAGGCCAGTGATCTGTGGATCAGCTTGGTCCTTTTGATGCTACAAGCTTTGGGAAGGGAAGTCCACAGCTACCTTTTATTTAGTCTGGCATTATTACAGCTGTGGTAATGATATGTAATAATAATAAGTTTTTAATTCTGTCTCTCTATTTTAGCGAGTTAAAAAGTCAAACATTTCCTAGGCCTGTCTGATATCGGGTGAGCTTTTAGTTTACTGAAAAAATTCAGTAAAATTCTCTTTGCGAAGCTTCGTGGAATTTTACACTGCCCACGTGCTTTTGAGTGTTCGAAAGCGCAACCGGCCCACCACTCTTTGGATATTTCTTCCAAATCTGACGTTGAAAATGAATTCCCAAGTTTGTATGTTGATGATTGAGGAGGCAGAGACTTTGGGAGACAACTGGAATTAGAGAAGGTCGTCAGAGTAAGGACTCCATGGTACAGTACACCAATGAAAGTATATAAACAATTCAAAATGCCAAACTACCCATCCATCCTCTTTTCAAGGTTATAATAAGCAGATGTTTCATTTCCTTCGTAAGTCATTTTTAGAAAATCATATTTTTCCAGGAATTCTTTTTTTTTCTTTTGCCAGTCTGGGGAGGGAACCCAGGGGCATTTGACCTCCGAGCTACATCCCCTGCCCTATTTTTTATTCTTTATTTTGAAACCGGGTCTCACTGAGTTGCAGAGGGCCTCACTAAGTATCTGAGGCTGTCCGGGAACGCGATCCTCCTGCCTCAGCCTCCCAAATGCTGGGATCACAAGCGTGCGCCACCACGCCCGACTTCCAGGAATTCTTATATTTTGCTTCGTGAAGTTATTTGTTAAATACATTTTCTTGATGCTTTATCTCAGTAGCAACTCTTCTTTAAATAAAACAACTTTTTAAAATAAAACAACCTTAAAACAACAACTTCTTGTTTTATTATTGCTTATTTTTGCCTTTTTAAATCTTGACCAGTTTTGCCAGAAATTTTGCAGTTTGCTCAGTCTTTTGATACACTGTCAAATTCTGGCATTCCTGATCATCTCTATTATATTTTTCCTTCCTCTCACATCAAGTTTTGAAATTTATGGATTTCTTTCTTCTATTATCTGTGTGTTTTTAACTTGTCAAAATGGGTGCTTAACTTACTTATTTTCAGCCTTTGGTTTCTTTTTGTTACTCATTTCTAATTCAACTGCATTTTAGTAAGAAAAAAAATTCCTGTGTTTGAAATGAATTTCTTGTTACTTCTGGAGACATTTGTTATTTAGTACATATTCAGTTCTTGTCAATGCTTCATGTATTTGGAAAGCATGTGTCTATTCCATTCATTGATTTCAATGTCTAACATCTTGAGGTAAACGATTTTCATGGGAAACACTTTTCATGGCAATTCTTTATATATAAATATATTTATTTATTTATAAATAATTCGACATCTTTAGATAATTTAACATCTTTAGGTAATTTATCTTTAGATAAATAATTTCTATGAGAAAATAATTTCCACGTGATTTTTTTCTATTTTGTTCTGAGCTACATGTATATTAAGTCCTTAGGTAACTACTCAATAAATATGTGCTGAATAAACATGGTAGGGGGAGGGGAGAAGAAAGCAAAGGAAACCTGTGAGCTGACACCTGTTTCCTGGGGCACGCCACCCAGGTGGCGCTCTCCGCCATGCTCGACACAGCAGGATGGGCCTCACCAGATGCTGAGCAGATGTGGGCATCATGCTCTCTGACTTCCTACCCTTCAAAAGTATAGCCAAAGGAATTCTACTTTTGATAAGTGGCCCTCTCTCAGGTATTTAGTTATAGCGACAGCACAGGCTGAACTAAGACCCCTGTGTGATCTGCAGGTTTCTAGAGTGCCAGCTGCTCACGGTTCCCTTAGCCTCAGTGTTTGACCGGCAAATTCCACTCACCGTGGCCTTCCCCGACTCCGGCACCTGTCAGCTCAGGAACACCACTGTGGTCCCTTAGATTCCCCTTTCTGTGCTTCAGTCTGGAAAGTTCCTATAGACAGAAGCAATAATAATCACCAGTTCCATTTTCTGTATTTCCTTTCTCTCAGGTATCATGGTCCTAAGTATCTGTTTTCCGGTGTCTAAAAACTGTGGCTTTGAATACTTTGTCCAGTTTTCTGGTTATTTATGGCTAATACAGTACAAGGTATTCTGTTGGGACTGAAAGAAGAAATCTACATTTTTCTTTCACTTACCTCGCTGAGCCACTGAAAACTGACCTACTTCTGGATCTTTTGGGTGCGTACGGCAATATACTTCCTTTTTATTTGAAGACAGTAATTGTTGAATTTTTCTGCTGCTGCCACCAAAATATGCATCCTAAGTGATAGGGCACAGACAGGCTTGGATTCATAGCCCTGGATGGAAATATTGACTTAGTACTCTACTGTTTCTACTACGTTTTCCCCCCGGTATTTTGTTAGCAATACAAGCATGGTTCGGATTCAGCTTAGTTACCTTCAACATGCATTTATGGAACAACTAAATATGAGCAGATGCTATGCTAGACATGAGCCTGTAATGCTAAAATTCCTACTCTCAAGAAGCTAGTTGTTTACTACGGATAACCTACCTATAAATGGGTAAGTTCAAAAACATGTGTTGATGAGCCGGGCGTGGTGGCGCACGCTTGTAATCCCAGCATTCGGGAGGCTGAGACTGGAGGATCGCGGTTTGCAGACAGCCTCAGCTACTTAGTGAGGCTCGGCAACTCAGTGAGACCCGGTTTCAAAATAAAGAATAAAAAATAGGGCAGGTGGTGTATTTCAGAAGTCGACTGCCCCTGGGTTCCATCCCCAGACCTGCAAAAAAAAAAAAAAAAAAAAAAAAAATGTACTGAGGGTTGAATCACTTACCCCAAAAAGATATATTAAAGTCCTAACTTCTGGTACCTGTGAAGATGGTTTTATTTGGAAATAGGGTCTTTGCAGAGGTAATCAAATGAAGATAAATTCATGGCAGACTAGATTGGACCCTAATCCAGTGAGGTCCTTCAGGGAGACATTTAGGTCCAAATACACAGAGAAGAGAAGACGTTGTAAAGACAGAAACACAGGACACATGGGGGAGAAGGCCACAGAAGACAAAGGCACTGGAATGATGCATGCACGTGCCAAGGATTTGTAGCTATCGCCAGAGAGCGACAAAGAAGAGTTTCCTCTGGAGCCTCCGGAGAGCAGGGCCCTGGGTTCACTTTGATTTTGGACTTTCTGCCTTCAGAGTTGTGAAAGGATAAATTACTTTTGTCTTAAGCCTTCCGGTGTGTGGTACTTTGTCTTGGTGTGTCTGGCAAGCTAGTTATTATAATTTGGTCATAGATGGTCCCCTCAGGAGCTCATGTATTGACGATCAGAGGCAATATAACTGGATCACGAGTGTTCTAATCTCATCAGTGGATGAGCACATTGCAACAGATTTATGGATGGTAACTCCAGCAGGCAGGGTGTGCCCGGAGGGGCAGATCACTGGGATGTGGTCTTGTGGACTATGCTCGTGTCCGTGGCCCCCTCACGAGCTCCCTCTCTGCTTCGGGCCTCTGTGAGGTGAGAGCAGAGCCTTGTGCTCGTCATGTTCCCTGCGCCATGCTCTGAGCTCCACAGACTTCGCCTGGCTGGTTCATGATTTCATGGAATGAAACCTCTGAAATCTTTGGAATTGTGAGGAAATGAAAATTTATTCCTCTGAGTTGTGGTCATCAGGTATTTCGGGTCACAGCAGCAAGGTTACTGACAGAAACACAAACACACCATTTTATACTCTCTGTGGTGGAGGTACATGGTAAAGTAGGAGCCTGAGCTAAGCCACACAGCTTCCCGGGTCTCATGGGTGCTGGGGCGCATCTACTAGGAGCGAGTAGAGAGACTTATTACCAGTACTGATCTAGGTACTTGGTACCAGTCAGGAGGAGTGGTGGGGTAGGGTGGGGGCAAAATATTTGAATAAATATAGCCAAAAAGCATCCGACATTGATGGAAATCACGAACCCACATGTCCAAGATTCTCAAGTCTCAGTGGCTGGAAGAAACATTTCTCATGCACTCGGGGCCACCATGGAAGACTCACCCAGGCAGATATCATCCAGTTGGCAGCTCTAAAGGATCTGCCTCTAGCCAGTGTCACACCACCCCCCCAGGATGGCCCCCAGTGTAGGTCTCCCCTGAGGGCAGTCTCCGCTGTGAAGCTCTGTCTGGATGGCAGAGTTGCTGTCCTGTCTGCACTGTGGTCCGATGGCTCGCCCTCACAGTCCCTACACCCCACTTCTCCTTTTGTATCTTTTATTCTGCACTAAAAGTCTTACCCTCCTCACTCTGCCCCTGTAACTGATTCCTGAAGAGTCCAACCTTTGCATCCCCCTCCTCCTTCCAGCACAGAAAGGATATGAATTTGAAGTGAAACGAAGGGAGGGTGCTATTTAAATTAATAGCACATTTTAACAAAACAGGTGCAGTAAGAGGCGAACGTTCTTGCAGTCTAGGAAGAGTTGTTATTTTATAAGAGAGGTGGCGTAAGTCACAGTCGAAGAAGCAAAGCTTTGTCAGAGGGACACCCACTGACGCCCAAGTGAGGTCTGGGTGGACGGATTTTGCAAGAAGTAAAAAGAACCTGGAGGTGATAATCAACATTTCCCCAAACACCTCACAGAAAGAGATGTTAAGTAGCAACTTCCCAAGCGACTGTGTTCTGGTGTTGTGCATCCTTCGGGCTGCTTCCTAGAACACTTGGGTAATGACGTCTTAATCTTTTACTTTTGCAAAGGTTGCTCTCACCTCCATCCCGTTTCAGTGTGCTTTAATGTGGAGACCAAATGGTGATGTTTAGAGAGGGAGCACTGCTGATCCCCGTCACCAGGCAGGTCACCTTGTGAGCTTTTCCTCCCAATGCTGGTTTCTCTTCATGTTCCCTCTGTAAAGGGGCTGCCAGGAGCATTTCTGACCTTGAGAAAAATTCCCTGCTGATGTTACACTCATCTGTGAGTAGAAAGTCCTCTAGTGAAGACTACTCTGTTTTAACTTGACGAACTTCAGTAGTTGGCTGATTTTACAGGGGGATTTCACAAAGTCTATACTCAGGATCAAACAACACGCTTGCCGTGTGCCCACTGAGCAGAAAGTCCCTTCCTGCCTCCACAGCCTCCCGCCTGCCCCTTCTCCTGGGTTCCTCAATCCAGGTCTGCTCTCTGAGTTTTTCACAGTGGATTTTGATGTTGAATTAAGCTCAGGGCCAGAATCAAAACAAATGAACAACCAACAGAATCCTCTCCATTGTCTGAGGGTGGGGAGATGTTATCATTCAAACTTCTATGAATGAGGGATGGAAGGGCATTCCATCCCTCCTGCATTTCTTCGCACCAAAGTGTGAGCAAATAAACAAGACAATCGGAATCTCATCCTCACATTCTCTCTCTTAATAAATATTTGACTTTCTAACAAAAAGATTTATTTCCACTTTTCCTACTTCTGTCCACTGGAGTTGAGATATAGGTCTTTGGCTGAACTAGGGGCTCAAGAACAGTAAATAACAGCCTCACACATAAAATGGCACCTCCTAATGTGATATTTCTTAGAGATATCTCGAGACAAAGTCGAATACATTTTTAAAACAGAGGTAAATAATGACTTTAATATCTGCTCTGTATCTACTCAAACAACCCATGATTACTCCTCTTTTTAAAAAAATGATGGAGTCAGTTTATTAAACAAGTAAATCTAACTCTTGAGAAAAAGGAGCAATAACTGCATTCTTCTTAAAAAAATATAAAAACATGGAAAGAGCCAATTGTAGCGGTGCACACCTGTGATTCCAGTACTTGGGAGGCTGAGGCAGGAGAATTACAGGTTCTAGGCCAACCTCAAGAACTTAGCGAGGTACTCAACAACCTAGTGAGAAGCTGTTTCAAAATTAAAAATTAAAAAAGGGCTGAGGTGTAACTCAGAGGTAGAATGCCCCTGGGTTCAGCCTCTAGCACCACACACACACACACACACACACACACACACACACACAAGCACGCAAATAGCTGTGTGTATGTATGTTTTAAACACATGGGACCTTACTATGATGTATAATTGTAACATGCCAATAAAGTATCAAAATAATAATAGTAATAATAGTAATAATAACAAAGATATCAGTATTCAAAATATATAAACTGATAGAATTCCCTAAGGGAAAGATGCAACCCCCCCAAAAAAAAGGGGGAACCACTGATTCTGATTTATGTGGACAAAGATGTTTGTGGATAAAAAGAGAAAAGGATTTGGGAAAAAACACTATGATTGCTTTTTATTGCTTTTTCTCCCTGTGGTCTTAAGTTATTTTCCTTTTGAGGCTCTACCAGTATCAGATTCCTAGAATAGATACAGGGGCCAATAGTTCATATCTCTTGAATTACTTCCAATCAAGTGGAGAAATTAATAGGAATGTGTGAATTTCATATACAGGAAATGTTTAACTTATGTACTCTCAGCGCTATTTTTATGATTGAAAAGTGTACTCTGTTCCACTGTATACCATTTTTAAAATAAGAAAGCTCTTTACATATCCTACTGATACATCCTTACTTTGATAGCACCAAATCTATTTTCAGCATCTATTTTTATCAGCAGTTTTAGTAATTCAAGAATCAGTGGAGAAGAGAAATTGCAAATATTTCTTACCACAAGCCAATATTCTTCAGCAGAATTCCTCTAAAAGATCATAACTTAAACTTCATGTTTGAGTAAATTTTCAAGCCTTGCGATTACTGTTAATGTTGCAATTCTTTTAAGCAATGCCACACTTGAAAGGATGGATTTGACAGAAATCATATTCACTGAAGTGCTTTATAAAATCGTCATGAATGTGATCCGAAACCTCAAGGTCCTCATGAAACATGATAACGTGCACGGTCACACCAATGGACTCAAAGGAAAGTTGTCACTCGTGTTGTTCAACGTGACGTCTGAACTGAACGCTGCTTAACAAGCACAGTACCTGTTTGCACCTATTTACACTTGCTGTCCTGTGGAGTGAAGATTGTTTAAAAGGGATCCTGTGCATAAAATTACACTTTCTTTTCTACAGTAGTAGGAATATGTTCACAGAACATAGAGACTAAAATAGAATTTATCTTTCTTTGGGTATTTTTTTCTTTTTTGAGATTTTTTTTCTTATTTCAATGTATCAGCTCCCTGGTGAAAAATTAACGTTATTTATTTATTTATTTATTTATTTATTTATTTATTTATTGGTGGTATTGGGGTTCCTGGAAGCCCTTCTAACTCTGGGCTACACTCCCAGACCTATTTTTATATTTTTATTTGGAATCAAGGTCTCCCTAAGCCAGTGCAGCTGGCTTTGAACCTGCGTGATCCTCCTGTCTCAGCCTCCCAAGCGCGGGGATTACAAGCGTGTGCCACCACGCCCGGCTAATTTATTGTTTTAATTCTCACAGAGGAACCATATTTAAAGCCAGCCGCTTCATCAACCTAGTGAGAGCCTGTTTCCAAACAAACAAACAAAAATAAACAGGGCTGAGATGTAGCCCAGAGTTAGGATGCTCTGGGTTCTATCCCCAGCAACGGAATTATGAGCCAATCAAAATCTCTGGTCCAATTTGGTTAGGAAAGTTCATAGGAGAGCAGACTCAGGCCCCTGGACTCCAGAGTTCCGTGGGCTTTAAGTTACCTGGCACTCTGCTCCTCCTCGCCGGCCAGGAGATGGCTCTAGCGCCTCCCTGGGCTGTCCACACGCTGGTTTTCTCAGGGGAGTCCCTCAACCACATTGTGCCCAGTAGTTGATTCTGGTGATTCTTCTGGGTTGTATATTGATCCACCTAGTTATTCTCAGCTCAAGGGATTCATCCTTAAACACAGGCAGTGTTGTAAACAGGCTGTGTTGTTCAGCTTTTTAAATTTAATATTTTGTTTGTGCATTGTAATTATACACGGTAGCGAGGTTCAAAGTGGTGCACACATACAGGCCCACCGCACTTGAGTATCTGCTCTGCGTCCTATCCTGCTCCCCGGCCCCTCCTGGTACATGTTAGTGAGGTCGGCAGTGATACCTTTATACATGGACACCGCGTGATTTGAGCTGTGTCCTCCCTCAATCCTCCTCCCCACCCATTCCCCATCTCTCTCCGAATTCACACCACAATCCACTTGTCTCTCTCCTCATTCACCTAACGTCACTTATGTTTCTTCTTTTCTCTCTAGCTTCCACATTTGAGAAGAAACGTACAACCTTGGACTTTCTGAGCCTGGCTAACCACACTCAGCGAGCCTAGTGACTCTCGTTCCACCCATCTCCCTTCAGCTCACACAATTTAGTTCTCTGTGGATGAGTAACATTCCACTGTGCATATAGCGCATTTTCTTTATCTGTTGACACCTAGGACGGTTGCATAATTGGGCTGTTGTGAATTGTGCCGCTATACACATGGATATACACGTATCACTATAGTATCCTTTTTTTATTTTTTTGTGATACTGGGGATGGAACCCAGGGGCATTCTACCTCTGGGCTACACTCCCAGCTTTAGTTTTTATATTTTATTTGGAAACAGGGTCTCTTAAGCCAGCTGAGGCTGGCTTTGAACCTGCACGATCCTCTAGTCTCAGCCTCCCGAATGCTGGGATTAAAAGAGTGCGCCACCACGCCCGGCTGAATTGTTTTGTTGTTGTTGTTGTTGTTGTTGTTGTTGTTGTTTTTACTGTTAATTTGGGTATTTGTTTATGTCAAAAGTCAAACTAGAGCTGGGAAGGTGGCACATGCCTGTAATCCCAGTACTTTAGAGGCTGATACAGGAGAATCACAGGTTTGAGACCAGCCTCAGCAACTTAGTGAGACCCTCAACACCTTAGCAAGACCTTGTTTCAAAAGTAAAATAAAATAAAATAAAATAGGCCTGGGGTTATAGCTCAGAGGTAGAACACCCCTGAGTTCAGTCTTCAGTACCAAAACAAAACAAAACAAATGTCAAACTAAAGGGATCAGCAGGTGTCCTCCAAGGGGCTGCTGGGACAGTGCTCCCTGGTCACCCATTTGCAGGGATGCCGTGTTCATGCAGAAAGGAGCCAGCGGTTCCGGGCATCAGTCACAGAATGAGATGTTACGTCAAAGGCATATGTTGTCTCAGAACTCTTTTTTTTCTTCTTCGAGTGTCATGGTACCCCATATTCTTTTCAACCTCACAACCTCTAGCAACCAAGCTGGTATGTACAGATTATAAAAACCTAGTTCAAAATCCAAAAATGTAAAATCCAGTCTAAGGACTAAATGCCTGCCCCTTAGGACCGAGTCTACGACGTTAAGCTGGTGTGAAAGTCCTGGGGTCAAGTGTACAATGAGCATTATGTACTTTGAGTCATTCAGGCTTCCAAACGCTCTCTTTCACAGTACGGTTGTCTCTCGCGAGGGGACCTTATTCTGCGCTGTGGGTGCCTAGTAGCATTACCCTTCTGAATAGCCAACAGGGCTTCCCACTGTTTGTAGCACAGTGTCAGTCCCTGGAGCCCTTAATTTTTTTTCTCCCCTGGTACAAAAAGACAAATGCACTGAAATTCTGCCAAGATTTTGCATCAACCGTAGCATGAGATAAAGAGGATTTATAAGCAAAGAACTCCCTTGAACGGCTGCCAAAAAGCAGATAACTTTTAAATAACACAATGTGGTAGAAGAAACTGCCTCATGGCGATCTACTGTTGAGAAAAAATAGCCACTCTTTATAGTACAGGTTGACAAACTGAGCATGCTTCCGCTCTAGAAAAGGTAAAAGATCATCATGTCGCTTATGGCTCTGCTTCCAGTGAATCAAACGTAGCAGGAAACAAAGGCTTACGTTGTGTCACTGATCTCTGGACACTTCCAATTGGTTTACAAAATCGGTCATATGACTAACTTAAATGGAAGGGAAATGAATCCAAAAGAACATTTTTAAAACTTAAGATAAATTACCTAACATTATACAAATGTACCCTTCCACTTAAAGAAAATTTAGATTATAACATAGATAAGTAGCATCAAAATATAATTTATTTAAAGTAAAATAAAATCCATGTTATACTGTACCATAGAAATATAGTTATTTACCAGCTGAAATAAAACTTAAAACAAAATCAAATAGATACATCAAATATTGAGTTTATAAAACTTAAAAATAAAATAGTATTACATTTTAAATAAGAAAAGTGAGTTTGTCCTTGCGAATATTTTATACACACGCCTGACTTGCAGCTTAAAATTTCTCCATGTAATTCCGGATCAAAACCTTTTATATTCGAAAAATAAAGAATAAGAGGATGGAAGATGGCAGCTGCCGAACAGAATAAGCGTCTCTTGGAGAAGCCCTGGACACCAGGTTTTGGTGTGATATTGGAATTGGACAGCTTAAGGAGGCACTTCCAACCGCGACTTCGTATCTAGAATACAGCAGAGGGAGTGCATACCGGCGGAATTAGAAGCAAGGAGACAAGGAAGCGCCCAACACGCAAGAAAAGAGATCTTCGGAGAAACTCCCCAGAAGGGATCAGAGAAGGGACCACTCCAGCCGCGCACGCTGGGGACTCTTATCAACACACCTTGTAAGAAAAATGCGCCTGGGATGGTGGAGGGAACCATACCGCGCCAGGCGGGAGCCAAGCTGAGGTAAGGGGGCTTCAGCGCACAGCGGTCGCACTTCGCCCTGCTGTGCCGGGGTCGCAGAGCACCGGGATCAGCAGACCCAGCGCTGAGCAGTGAGGCTGTGACCTCTGATCGTGGAAGGGAGATAAAAATCATTGCTGCCGAATGCTTGCTCTCACAACCTCCTCAAACCACACATACTGTCTTCTCTTATTTAAAATATAGAAGGTTATCTTGCGGGGCTGCTGACAGAAAGAAAAATTTGCATCTCCAGTTCAGTTTTAGAATGGCGTCCGTCTCAGCTCTGACCGAGGAGTTGGATTCTGTAACCAGTGATCTGCATGCAAGAGACATTCGAATTCAAGGACTTACAGAAAGGCAGCAAGAGCTTCTTCAGAAAAAGTCTGTCTCAACAAAGAAAATAAAAGAGTGTCTGGATGCTTCAGACGCCGGGGCCAGCACGGAATGTGATTCTTCACCTGCCGCCCGGGACAAAGAAGATTTTCCGTGGTCTAGCAAAGTCAAAGAGGTTCTCAAAATGTCTTTAAACTGCAGAAGTTCAGGCCACTGCAGCTGGAGACTATTAATGCGACCATGGCTGGGAAGGAGGTGTTTCTCATGATGCCCACGGGGGAGGTGGGAAGAGGTTATGGCATCAGTTACCAGTGCTGTGTTCAGATGGCTTTACACTTGTGATCTGCCCACTGATCTCTCTTATGGAAGACCAGTTAATGGTTTTAAAACAATTAGGAATTTCAGCTACCATGTTAAATGTTCTAGCTCTAAGGAACATGTGAAATGGGTGCATGCTGAAATGGTAAATAAAAACTCCAAGTTGAAGCTGATTTACGTGACTCCAGAGAAGATCGCCAAAAGCAAAATGTTTATGTCCCGACTAGAGAAAGCGTACGAAGGCAGGAGGCTGGCCCCGGGTCACCGTGGATGAGGTCCACTGCTGCAGTCAGTGGGGCCGTGACTTCAGACCCGATTATAAGGCACTCGGCATCTTGAAGCGGCAGTTTCCTAACACGGCGCTGATCGGGCTCACTGCCACCGCGACCGATCACGTTTTGAAGGAAGCTCAGAAAATTCTGTGTGTTGAAAAGTGTCTTACTTTTACAGCGTCTTTTAATCGTCCAAATCTTTATTATGAGGTTTGGCAAAAGCCCCCCAACATGGAAGTCTTTATTGAGGACATCGTGAAGCTCATCAATGGGAGATACAAAGGGCAATCAGGAATCATAAACTCTTTCTCTCAGAAAGACTCTGAACAAGTTACGGTTAGTTTACAGAATCTGGGAATTCATGCTAATATGGAACCGGAAGACAAGACCAAGGTTCACACAAAATGGTCAGCCAATGAGCTTCCGGTAGTAGTGCCAACAGTTGCATTTGGTATGGGGATTGATAAGCCAGATGTGAGGTTCGTTATCCATCACTCCATGAGCAAATCCATGGAAAATTACTACCAGGAGAGTGGGCGTGCAGGTCGAGACGACAGGAGAGCAGACTGTATTTTGTATTACGGCTTTGGAGATATATTCAGAATAAGTTCAATGGTGGTCATGGAGAACGTGGGCCAGCAGAAGCTGTACGAGATGGTGTCGTACTGCCAGAACATAAGCAAATGTCGCTGGGTGTTGATAGCTCAACATTTTGATGAAGTGTAGAACTCAGAAGCCTGTAACAAAATGTGTGATAACTGCTGTAAAGACATTGTGTTTGAAAAAAAGAATGTAACAGAGTACTGCAGAGACGTAATCAAGATCCTGACACAGGCCGCAGCCCTGAACGAGAGGCTCACACCCCTGAAGCCCCTGGACTCTTGGACGGGAAAGGGCACGGCCAAACTGAGAGTGGCCGGTGTGGCGGCCCCCGCAATTCCTCGCGAGGACCTGGAGAAGATCATCGCGCGCTTCCTGCCGCAGAAGTACCTTAAAGAAGACTACAGCTTTACAGCTTATGCTACCATTTCATATTTGAAAACTGGACCTAAAGCCAATCTTCTCAACAGTGAGACACAAGTTATTTCCATGCAAGTAAAGAAGCGCACGCAGAACTGCTTCAGGGTTGAGTCATCGGAAACTTGTAATTCTGAACGCGTCGATAAAAAGGGGGAAGAAAAAAATTCAGGTAACTTCCGGAAGCCTGCCAACATGCTTCAGCAATCTGGTTCTAAGAATACTGGGGCTAAGAAAAGAAAAATTGATGACGCCTGAAACGACTGCTTCTAATTTCCCACTAAAAGAACCTTTTATGCACGCATACATTAGTCAACAGTTTGATTTTAAGGACAACTTTATTATTTTATATGTACAGAGCTATATTTTTCAGAGCTTATCTCTGAAGATTTGAGAATTTGGGACCTTTTGAAAACGGCTCATTACATATTTTTTCAGTAAGAAACAAAGGGGAAATTTTCTTTGTGTGTGTGTGTGTGTGTGTGTGTGTGTGTGTGGTACTGGGGGTAGAACACAGGGACATTCTACCTCTGAGCTACACACTCCAGCCCTCTTTGTAATTTGTTTTTGAAACAATATCTCACTAGATTGTTGAAAGAAAAACATATTTATGTAAAATTTTTCAAATGTAAAACACTTGAAAATAAGTTCACATACATGCCTGTGTTTTCCTTGGTACACAACTGTCTTTTTCATAGCAATACTACTGATGCTTATCACTACAGTGATACTTTAAGCTGAATAATGTAGACGACTTCAGATTATACAATTAGCTGTAAAATCCAAACAAAAAAATAAAAGCATCAGTAAAAATACAGCTACATCTCTACTTAAGTAAAATAAAATTATGAGCTTCCTGAAACCACATCTCTTTTTTGACATTTTACAGTAAAACTGAATCTCATTTATTACAGGACATTCTGGCTAAGTAGATAACAACTAGTTAAATTTGTCCCAAAGTTAAATCACATGTTTAAAATACAAAAGTAACAGGAATTCTTAAACAATAAATGGCCAATTTTGTGTTAGAAAATAAGCCTTGCTGGCTTAAGAGACCCTGTTTCCAAATAAATATATACATATAGATATTAAAAAAGGAGAGATAGGTCTCCAGAAGTGTAACCTGGAGGTGGGGGGTCTCCAGAAGCCTCAATACCAACCCTCCCCCCCCAAAAAAAGAAAAAAGGGAACATCTGTAGATGACCTGCCCATAGTGACAGAGACCAGAGCCCAACGCACAACAAGGCTGGTGCTGGGGACCAGGATAGGAATCTGCCGGGTGACTAGGCCGACGCCAAAGCCAGGGAGGCCCGGTTTGGAGCCTGCCGTGAGGCAAGGCCAGGGCTGGGGCCTCTGTCTGAGGCCAGGAACAGAGCCTTCCAAGGAGTAAGGCCAATGCCAGGGCCAGTGAGACCAGGATCAGAGCCTGCTGAGGGGTTAGGCCAGTGCCAGGGCCAGCAAGGTCAGGACTGGGGCCTCCCGTGAGGCAAGGCTGGTGCTGGGGCCTCCAAAGCTGGGATCAGAGCCTGCCGAGGGGTGAGGCTGATCCCAGATCCAGTGATGCTGGAATCAGAGCAAGCCGTGAGGCAAGGCCAGTGCTGGGGCCTCTGAGGCCGGGATTGGAGTCTGCTGAGGGGTGAGCCCGGTGTTGGGGCCTGTGAGGCTGGGATCGGGGCCTGCCGTGAGGCAAGGCCGGTACTAGGGCCTCTGAGGCTGGGATTGGAGCCTACTGTGAGGTAAGGCCGGAGCTGGGACCTCTGAGGCTGGGATTAAAGCCTGCCGAGGGGTGAGTCTGGAGCCAGGGCTAGCGTGGCTGGGATTGGAGCCTGCCATAAGGCAAGGCCAGTGCTGGGGCCTCCGAGGCCAGGATCAGAGCCTGCCAAGAGGTTAGGCTGGTGCTGGGCCAGCAAGACCGGGACTGGAGACTGCCATGAGGCAAAGCCAGTGCTAGGGCCTCAGAGGCCGGGATTGGAGCCTGCCAAGGGGTGAGGCCGGTGCCGGGACCAGCAAGGCTGGGATCGGAACCTGCCATGAGGAAAAGCTGGTGCTGGGGCCTCTGAGGCCGGGATCGGAGCCTGCCGAGGGGTTAGGCCACTGCCGGAGCCAGCGAGACCCAGGCTGGAGCCTGCCATGAGGCAAGGCCAGTGCTGGGGCCAGAAGGACTGGGACCGGAGTCTGCCATGAGGCAAGGCCAGTGCTAGGGCCTCCGTGGCTGGGATCAGAGCCTCCCGAGGGGTTAGGCTGGTGCCGGGGCCACCAAGGCTGGGTCGGAGCCTGTCATGAGGCAAGGCCAGTGTGGGGGTCTCCGAAGCCGGGATTGGAGCCTGCCAAGGGGTAGGCCGGTACCGGGGATAGTGAGACCAGGATCGGAGCCTACCATGTGGCAAGGCCGGTTCTGGGGCCTTCAAGGAAAGGATCGGAGCCTGCTGAGGGGTGAGGCCAGTGCTGGGCCCAGTGAGACCGGGATTGGAGCCTGCCATGAGGCAACGCCAGTGTGGGGGCCTCTGAGGCTAGGATTGGAGCCTGCCAAGGTGTTAGGCCGGTGCCGGGACCAGCGAGGTAGGGATCGAAACCTGCCGTGAGGCAAGGCCACTGCTGGGGCCTCCGAGGCTGGGACTGGAGCCTGGTGAGGGGTTAAGCCGGTGACGGGACCACCAAGGCCTGGATCGGAGCCTGCTGGTGTGCCAGGCCGGTGCCAGGGCCTTCAGGAGCGGGATTGAAACTTGCAATGTGGCATACATAGAGAAACATACAGAAAATAGAAATTCAGATGCTTTCCCTAATATGCAAAAACTAGGAAGAAATGGGTAATAGGAGGAGATCTAGTTGAAGAAAGGACCCCATGGAAGAGCAATTAAGGTGACCAATCAGAGGGGATGGGATGGGGGAGGATGGAATCTTTTCAAAACACAGGATATACGTAAACAAATGAATCAATGTCAATCACCAAATCAAGCATGGGATCGAGGTAGGGGGAGGGAATGGGACAGGGAGGGGATGGGGCTAATTGGATGATGTGTGCTTGGATACCCTCACAAGTCATGTATTCTATTGTGATATTTGACTACAATGCATTAATAAAAATATATTTTAAAAACGTTTATATTCTCAATAGTCACCTTGTTCAGGAAGAATGCTTATAGAATTATAGGTATAAAGAGAAGATTATGGTTTTTTTCAGTGAATTAAAACTGCTCTTAATCATTGTAGGTCATTTAAAATCATATTTTATAGGCCTATCATTTAAAAAATATAACTATTTTTTCTTGGACCTATGTAACACTGATTTTTTGTGATAATGAATGGGATTCGAGTTCTTTAAAAATGTTTTAATATTAAGTATTTCAAAATCTTAAAGAAGATTTTTCTTTCAGCACAAACAGATATTGCTCCACTGGTCTTCCTAACTCTTTAGAATACACATTTTAACACTTAAAAAAAAACAACAACGGTGATTTTTTTTCTTTGAATCTGTTAATGTCGACAGTGCACATTATCCTATTTCCCTAATTTCATGGAATTATTTCCTGTGGTCCTTCCAATCTAAGATTATGTTCAAGATGTTCAGTATACCACTTAACATATATTTTAAATCAACAACTAAACTTCACTTCTGCAAAGTAGGAATCATTTTTACTCACACATATTTTAATTCTTTTTTTAGATCAGAAACTCCTAACAAAAGTTTTCATTGGTTATCTCCTTTGGTTTGAACCAATAGATAGTATTTTTCCAATCTTAATTATTTGCATAAAGCTGCAAATAAACAGGACTACACCATTTTGAGAATAGCATTGAATGTTGACTATAGATATAGAAAAATAATTTTACACCACCATTTCTCTGTAATTTAAACAGTGAGTTCTTTCACTTCTAGGTTTCTGGAACAAACTCTTGATGTAAAGCCTTTAACCCACAACTCAGCATCACACATGGTTAAGCAGTATTTCTAATCTTTCTTGTTTTAACCTGCCCAAATTGCACTTTAAATATCTTATCTCAAGGACTTTGTTTTGGTCACTCTTTTGCAGAACAAAAAATTTTTCTCAAGCATTTTCTTTCAAGATGTCTTAGTTAGACCTATTTGCTGGGCACGCTTAGCAACGCCCACAGGCTCAAGTTTTTCATCTGACTATCTTCTAGATTTTTGCTATCCTGTCACTTCACACATCATAAATACCTCTTCTGAGAGTATCATTCACAGGCGGCACGTCTTCTATGCCTTCGCCTTGCTGGCCTCAAACATAGACAATTTTCACAAAGGGTGTTAAGTTCGGTGTTTTTGAAATTATACATGTAACTTGGTTATGGCTGTGAATTTAAGGTTAACCTAATACTAATATAAATTATTTCATGAAATTATCTTGTTTTTTATTTTGAGCTTCGTTTGAAAGGTTTAAATCTTTTTCTTTTTAAGATATAAATTTTGTGGAATGGAGCTGGGTCTGATTTCCTACGCATACTGCTTTACTTGATACTTTTCTATGACACAGAGAGACAGACAGACAGACAGAGACAGACAGACAGACAGAGAGCCACTGACTAGGCTGAGAGGGAGTAGATTTAATGGCGAACATAAATACCAAAGTATGACAATCCTCACTATTCTGCATGCTCATGACTTAAGCTTCTTGATTGCTTGACTTTCTTGGTGGTCCATTTCTGCAGAATTGTTTTAAAAGTTAAAAAAAAAAAGCTAAGCCTACAATCTGCTCCTTTAGCCTCTGAAATAACACTCTAAGACTCTAATTTCCTATTAGCTAGAATAAATTTTTTTTTCCAATGGAACTTCAAGTAATCCAATACTTGGAGCCAGGAACAGTTTTTGGCTTTAGAAGCCCAAAGATCTGGGGCTTGTTCTTTGCCCCAGTTGGATTTGAAGACAGCAAGGATCTGTTTACTTTGAGAGGATGTCTTATTGGGGGTCATTTGTGGAAGGAGTATCTCCTGGAGAGAGTTTTGACAGACTGAAGGGCCATACCTCAGCACAATGTGGTCCACAAAAGGATTGCAGAGGATGTGGAGGTGGGAAGGTTATTTTGGAAGTTCTGAGACAGAACTGTGTAGTTCTGTACTTGGTAGTTTTAGAACTTGGTAGTTTTGAGATTAAAAATGATAGTTTTTACACTTGGTAGTATTTATTTATTTATTTATTTATTTATTTATTTATTTTTGGTGGTACTGGGGTTCCTGGAAACCCTTCTACCTCCGGGCTACACTCCCAGACCTATTTTATATTTTATTTGGAAACAGCGCGGCTGGCTTTGAAGCTTCGCAATCCTCCTGTCTCTGCCTCCCAAGCGTGGGGATTACAAGCGTGCGCCACCACGCCCGGTTCACTTGGTAGTTTTAGAACTTGGTAGTTCTGAGATAGAAAATGACAAGTTTAATGTGGACAGAAAATGACTAGTTTAATGTTTTATATTTCTTTTGTGTGTGTATGTGGTACTAGAGGTAGAACCCAGAGGCTTTCTACCTCCGGGCTATACTCCCAGACCTATTTTATATTTTATTTGGAAACAGGGTCTCACTAAGTTGCTGAGAGCCTCACTCAGTAGCTGAGGCTGGCTTTGAACCTGTATGATCCTCCTGTCTCAGCCTCCCAAGCATTGGTATTACAAGTGTGCGCCACCACATCTGGCAAATATTTTATATTTCTAATAAAAGTTATGGCTAAAAAACCAGAGTTCCAATCACTGCCACACAATGATATCTTGCCTCTTGTGTTCACAGCATGGTCCTGTCAGTTTCTGATTGACAATGTGCACTGATTCGTAGCTTCTCCAGATTTCTGGAAAGACCTAGAAGCAATACCTGGCCCTTCAGCAATGAGCAACCCAATGTCTAGTCTATGATTTCCAAATGTCTTTTTCACCATAACAGGCATGAACTCCCTGAGTGTCAGTTTGGGGACAGAAAATTTATAAGACAAGTTGAAAAATCTTTTCATAATAAAGAACAGGGAATCCATCAAAAATTCCTTGAGTCCTATCAAAAGGATACAGGACTCAATTTAAAGGGCTTCATAAGTTGGACAACTCAGTACTATTAAGTTGTTGATTCTCTCTACATTTACAGATTTAATGCAATTCTAAGCAAAATCTTAGTTTCTTATGAAAAGTGACGAGTTAATTTTAAAAAATATATGAAATTCAAGAGACTTAAGATGGTCAAATTGATTTTAAAAGAAATAAATTTATAAGACTTACTATAAATTACAATAATCAAGGTATTGCAGTATTAATGTAAAGACAAATGTATTGATCAAGGAAACAGAATAAAGTCCAGAAATAGACGTACGCCGAGGATGAAGGCGCCAAGGTAATTCATTATGTAAAGAACAACATTTTCTTCCAGTGGTACCGACCCCTTGGACAGCCACATTCGGGACTGTGAAACCCAAACCATGTCAAGACATGACATAGATGATAGACCTCAATGTAAGAATAAGAGCCACAAGAATTTTAAAACAAAAGAAACTCTTATTCTCTCCTCATGTGGGGTCAGGCAAAGATTTCTTAGGTAGGGACAAAAATAAACAGAACAACAAAAACTAACCCTTCAAAACCAATATTTGATACTTGATCAAAATGTAAAGCTCCTGAACTGAAATATGTGTCTAAGATAAACCGTAGACTGATGGGAAATATTTCTAATATAGAGAGAAATTTTACAAATCCATTAAGACAAACAACCCAATTAAAAGCAAGGAAAATAATTAAGCAGATAATTCACAAAAAAGATACAAAAATGACTAAATGCACATGGAATGAGATCGCCATGAGTCATGAAAGAAATGTAAATCACAGCCAGAAGGCCACACTGCTACATGCCCAGTGGAACTGCTAAAATTAAAAGGACCAACGATATCAAGTGCCGTAGAGCAAGTGATGTAATTGGATCTCTCGTCCATTGCTGGTGGGAAGGTAAATACAGCCCAGTTCCTTTGGAAAGCAGTTTGGCAGGTTCTCATAACATTAAACACGTGTATGGCATAAGACCCAGAAATTCCACTTCTGGGTATTTTCCCAAGGAAAGGAAACATATATTCCCACAAAAACCTGTATATAAATGCTCAGAGTTATATTTATTTATAACAGTACAAAACTGGAAAGACCCCAGTGTCCATCAACCAGTGAATGGGTGGCTGTTGGACAACCATACGGTATAAGCGTACCGCAATTTCACGAGACAATCTACTGATACACACTGTGGGCGAATCTCAAAGGCAGCATGCCAAGTTAAAGGAGTCAGACACAAGAGGCAGCAGATTGTGTGGCTCCACTTCTAAGACAGTCTAGAAAAGGCAAAATTACTGGGAAAGGAGCAAGGCAGCTGCTGCCAGGAAAGTGGGGTGGAGGGAGAGGTTCGACATCAAAGGGGCAGGAGGGAGCTGAGGAAATGTTCTGCTTCACTGTGGTGGTAGTTACACAACTGTAAACCCTTGTCAGAGCACATCGGATTGTAGGTTAAAATAGGCACGACCAAAAAAAAAAAAAAAAAAAAAAATTGGCATATTCAGTAAAGATTGACCTAGGGGGGAAGAAAAACAGCTGTTTTAATTATTTCATTAAAAAACTCTACAACACGCTATAAAACTGTATTTCTAGGATGGGCTGGAATGATGATACATTGGTTCAGAATATTTCTACAAAAGCCAAGTTAACCTCGATTCAAGTCTGACTCCTTCCATGTATTAGCCAAGTGACCTTATGGCAATGATTTCATTCATACCTCAGAGGGCCGTGGTGGGGATTTAATGACTCACTTCAACCACTTCGTAACTGCCCGACTCACAATAAATACCCACCAGATATCATGGAAGCAAATATATCATAATATGTGAAAATAAAGTCAATGAAGCTAGTGTAAGGTCAGCAATAGCATAAAAGGAGAAATGTTTTACGATGGCTGGGGAACCCAGTAAAGATTTTCTGGAGGAAATCATGACTCACAAGAATCTGAAAAATGAGTAAGTGGTTTCTAGCTGGGAGCCAGGGAGGGCACAAAGTGTCCTGGTGCGCTTAGAGAATAAAACGCAGGGGCCACATTTTTTTGAGTGATGAGAGGAGGAGCTTTTGCAGAAGAGAGGGACTGGTCTAAAGAAGGGTCTTGAGTGCCAATTTAAGAAGCTTGTTGCAGCTGGAGGCAGAGGCACACACCTATAATCCGCAGGAGACTAAGATAGGAAGGTTATAGGTTCCAGACCAGCCTCAGCAACTTAGCAAGACCTCCAGCAACTTAATCAGACTCTGTTTCAAAATAATACAAAAGAGGACTGGGGTGTATCTCGGAGGTAGAATGTCCCTGGGTTCAATCCTCAGTACAAATGAAAAGAAGAAGGAGGAAGAGAGGGATAGGGAGGAGGAGGAGGAAGAGGAGGATGTTGTTACAGCTCCATCTCCAGTGGTAGATATTAGGTTCAGTAAGGAGAGAGACAAATTAGACTTGCCTCTTACAAAGTTTGCTATCATCATCCTGGAGAAGATGAACTAAAACTGGGATGAGGCTGGAGGACAAGGGAGAAGGCTTGTGAGATGGATCCGTGTAGAGGATGGGGACATTCTATACTTGGGCTGTGGGACTGGAAAGGTGACAATAAATTCAGAGAACTTTTAGAATCAAGTAACTGTATATGTAATTGCCTTGAGTATTTCGTTACAATAAAGGAAAGCTGACTAACACAGGGACTGGAAGAAGTTTTTATTTTTATTTTTATATCTTTTTATCATGATGTAAATCGTGTTGACAGTGGCATACATGTACCCAGCACTTGGTGCCCTCCCCTGCCCCGTTCCTCCTATCTCCCCCTTCCTCATACAGAGTACTGGGGTTGACCATGGTATTTTTACATATGTACACGAAGCCAATGGTAGTAATTCCTTCACTGATCCTCATTCTTCCCCCTCCACTTCCCCCAGCCCGGCTCCTTGGCTCTGCTGAGGTTTCCCCTCCATCCCCTGGAGTCCCCCTGGTACCCGATCACTCCCCAGCTTCTGCATATTGGAGAAAACATAAGACCCTTCACTCTCCGTGACTGGCGAATCTCACTTAACATAATGTTCTCCAGGTTCTTCTATTTTCCTGCAAATGACATAATTTTGTTCTTTATTGCTGAGTAGAATTTCACTGTGTGTATTTTCCATAATTTTGTAACCCATTCATTCGTTGATGACACCTAGGTTGCTTCCACAGTTTGGCTTTTGTGAACTGTGCTGCTTTGAACATGGGTATGCATATATTACTGTAGTGCTCTGATTTCAGCCCCTTTGGAAAGATACCCAGGAGTGGTACGGCGGGTCATAGGGTGGATCCATTCCCAGTTTTCTGAGGAATCTCCATACTGATCTCCATAGTGGCTGAACTGATTTACAATCCCACCAACAGAATAGAAGAGTTCCAATGTCCCCACACCCTCTCCATTTATAAATGACACGTTTATCGTTGACTTCTTGATGAGGAAGGTTTTTTGTTTGGCACAGGAGAGACTTAGCCATATTTATGTACTGATTAAGAGTAAAGAAGGGAGAGAGGAAAAGATTGAAATATACAAAAGGGTCCAACCAGGAGACAAAAATCACACCAGATATTTGCAATAGAAAATTTAATAGAAAAATCATTAAAACGTATATAAAGCTACTTGTCAAGTAATTAAAAAGGTGGAAAGAGAATATAAAAACATAAAAGTATCCATTTAGAAGTATCTGGCACTCCTCGGGCTGAGGGCCCAGTGCAGGCAGGAGATAAGTATAAAGGAGAAGAGTTTTTGTTTTGTTCTGCTAAAGGCAGTCAATCAAAAATATTTTTATGAAGATGCCACGTGAGCCAGTCTTAATTAGGTAGAAATGACAGAATATCCCAAGAGTTGCACATAACCAAGCAAATAGTAGATGCCTAATAAATACTTGTTGAAAAAAAAAATCAAACGATGACGGGGCAAAATCCAGAGGAGAAAGGCATGTGAAAATTTTAGGAAAAGGAAATGTGACCGGGGCTGGGGCCATAGAGTGAACCTCCAGGCTACAGGCAGGAGAGGAGAGGAGGAGGTGGCGCTGACCGCGGGGGGTGGGGGGGCGGTGGGTGTTTATACTGTGCTTAAGGTTGATCCTAAGAAGCCCCTGACTTTTCAGTCGGGAAATGATATTACTAGAACAGCGGTTTCTGGAGGTCTGTCTGTCTGTGGTATGTAGAAAGAACCAGAGAGGAGCAAGGGACTGACGTCGTCGGCTACAGGGCCGGACTTGATGGCTGGATTGGGACGGAGGAAAGAACTCGAGAGGGGACGGAGGAGGTGTGGCCGGAGGCGGGGAGGGAGAACAAAAACTCGCTCGTTCTCTATCTACCTGGGCGCTGGGGAGGGATGGCAGAGAAGGGGGGAGAGGAGGACTTGAAGGGCGGGCGGGACCTCCCACCGCACAAAACACTGGCGGTGTCAGTCTGCAGCCTAGCGGAGTTATTTGCACCAGTCTGGCTGAGACCCAAAGGCCGAAGAATACAACCCACCCGCACCTGCCCACGGGGCTGAGCGGCTCCTGATTTCATTTCCCCCTGCGATCCCTCAACAACCAGGAAAAGGAGGATTCCCAGTTTTTATTCTGCCCCAAAGCACGGGCCTCGGGGGACTGCGGTGCTCTCGGGTTCTCGGCTACTGACAGCGCCCAGGGCTGGACAATGGGAGCCTCGGGAGCCTCCGGCGCGTACTCCCAGGAGGAAGCGCGCAGGCGCAGCGACGTTGCCTAGCAACCAGAGGCAACAGTGGACCGGGAGGCGCGCTGGCACGGGCAGGTGCGGTTTGCTGGGTCTGAGGAGCCTCTGTGCTGTGTTACCTCCAAGGTAAAGGCGGGTCCGCGGCTGCACCCCTGTGCCTTCAGCAAAACTTGGGGAAGGGAAGGGTTCCGCGTGGTGGGGACTGCTGCGGCAACCAAGAAAATGCCTCTTTAGGGGTTGTCCTGTCCCAGCGTCCCCGGTGTTAGGAATAGAGATGGGTTTTTTAAGTATCACCTGCCATTTAACAGGTGACAGGACTGAGGTCCCGGGAGGGGATCTGAGGGCGTAAGACGCCGTTCCTGGCCTGGGAACGACTCTAGAAGTGGGGCCCAACTTCTCCAGCACTCCTCCTCCACTAGAAATCTGTTGAAAACAAGTCTCTGGTTTAGAAAATATTTCAGATTGCAGGATGAACATGTGCTGAGGAGAAATGCAAACAACCAATAAACTCCTGAAAAGCAAGGTGGCTGCGGGATGCGTATTTAAATCAGACTTGTTTTCGTAGCCAACCCCTTTCCGCTCGGCTGCTTTACTGCTGGAGATTATATATATATATATATATATATATATATATATATCCTAGGGGATCAGCTGGGGATGTGGGTGGAAATTGTATGTCCAAGGCTATTCATTGAAGCCTTGTCCGTAATTCCAGAAAATTAGAAATAAGACACTGGCTAGGAAAATAATGGGCTTGGAAGCATTATTTAAATGGCATATTATGTTGCTCCATTGGAAGTGATTATAGCAATAAATGAAGGCTGAAATTTCATGCACTTGCCTGTTAACGTAAGGATTTAGTAAGAAAATGGCTCCAGGAATGGAAAGTAATAATAGGGAATAGTAATCCAGGTAGTATTTCTATGAAGAAGACATGAAAAAATACTGTATGGAAATAGTATCAACTTCTTTGAGCTTAACTTTGAGTGACTTTTATTTTATTAACTGTGCTAGTCTTTGTTTTTCAAATTCTCTACAATAAAATATATTACATTTATAAGGGGAAAAATCAATGGCTCATTGCCCCTGGGCTATACAAGTAGTTTACTCTCTCCCACCAACGATTACAGCCAGTGTGGAGCTAAAATCCAGGTGCTTGTAACCACACGGTATCTCCATGATGGGTTCTGCCACTGTATTACCGTACTCTTAGGTTATTTTAGCCTCTGTAGTCTTCAGTATGCAATTGCTCATAAACACTATCCTGAAAGAGGAAAAATCAACTTCAGAATGAAAACAGATGATTAAAAACAACTTTATGCAGGTATAATTTAATTGCTTCTCAAATATTCAAAAGAATTCTTTTATAAATCAGAGACTGCTATATTTTGGAATTGGTTATAAATAGCTATGAAGTCATCCTGCCCCCAAGGAAATTAACTATAGGATAGCTTCTCATCTGTTCCAAATAGTTTCTGCATGTCTGCCTAAAACATTAGAGGCACAAGGTCTAGGGCCTATACACTTTTCAAACACTTAAGATATTCGAGATTCAGAAGGGACATTGGCCCTAATTTTTTAAAAGCAACCTGAAAATTAAATGTTTTTACTAACATTAAATTTTTATCAGATTGGAGCTGGGCGAGGCGGAGACAGGAGGATCGCGCAGGTTGGAAGCCAGCCGCGCTGGCTTAGGAGACCCTGTTTCCAAATAAAAATATAAAATGGGTCTGGGAGTGTAGCCCGGAGGTAGAAGGGTTTCCAGGAACCCCAGTACCACCAAAAATTTTTTTCATCAGATTGGAAAACAATTTTTTGTTTTATAAGAATTTCCAAGTATATATACTACTTGCTAAGTAATTTCAACAGCAATTTTTATGAAGAAAATTACATTTAATGGGGGATGTGAGTACGTTTTAATAAGTTTGATATATTGGCTATAGTGTAAAATAATACAGCATATAAAATAAGCCCGCCAGGTCCCTCAAAGATCTGACAGTGACATGGCCTGAAGTTAGTGACTGGGAACAGATGCCTGACAAAGTCTCTGTGAGTTTCCATGAACTGAAAGCCTTCAGTGAGTGTGATAAATACTGCTGAGTGTTTCTAATGCTAGGAATTGCATTTGAACCAACAGACATTGTAAATTCTCTCTAAACATTTTCCGAATCCCAAGGCTTCTCTTGACACGATGGTGATTTCTATGTAGCTAGAATATGTCATCTGAAATTTCTCTAATGCCCAACATCACCCCAGAAACACCCACGGAAGAAAACTAGAAAAATGTGTTGGGTTATGTAAGCACCAGCATCTCGAAAGCTCTGCTCCCAGTTGAGTTACTCCTCTGTGGTTTGTCAACTAGTACATGGGCTGTTCCTCTGACTTCCCCCCACAAAGCCCTGCATCTAAGAGCAGGTGGAGAGCCATCTTGCAGAGAGTAACCCCAATGTCCTTAGGATATGTCTTTTCTGATTCCCAATTACTTTTTTAATCGATCTTGGATTATATTAAATCTTTTTTTATCTAGGAAAATGACACAAATATTAGCTCAGATTTGGTAGACTTTGTTACCATTTATCAAATAATTACTCCCAGGAAAAGTAGAAGAAATTATTGGAGCAGGGTTTGGGGATTGAACCCAAAGCATTCTGCCTTTGAGCTATACCCCAGCCCTTTTTATTTTTTGTTTTGAAACAGGGTTTTACTAAGCCGGGCGTGGTGGGGCACGCTTGTAATCCCCGCGCTTGGGAGGCGGAGACAGGAGGATCGCGCTGGTTCGGAACCAGCCTTGCTAGTTTAAGAGACCCTGTTTCCACATAAAAATTAAAAAAAAAAAAAGGTCTGGGAGGGTAGCCCGTGGGAGTGTATCCCGGAGGTAGAAGGGCTTCCAGGAACCCCAGTACCACCAAAAACAAACAAACAAACAAACAAACAAACAAAAAACAACAACAACAAAAACAGGGTTTTACTAGGTTGCTGAGAATCTCACCACATTGCTGAAACTGTCCTCAACTCTACGATCTTCCTGTCTCAGTCTTCCAAGCACTGAGATTACAAGTAGAGGCCACCACGCTTAGCTAAGCTAATGAGTTTGATAAATATAGACGCCTATGTGGAAGAAACTGTTTTAGGTTCATAAGACAGATGAATGCCAGAAAATGGACAAAAATCCTTGCGTTGTGACACAAATATTTTTGTAGATCTCAGAAGAAACTTGGATTTTAGTCTCTCAAGTCCAAAAGAAGTGAGTTGCTATAAGCATGGTGAACTATTTTTCTATTACATAAATAGAAGTTATGTGGCTATTATATTCACCTGCATTCTAAACGACAGCTGAGACTCGTGCTCAGCTATCATATCGATGTTTCCTTAGAATTGTACAGTTTGAAATAGGGATATTGGTAACACAAACAGTCATTTCTACATATTTCGCTTTTTCCTTTTTTTGGTACTGAGATTGAATCCAGGGGCACTCTACCTCTGAGCCAAACCTCCAGCCCTATTTTATTTTTTATTTTGAAGCAGGGTTTTCTAGGTCGCTAAGAGTCTTGATAAATTGATAAGGCTGGTCTCAAACCTATGATCCTCCTGTCTCTGCTTCCCAAGTACTGGAATTGTAGGCATGTGCGACCATACCTGGTGCATTTTCTTTTATTAGGTAAAAATGTAAAGGATGATAAACCTCCTCCCAAGAGTACGGGTAGCTGAGATACTCATACACACTTATCAGGCCTAATGACGCTTTAAACATTTTTTATGCATCTTTTCCCAGGATGGGTAAAAAGATAAAGAAGGAAGTCGAACCTCCTCCCAAGGACGTGGTGAGTTTCTGCTTTCAATACTAGCAGCACTTTAACCACCAGTTTTAAAAATAAATGGTCTGTTTGGCATGTACTAGCATATACGTGAGTACACAGTGGCAGAAGTCCAGAGTCTGACTAATGATAAGATTAGTCAGAGAAATCTAACATTATATAAACAAACATTTACAACATTGTCATTATATAATTAGCACAATTAGAGAGTCATCATTAGCTTTTCCGGTCTGTGGATAGCACGTTTACAGCCTCGTTAATGGATAAATAGTTTGGGTCTATTCTTTTAGATACGTCACATTTGCATTCTCCAGGCTCTCGTTAATGTGAATTATCCGAGTGACTTTTCAAAAATAACTAGAAGTCTTGCTACAGCTCAGCTCCATGGTCTGGTGGTCCCCAGGGACATGTGAAGTTCTGATTCTTTTTTTTTTTTTTTTTTTTTTTTTTGGTGGTACTGGGGTTCCTGGAAGCCCTTCTACCTCCGGGCTACACTCCCAGACCTATTTTTACATTTTTTTTTATTTGGAAACAGGGTCTCCTAAGCCAGCTCGCGCGGCTGGCTTCGAACCTGCGCGATCCTCCTGTCTCTGCCTCCCAAGCGCGGGGATTACAAGCGTGCGCCACCACGCCCGGCCCGTGTTTTCTAATTCTATCAGAGGAGTAGTCTGGAATCGCCAGATTCATTATTTCTAATGCTATGGAACGCATCCCCCACTGTAGACGCCCCTGCTCTCGCTTCTAAAACCATCATTCTATCAGCTCTCTAGTCAGTTACTGAAACATTGCATTCAGTGTAGAAAGTGGCCCTTGACAGTTTTCAGTTAAGAAGTCTATTTTGAAACAGATGTTTGATGTGAATAGCAAAGACATGAGGATAGTGCCCCGACTCACAGGGTTTCAACTCTGCAGAAACCTGAGCTTCCTGCAGACACTTCCTCCAGAAGGGAGCACTGTGGGTAGGACCAAAAGCTTTATTCCAGCTCCGCCTCTTGAAGGCTGGGTTATTCTAAGTTGCTGAATTTGACTATAGTTATTGCAGTATTTCTTTACCGCTTGAATGGGTATTGTACCATCTAACTCATCTGGATGATCCCCTGGATTAAAATAAATTACATAAATTTCTCAATGCTAAACCCATAGTTAGCACTCAGTAAATAAGATCTGTCATGATGAGAATCCCCTGAATTCTGCTACACACACACACACACACACACACACACACACACACACACCATGCACACATGCACACCCTGAACAGCCACCCAAGTATGGATGCTTCAATAGAGTTAGGAATAAAAGCTGCAGATCCCCCTGTCCGCCCCAGTCCAGGAAGACTCCGCAGCAGTGCTAATTATGGTCTGGTGGTGGGCTTTCATTCTGACTGCTTTGCTCTGGAAACGTACTCCTAAAACGTACATGGCAGATACACTATTCATCCCATACCTCCACGTTTGCGTGCCCCCACTCTTTGCTGACAAATAGCATTATTAGCCTCCTCTTAGCAGAAAGTTGACTCACAAGCCCAGTTCTTGGCAGCAAATACATTTTTATTTAGAATTAGGGCACTGATAAACATAGATATATTTGTTGACTACACTTTATACAATTTTAGAATGCTTGGCTGGTACTATTCTCTGTCCTCCAATCTTTGGGGACACAAGGAGGACTTAGGAAATGCAACCCTAGCATTAACAAGACAACCACTCCTGCTCTCTCAGTTCCCAATAGCTTTGGGGGCCATCAAATTCATATGTAAGAACTAGCAGCGGCCCCCAACGATTTGTTACCTTTCCCAAGGACCTTCTGCCCTTTTCCCCCTCTGATCTTATGTTAACACAGCTGAGAGAGTAGTATAAAAATAATCCCGGCCGGGCGTGGTGGTGCACACTTGTAATCCCAGGATTTGGGAGGCAGAGACGGGAAGATCACGGTTCGCGGACAGCCTCAGCTACTTCTTAGTGAGGCCCTTTGCAACTCAGTGAGACCCTTTTTAAATTGTGTTAAGGGGTCAGCACTTTCTCCTCCTAGATCTGTGCACAGGGGAAGCGAAGCCTGGTGACTATGGGATCAGGGCGACAGAAAATAATAGAGCATTTCCCTCACCTGTGCGCTCCAAATCCATTTCCTTGAAAAAGTGGCGTGTCTCCCAAGGCTTGTTTTTCCTTCTTCATCAATCTCAGAACTCAACCTTTTATCATTTCTCGTAGTCTGACAGCACTGCATTTTTTTAAACAAAGAATCAGCGATTTATTTTGGGGTTTTTCTCTGTCATCACAGATAAACAAAACACCATGAATTAATAAAGAAGTATCAATATGTAATATATACACGTATAAAACTATTGGTTTGCTCACTTTGATCTAAAAGTTTGCCACTTTAGTTCAGGCTGTAGAGTGAACTAACGCCCATGTTAGCTATATTCACCTTAACCATAAGCACTTAAGCAGATCTTACTGATGTCTAGAGATTCTCCAGTAAAAATTCGTACTAGATAGAGAACTGGCTTCCTCGTGCTTATCGGTCTCTTTCCCCTATGCACTTGGTGCCTCACGATCTGAGGCCACTGGTGTGGCAGACACACTCCAGTAGAAATCAAAAGAGCCTTTGTTTGCACGTAGCATCAACACGCGTCACTTGACTCTCATGATCTGCTTCCAACGAGTTTCACTTAATTTTGTATTCCATAGACCCAGCTATCTGATAACACAGTAACCATTAGCCACACGTGGCTATTTAAATTTAAATCTATAATAATTAAGATTAACCATTAAAAGAGTTAAAATTCAGTCCTTTGGTTGCATCATTTCCCTTTCAAATGTTCAAGAGCTACTGGTAGCCTGTGTGTGCCATTCTGGACAACCCAGAATCAGAAAGTCCTTATCATGGAAGTCACACTGGACAGACCCGTCTCCTTCACAGAGATATAAAAGCATCTCTGTAAGTCTCTGGTCGCACCCACAGACTGGGCTTAAAAGGTAAAGCTTGGTCAAAAGCTTTCTTCCATCCTTTCTGTAAATAATTTGGGCTCATCATTTATTTTGTACAGAGCATCAAATTCTAATTTCACATTCAGCTTGTTGGTGACTGTGACCTCCTCGTGGGAGGCAAATGGGATGTGTAATTACAGCACAGTATTATTTATTTACTCATGTGGCATTCTGTTATAGCTGTCACTTTATTCTCAGTGCCTTTTTAAATATAAAATTACTATGACGCTGCAGGCACCGAGGAGAAACAAATGTCATGCCAGGTGTCTCCACTCTTTGCCAAACCTCGCTCTTTCTCCTCGTTTGACAGTTCTTTGATCATAGTGCCCCAGTTTCTATCTTTAAAAGCTTCTCATGCCCTATTTTGCCTTTTTCTTAATGATGACCGGAAGATAGGAGAAAATACCAGATTGCATTTTAAATCCTTAAGAGAGATTAAATGATATTTACTATAGCTTTTTTTTTTTTGAAGGTCTGGGGATGGAAAACCAGGGGCATTCGACCTCCGAGCTACACCCCTTGCCCTATTTTTAATTCTTTATTTTGAAACCGAGTCTCACTGAGTTGCAGAGGACCTCACTAAGTAGCTGAGGCTGTCTGCGAACTGCGATTCTCTGGTCTCAGCCTCCCGAATGCTGGGATGACAAGTGTGCGCCACCACGCCCGGCTTACTATAGCTTTTATTTACATGTATTTTCATGTGCTCTACTTTTTTGATAATTGTAGTCATTTTTGTGGAGATCACAGCATATCCATGTTTAATCATAGAAGACTCAGTGTGTGTGTGTGTGTGTGTGTGTGTGTGTGTGTGTGTGTGTGTGTGTTACAGGGGCTGGCCACAAAACCTGCAGTCCTCCTGTCTCAGCCTCACAAGTACTATTCTGCCACACTCGGCTTGGCTCACATGTTTGTTTAAAAATACTGTAATATGAATTCTGGCTGGGCACTGTGGTGCATGCCCGTAGTCCCAGCTACTTGTAAGCAAAACTCCCTCCTCTACCAGCCTCTGGAAATGGAAGGAAATAGCGTAATACCGTTTTTCTCCATGACCATAGGGAGTCCCCAGAGCTTGTGGGTCCTTATTGTTCATTTCAGCAGCACATTAATTCTCCAGGTCTCACAGCAGGCCCCGGGGATACTAGGAGGCCTACCTTTTTTCTTTAAGCTACATTACCATTTCCTTTGTTGAAGATTTTACCCAAGTTTGTTATATGCTCTTTTCTATTGCTTTTTCTGTTGTTTCACATATGTAATTCCTGCTTTCCCCCCAAAGAAACTAGGGGTTGAATGTAAGTACTGATTATGAAGATTTGGGGGGTGTCACAAAGACACTCACAGGTTCTTCTCTGCTGACAGAATGAGTTAGTTACATCCAGACAGTGTTGACGAGCGCTTGAAAGGTGCTCACCAATCGTCTCCTTGGTCCTTCATGGTAGATAGGACTGTCCCCATGATCCAGGAAAAGTAACTTGCATCCGAGGACCTCAGCATTCAGTGGCTTCCCTGTGGCTAAACTGAGAAACTAGGCCTGTCACATTCCAAAACATTTTTCTCTTTCCACAGGAATTCCAGTGATTATACCAATAATCACTTGTCTGTTATTTTTTTATGTGAATGTGTTATTGATTGAACCCAGGGACATTCTCTTCCTAAGCTACACCCCCAGCCCTTTTTTAAATTAATTAATTAATTAATTTATTTATTTACTTTTGTTTTCAAACAGGGTCTCACTGTGTTACTGAAAGTTCTGCTATTTTGCTGAGGCTGGCCTTGAATCTACGATCCTCCTGTCTCAGCCTCCCAAGTACTGGGATTACAAGCATGTGCCGCCGTGCCTGGCTGGCTTATCTGTGTTTTCTTTAAACAACAGCTTTCGTGTGCTCTTCTTCAGCAGTGACCGCAGCCTATTTGTAAGATTGTGGTGTCTTTAAGTTTTCAGACACCGTTCATCTTTTATGCGGTTTTTAAAGCTCGGCTGATGTTTTTCCTTTTGTATTTCAGTTTGATCCATTAACAATTGAGAGTAAAAAAGCAGCAACCGTGGTGTTAATGCTTAATTCTCCAGAAGAAGAAATTTTGGCTAAAGCCTGTGAAGCCATTTACAAATTTGCCTTAAAAGGTTTGCATTTCCTCAGTTGATCTGTCTATTTAATTAATGTCTTAAAATATATACCACATAGTGGCCACTTTTCTCTCTAACCTTTAACTTCCTTCCTATCAGATGAATTCTTTTAGGCAACTAGAACATCATTTAATGTCCTATCTGAAAATAACGGGCCTCCCCAAATGCCGGACTTACTCTCAAGGGCAAGCTCGTCACGGGGCAGAAGAGTCGTGTGGAAGGTCTCATCATAATGAGACCTTTTTAAAAATCATCAGTCTCACGGAAACTAAAAGCACCTTCGATGTTTGAAACTAAAAAATAGTGTTGGATTATAACCAGAAGTATACAATACACATCCATCAGTCCACCCAGTATGGATACACATAAGTCGTTGAATAACTAAATAAATGAGAAATACGAGACAAATATCCCATAAAGAAATTCAGGTCATTTATGGAAAACATCCTGCCCTGAAACAGGTGAACTATAACTTCCCACTTTATATGAGTGGGTTGCATTTAGTGACTTTTTCCCAAAGGGTATCACATAAAAACAGAAAAAAGATTGGTTCCATAATTTGGCTATTGCAAAGTTTGCTTTGATAAACATGGGTGTCATGTAGCACTGTGCTATTCTGATTTTAATTCTTTTGGAAAGAGACTGAGGAGTAGGATAGCTGGCTCATAGGATGGCTTCATTAAGTCTTTTTAAAAAAAATTTTTAAGCCAGTGTGGTGGTGCACACTTGTAATCTCAGCATTTGGGAGGCTGAGACCAGAGGATCGTGGTTTGTGGCCAACCTCAGCTACGTAGGCCCTTTGCAACTCAGTGAGACCCTGTTTCAAAATAAAGAATTGAAAAAATAAGGCTGGGGAAGTAGCTTGGAGTTAGAACGCCCCTGGGTTTCATCCCCAGTACTGCCAAAAAAAAAAAAAAAAAAGTTATTGGTGCACTGTAGCCAAGCCTCTTCATGGGATATACGATGGTGGAGGCACACGTGCACACACTACAAGCCATCCCCTCCCCACTGCAGAGGCTTGAGGAACTTCCAGACGGATCTCCATAGTGGATATACTCATTTACAATTCTCTCAACAGTGTATAAAGACACGTAGCACATACACATAATGGAGTTTACTCAGCCATAACAAGCAAAATCGTGGTTTTCGTAAGAAAGAGATGAAACTAGAGAATATTATGCCAAGTGAGACCAGCCGGCCTCAGGAAGTCAAGGGGCACGTGCTTTATCTCACATGTGGAAGGAAGCTGAGGGGAAATAGCAAGCAGAAGGGACTGCAGATGACAGAGGAGAGAAATTAAGGAAGAGGCTTGGGGAGAGAGAGAGGCGTGGAGAAGGGAAATGAGGCTTAGGAAGAAATCGTTCAAATAATGTTATGTCGTAGATACAGATGCCACTGCCACGCTCACTGCCGCGTCCTGGGAGCGAGCAGAGGGGTTGGGCCGGCTGTGGAGGGAAGCGCCGCACGTGCCCTGTGCCTGTCTGCTTCTATCGCTTTGAACCTCACGGTTATGTGTGACTGTAATGTGCCAATCGAATTATAAAAAAGAAACAGAGGAACAAATAATCTGTTGGTAATGAAGAGCCCTGCAAACCTTCCCTAGCTGGACGACCAAAGCAAACATTAACGTCAATAGGCCGCTGATCGTACACGCCCTTGACGTGAGGTGATGGAACGTTTATCTCTGTGCTACTTCCCTTTAAAAGTCATAATCCCTGTTGGCCAAAGATTTTTAAAAATTAGACAAAATCCCAATTCAGAGACATTCTAGAAAATGCTAGCCAGTATTTCTCAAAGCTGCATGGCCGTCAAAAACAAAGAAAGTCTGAGAAATTCTCACAGCCAGAAGGAGCCGAGGAAACCTGGTATCTACCTGGCACAGGAGCCTCAGTGGGATTCTACAGCAGAGAGAAGATCTCAAGTTAAAAAAGGAAATGCAAGCCAGGCATGGTGGTGCGTTCAAGTAATCCCCGAGATTACTTGAGTATTCTAAGTTTAAGGCCAACCTCAGCAACTTAGCAAGGTCCTACCTCAAAAATAAGAACTAAAAAGCTCAGTGGGAGAGCAGTTTCTAGAATAAGTCCAAGAGTGGAGGGAGGGACAAAACACAGACTAAGAAAACTCAACTAATCGTGCACCAATATTGGTTTATTAACTGTGAAAAATGCACCACCACTACACTCATGTCAGAAGTTAATAATGGAGGAAACTAGGTCTGGACTATGTGGAAAGTTCCTGTATTACCTCTGGATCTATTTTCTATAAAACTGGAACTGTTGTGAAAATAAAGTTTATTTAAGCATTGTCAACACTACAAGTCAGACTTTATTGGTAGGCGTATCTATCGAGGATTTACAAGCATACAAGACAGTTCTATTTTAGCTCACTCCAAATGAGAAAATTGGACTCTAAAAATTATATTGTGTGACATTTTAATTGGGGCTATTTGAAGTGAGTTTAGTATAACTTGATATTTTTACCAAAACATTTCAAACTAGGATGGGAATCGTCTGATTTTAATGAAACGATGCTTTAAACATTTTGGGGGACTTGGATGAGAGAAGAACCTGTCTTTCAATTAGCAAGTCGTCCTGTGCTCACCGTGCTTGGACTCTGGTCATCACGGGGAACCCAAATGAAGCCTGGAGTTGTTCTGGAAGGTTCTATGACTGAGTTGCGTAGGGTGCTGGGTCAAATTTCAGGGAACCGTTGAGTTATGCACACCACTCGGCCTAAGAGCAATCATACGTCATGAGGTGTCTTATGAACTTAACTATATTAACTAACAAAATTATTTCACCTGGTGTTTTATTCTAGCAGTATTTTCTGAAAAGTTTATTTAAAGAAAAATGATGGGATTTTGCCTTTTGGCCAAGATGGAGTAAAGTAGCAGATTTATTTATCCTACTACATGAAAAAACCAAGAAAACTGACAAAATGCGGTAAGTGACAGTTGGCAGGAGGCGGAGCGTCAGACAGCAGAGGCAATGACCCCGGGAGACGGGACAGAGGAAGGAGTCCCAGGCCTGCCCGGCCTCTGATCCCGGAAGGTGTGTGCTCTGAGTGGGGAAGACAGGTGTGAGCGTCTGGGAAGACAGAGGAGACGGTCTCCTGCAGCAGCGAAGAGGGCTGAGCGGCCCAGAGGGACCTGGGGAGTGTGGAGGATTCCACGCAACATTCAGCGTGGTGCCGAGCAGAGGACTTCTTGGACAGAGAGGCTCTCCAGAAGATTAGCCGTAACAGGTGCTCACCAAGGGCTAGAGTAATAACCCGTTCTCATAGGCCGAAGTGAAAACCTCAAAATTCATAGAGCATTATGCACAATACACACAAGAGTTTTGCCTTAGTATAAGAAAAAAATTTACGATAGACTGACAATCCTTTTGGCATCACCGAACAAATAATCTTAAGAGCAGGACCTGAAAATATCACTGTTTCCAAGTCACTTAACGGTGCCCCAAAATTTCAAGGGTGCAGAAATATCCATTGCTCAAAAATTTCACAATGTCTGACAGCTAATAAAATTACCAGGCATGAAAAAAACAGGGAAAATGTATAATAAAGATATAAATCAATCAGTACATTGATTGATGCAGTTATCAGAATTAGCAAAAATAGCCATTCAAAGATGAACTACTTCTGTATTCCATATGTACAAAGAAAAATTAAAAACATAGAAGATATAAAACAGATCCAAGTGTAACTTCCAGAGATAAAAACTTCAGTGTTAATATTAAAATTACGTGGATTTGGATTGACTGCAGATGAGACATTGCAGAAGAAAATATTAATGAATCTGAAGACAGGATGAGGAACAGTGGAAGAGGATTTTAAAAGGGTAAAATGAAATTCGGGAAGCCAGAGGGGAAATTCAGGTGCCGACATATGTGTAACCGGCATCTCTGAAAATGATAAAGACGGAGACTGTTTGAAGAAACAACAGCTACAGTTTTCCCCCATCTGATGAACACTCTCGATCCACAGATCCAAGAAGCGCATCAAAACCCAAGCGCAAGGCTGGGCGTGGTGGGCACGCTTGTAATCCCCGCGCTTGGAAGGCGGAGACAGGAGGATACATATGTTCCCTCTAATATGCCCAAACTAGGAAACACAAAGGATACCAGTGGGACTCCAGATATTGGAGGGGAAATACTAGCTAAGTTTGAATGGAAAGATAGGAGAGGAGAAAGGCCGATCTTGATTAATGAGGGTCTACACCTGAACATGTGTAAAATTATGAATAAGACATGGTTAACCTGGACAACCATTGGTGGGAGGGGGGAAGGGAAAACGGGGGCGGGGGGGGAGAGGGCACCAAATATAGTGTAAATGTATACTATTTATGTTCAATAAAAAATTGTTAAAAAAAGAAAAAAAGAATAATATTAAATAAGCTAACAAAAAAGATCCAATGGAATGATAAGTAATGTCCAATTTATATAGAAGAAGGCAGAAAATTAAGAAACAAAGCGAGGAACAAAAAACAAATGGCAAGATTGGCGGAACATACAACAATTAAATTAAGTAAAAATTACGGTCTGTGTGCCACAATTAACAGGAGGAGAGTGTTGTATTTGATAAAGAGGAAGATAAAACCACATTCCGCTCTCAAGAACTTCATTTAGAATGTGAAGACACAAATAAAAGGTTGAAGAAAGATACGCGGGCCGGGCGTGGTGGCGCACCTTTGTGATCCCAGCATTCAGGAGGCTGAGACTGGAGGGTCGTGGTTCAAGGACAGCCTCAGCTACTTAGTAAGGTCCTTTGCAACTCAGTGAGACCCTGTTATCAAAAATAAAAAGACCAAACCCGCCAAAAAAAAATAAATAAAAATAAAAATACCAAAAACTAGGGCTGGGCGTGTATCTCGGAGGTACAATGCTCCTGGGTTCCATCCCCAGTACCACACACACACAAAAAGAAAGTTATGCCAACACTATTCAAAACAAAGCTAGAGGTATTATATTAATATCAGAAAAGTCAACCGAGAAAAGGGCCAGAGATAAAGTCATTTCATAATAATAAAGAGGTCAACTAATCAGAAGACTATAAAAATCTCAAACCATTATGTGTATAATATGAGACCTTCAAATACTCCAAGCTAGTGACAGAAGGACTAATGTCCACAACTAGAGATGGGATTTCAGTAGCGCTCTCTCTCTCTCTCAATAAATAAAAGAACAAGTAGACAGCAAATCTGTAAGGATATAAAAGCCTTAGCCATCAATATCAATGATTTTAACCTAATTAATATTTATAAAACACTCTAAGAAGAGCAGTGTATACATTATTTTTAAAACGCATACAAAACATTTATTTAAATAGGCCATATTCTGAGCCATAAAACAAGCCTAAATTTTAAAGGATTCCAAATCATGCAAAAATCTATTTTCAAACCTGAGTGATATTAAATTAGAAATCAATAACAAGGAATTTGGGGTGATCATGAAGCAGATAGAAATTAAATAACACACTTCTAAATAACCCATGAATTGAAGAACAAATCAAAAGGAAAATCAGAATTGAAACCCAAAGCAGCACATAAACACTTATAGGATGCTGCTAAACAAATGTGTAGAGAAACTTACTGCATTCAATGCCTGTGCTAGGAGACAGGGAAAGTTTCAAACGAGTAACCTGAGTTTTCATCTTAAGAAACTAAGATCAATGAAAAGAAACAGATTAAACTCAAAATTAGCAATAGATACAATAGATGTTTAAACAGAAAACAATGAAATAGAAAATAAGAAAAAGTGGACAGAAGTCATGAAATGGAAAGCTGGATTTTTTTAGAGGATCGGTAAGAATGATAAATGTACAGGTGGGTTGATAAAAGACACGAATAAATTACCAATATTAGAAATGAGAGTGGGGACTTCATTATGGAACAAGCATGTATTAAAAGGAGAATGTGAATAAAATGAACAATTCAGTCACAATAAATTCTACAGCCTAGACAGAGTGACCAGATTCATTTCAAATACAAACCCTCAAAACTCACTAAAGAAAACATACCCTGCATAACTTTGTATCTATTACATAAAATGAGATGTATAGTTAAGAATCTTCTATCCAGATGGCTTTACTGGTAGATGCCAAATATTGAAGGAACCAGCAGTACCAATTTATAAAAACACTTTTAGGGAATTGAAAAGTACGAGATTTTTTTCCAGTTCATTCTATGAAACCACCATTATCCTGGTACTAGAAACTGAAAAGGTCAAGAAACTCACAGGTCATCTACACCGCGTGAACATAGATGTGAAAATTCTGAAGAAAACATCAGCAAATCAAAAGACAGTAGCCGGGCGTGGTGGCGCACGCCTGTAATCCCCGCGCTTGGGAGGCAGAGACAGGAGGATCACGCAGGTTCGAAGCCAGCCGCGCGTGCTGGCATAGGAGACCCTGTTTCCAAAATGAAAATGTAAAAATAGGTCTGGGAGTGTAGCCCGGAGGTAGAAGGGCTTCCAGGAACCCCAGTACCACCAAAAAAAAAAAAAAAAAAAAAGACAGTATACAAAAAAGCAATTGCAGCCTGACTAAATGCGCTTGTCTCAGGACTGAAGATTGGTTTAAAACATCTGAAGATCGATCGAGATATTTTACCATGGATAGTAGGCAGGGGGGGAAATGCCCCAAAATATTAACACGATGATCTCTGGAAGTTGTGAATATGTATGTTATATGGTCAGGGGGCAGTAAGATTTCAGCTATAATTAAGGTCGTTGATCATCTAAGTTTGAGATAGAGGTCATTCCAGTTTCTCCAGCTGAGGCTAACACAGGCTCGGAGTCCTCCTGCTGGGAGGACATGGGAGAGTCCTGAAGAAGACGTGACGGTGGTTTTGAAGATGGCAGAGACTCACAAATGAAGGAATACTAGGTGGAAGAGAAAAGGAAACAGATGTTCCCAAAAGAAGGAGTATGGATAGCCTGCCAATAGGTCAACCGTCACCTGCAGAGACTTGTTGCAGGTTTCTGACGCCCAAATCATAATAGGAAAATTGGTTTCATTTTAGGTCATTAAGTTCATGAGTTGTGTTATAGCAGCAATAAGAAATGCATATACCTTCTCTTAAAAAGTAAAGAAGAAAAGTTATATTATCTCAATAAGTGCTATTTTTTAAACAAAATCCAACTCTTGCCCCTGATTTTAAAAAGACTCTGCAAAGTAGGAATGCATACAAGTTTCTTCTACCTGATAAAGGACATCTATGAAAAGCCAGTAGCTAACAAACATCACATTTAATGTTGGAAAACAGAATGCATTTTCTCTACGATCAGGAGCAAGAGAAGGACTCAGCTCTCCTGGCCGCATCCAGCATCGTCTGGGAAGCTCTAGGTATTGCCTCCAGGCAGCCAGAGGCAGTAAGAGGCATCCAGATGAGAAAAGCAGTACAACTGTCTTCCTTTGACATCACCTTGAAGTAGTCAAGGTTCTTTAGAGAAGCAGAATAGGGCGTGTACAAAGGAGAGGAGAGTACGGAAGTCAGTTCACGTGATTGCAGAAGCCAAGAAGCCCCATGATGCGCCATCTGTGAACTGGAGAACTGGGGAAGGCAGTGCTGGAATTCAGTCTGAGTTCACAAGTCTGAGGACCAAGCCTCTGGTGGAAGATTCTGGAGTCTGAAAGCCCAGGAACAGGTGCCAGCTCTCACAGAGCAGGAGCCGATGGATGCTCCAGCTCAAGAAAATAGGAAGTGTCCGTCCTCCACCTTTCTGCTGTCTTTAAACCTTCAATGTCTTGGCTGTTGCCTGACTACCTTTTTGAGGGAGGATTTTCTTTACTCGGGCCACTAATTTATCAAATGCTATCTGTTCCAGAGACACCCTCACAAATATACCCAGGAATAATGTTTTCTGATTATATGAGTATCCCCTAGCCAAGTTGACACATAAAATTGATCATCACATATATAGAAAATTCTATTGAGGCCGGGCGTGGTGGCGCACGCTTGTAATCCCTGCGCTTGGGAGGCAGAGACAGGAGGATCGCGCAGGTTCGAAGCCAGCCACGCGCGCTGGTTTTGGAGACCCTGTTTCCAAATAGAAATGTAAAAATAGGTCTGGGAGTGTAGCCCGCAGGTAGAAGGGCTTCCAGGAACCCCAGTACCACCAAAAAAAAAAAAAAAAAGAAAGAAAATTCTATTGAGCTCAAGTGTGGTGGCACACGCCTGTAAGTCCACTAGTTGGGAGGTTGGGATAGGAAGAGCACAGGTTCAAAAGCAGCCTCAGCAACTTAGTGAGACCCTGTTTCAAGATTTAAAAAATGAAAATAAAAATAGGCCTAGGGGTGTAGCTCAGAGGTAGAATGCCCCTGGATTCAATCCCCAGTATTTCCCCCTACACACACACACACACACACACACACACACACACTCACACACACACATCTATTGAATATTTATTTATTTTTGTGGTACTAGGGATGGAGTTGCAAAGGGCCTCACTTAAGTAGCTGAGGCTGTCCATGAATCGCAGTCCTCCCATCTCAGCCTCCCGGGTGCTGGGATTACAAGTGTGCGCCACCACGCCCAGCTCTATTGAATCTAGAATGAGATCTAGAACTTATAAATAAGTGTGGTTGCAGGATCAGTATATTCAATTGCACATCTGTAAAGAAGCAATGTACCATCAGAAACCAACCTTGCAAAATACTATTTACAATCAAAACAATATGAAATACATAGGGATATGTCTAACAAAAAAATTGTGAAATACACAGGGTTGTATCTAACAGCAGTATGTGAAAGACCTGTGCATTGAAAACTATGAGATATTGATGGAAAAAATAAATAAACTACAAATAAATTGGAAAAAATATTCTATGCTCATGGAGTAGAGATGTCAACTGAGTTTATCATCAATCTATAGATTCAACTCAATTCCTACTAATGTCTCAGTCTTTTTCTTAACACAAATTGACAAACTAATTCTAAAATTCGTGTTATCCTCCCCCCCCAAATTAAAGTTAGAATACCATAGCAATACATGCATGCCTCTATTTATAGCAGCACAGTCCACAGAACCAAATTATGGAACCAACCCGGATGTCTGTCAACAGACAAATGAATGAGGAAGATGTCCTATATACACACGAAATTTTACTCAACCATAAAGAAGAACAAAATTGTGTCATTTGCAGGACAATAGATGGAACTAGAAAACATTAGACTACGTGAAATCAGCTAGTCTCAGAAAGCCAAGGGCTGTGTTTTCTCTCATATATGGAAGGTAGAGAGAAAATTGGAAAGAAAGGGAACCTTATGAAAATGAGGAGAGAGAGCAGTAGAGGAGCGGAAGAGGATCAGGGGAGGAAGGAAGAGATGAAAAAAGGAGGCTTGTAGAATTAAACAGACCTAATAATATGATGTCCACATATGAAAGTACGACTATTACTAGCCTTACTAATTTGTATGTGGAGGGAGGAGGTTAGCAGCATGGGGCCAGGAGGGAAGCACAGGAAGAGATGTTGTGTGCATACTTGAATGTACCACTTTTAACCCCACTACAGTGTATAATTATACGGTACCAGTAAAATTATGAAATAAAATGGACATGCAAAGAACCTAGTAAGTAGACCAGGCGTGGTGGCACATGCTTGTAATCCCAGTACTTGGGAGGCTGAGACAGGAGAATCGCAGGTTCGAAGCCAGCCTCGGCAACTTAGCGAGGCTCTCAGCAACCTAGTGAGACCCCGTTTCCAAATAAGAAGTTTAAAAATTGGGCTAGGGATGTAGCTTGAAGGTAGAATGCCTCTGGGTTCAACACCCAGTACCAAAACAAAACAAAACAAAACAAAAACTAGTAAGTTAAAACAACTTTGAGACAAAAACAGAGTTGGAGGGCATATGCTATCTGATTTAAGACTATTAAGCTAGGCATGGTGGTACATTCCTACAACTCGGTTCTTGAAAAGTCAAGATAGGAGATTGCAGGTTCACAGCCAGCCTCAGCAACTTAGAGAGACCCTCAGAAATGTAAAAAGACCCTGTTTCAAAATAAAAAAAATAAAAGGGTTAGGGGTATAGGTCGGAAGTAGTATGACCCTGGGTTCAACCCCCAGTACAAAAAAAAATGGTTTAAGATTATTATAAAGCCACAATAATTGAGATAGTTATCATTATAAAGATAAACAAGCAGGGTGTGGGGGTGCACACTTGTAATCCCCGCGTTTGGGAGGCGGAGACAGGAGGATCGCGCAGGTTTGAAGCCAGCGGTGCTGGCTTAAGAGATCCTGTTTCCCGTAGGTAGAAGGGTTTCCAGGAACTCCAGTACCACAAAAAATAAATAAATAAATAAATAAATAAATAAATAAATAAATAATAAAACAAACAAAACCAGGCGTGGTGACTAACACTTGTAATCCCAGTCCTTGGGAGGCTGAGACAGGAGGATTGCATAGGTTTGAAGACAGCCTCAGCTACTTAGGCTCTCAGCAACTTAGTGAGACCCTGTTTCCAAATAAAATAGAAAATAGGTCTGGGAGTACAGCCCAGAGGTGGAAAGCCTCTGGGTTCCATCCCCAGCACCAGACACTCAAAAAAATATAAACAAGTAAACAGTGAAACATAATAGAAAGTTCAGATATAGTCTCGTCTATTTATAGCCAATTTTTTAGAGGCACAAACTCAATTTTGTGAAAACAGTCTTTCAATTAAGTGGTTCCAAAGCAATGGGAATTTTGACACTAAACTACATGATATATAAAAGAACAACTGATAAATTGGACTTCATTAAATTTATACTGAACATAGGGCTCACCAAAAAAGAGAGAGAGAGCTGGTAAAAAGCATATTACAAAAAGATGCTTCACATCCCAAGTCACTAGGAAATACCACTACATAGTTATCAGAATGGCTAGAATTCTGGTACTGACAACATCAAATGCTGTCAGGGACATGGAGCAACAGATATGCCTGTTCTTGGTCAATGAGGATGCAAAATGGCATGGCCACTTTGGGAGACCATCTAGTGGACTTAGAAAACTAAAATAGTTTTCTCTTATGATACAGCAAATGCTCTTTAAGTTAAAGTGATTTTATTACTCTCTCCATTTTGAAATTGAAATCAAAATTTTCATAGCCCAGTGAAACTGAAAAGCTGAACTCAATCAGGACCTAAACATTATTCCAAAACTTGCAAGGCTGAACCCACATAGAACCTAAACACGATTGGAGACTTTGTAGCATGAGATCCCACTCACTGGGGTGTAGATGCACCCCTGTGCTCCATAACACTGGACTCTGGCCTTAATGAACTCCAGCCTCCGGGTCCTCTTGCCACAGTGAGAGATGTCAGTGACCCTAGAGCGAGCCAGAGTCCCCGGTACCCTGGTGGCTCACCTCTGTGCAAGTGTTGGCTGCAAGTTCATCTGGTGGGAAAGAAGAGGAGCTACGGTAAAAAAAACAAAAAACAAAAAAAACAACGAGCTCCCCATGTGGCCCCACGCACACTTAGCTTGCAGTAGGAACTATGCATGCTAATGAGTTACTTTTCATATTAATTATGCAAGTGTTCATCAAGCATCCCTTACATGACTGTCGGGCGCAGTGACGACTCTTACACGATCTTCCTCAAGCAGTTTTATTACCCCAGGTTCTTTTACAGTTCCCGTAAATCTTCTTCCCGTAAATCTTCTCCCGTCGATCTCCTCCCCCCAGAAATCTTCCCCTTATATAGAGCCCAACAGCCAATCAGCAGACTGTTCACGTGCACAACTCATGGCAACAGCCAGTCCATTGGCTGTTGCCCTATGGCATGCGGTGTTCCCGTGTATCTCATGCTCTTGTCGTCACTTCCTGAAAGCTGTTTACCACCTAAGTGCTCTGGGGAACTTCCGCTCAGCGCCATCTTAGCTCTCGGACTTATTGGCTGATGGGCGGGGCCCGTCACAGTTCCCCCTTTTTTGTTTTTTCAGACAGGAGAGGACAGAGGACTCAACCCCTGTATGTTTGGAAGGGGCTTCTAGGCCCACCACCTTTTGCCAGGGACGGGACAAGAATCAGTGGCAACCCGTATGCAGTTGAGCATGCCCTCCTCGGGATGCACCCTCCCGGGGTCCCGAGTGCAGTCCTAGCTGGCATCCTGTCATTAAGACTTTCCCATCGCCGCAAGCCATATTTGAGGGGATTGTCCCAACTCCATGGCTGCAAATGCCTGAGCTATGAGCACTTGATCTGTAGCGCGCTGACGGATTAGTTTTCTAAGACAGTAGAGACATAAGATACACAGTAAGACCAGACAGAGACCAAGAGCACCCAGTCCAGCCCACTCTTTTAAATGACGAGCTGCTTGTTGGATCCAGGACATCAAGGTGCGGGCCATCACCGGGTCAACTCGAGTAGTATTGGTTTTGATGATCTCCAACCGCAACTGTTTTATCAAATTGTCAAATTTCGATGACCAGTTATCTGTAGGATATGCAGAAAGCTCGCGAGAAAGATTAGCGGCAATAGACGCGTTATCATTAATCATGACAAGGGGAGCTAAATCCGTGCAACTGCCATTTATCCCACAAAGAAGCCACAGATCAAATGGGTTAGAATGAAAGGCCATGGTCGGGCTCTGATAAGTAAAATTATAACCTGCAAAAGTAGAATTTGCTCCTGTGCCAATTTTAGGGGAAAAGGTAAAAGGATTAAGCGGGGAAAAACTTGAGCAGAATGACTCAAAGGCAATGGAAAAGGAAAAGCAGTCAGAAGCCCCCATTGTGGATCAATCCAAGTATTGGCCAGGATTTAAGGTGGCTCTAACTAAATTTTGCCAGTCTCCTGGGGTCATGGCATAGCGATGTAAACTCTCTATTATTGCTATATTGAAAGCAGCTGACGACCCATATGTGCGAACTGACTCTGCGAGATGCTTTAATCAGTTCAACAGCTTTCACTTGTTTAACGTTCCTCTTTTATACCGTCTAAAGCTGCCTGGCCCTCCTGCACAAATTTTCTAAAGCGCCTTTCTTCCAAACAGGCACGAATCAGCCGAAAAAGCGGCCGAGTCCCTCCTGTAACAATACCTTGTTCTTCGGCGCGTTCTACGTCTCTTCCCAATTTATCCCAGCTTGCTAAAGAAAGATTCCCTGATACTGTAAACCATGGCGCTACCCTATCTATTTGTTCGAGAAAATCTTGTATTGTCTTGTCCCTAAGCTTTAGGCCTCTACTTTTCAACAAAGCTTTCAATGCTTTATGCTACGGGTGAGATGGACTATTTCCCATCTTGTCGAATCAGGACCAGCCCGATTCTCTAACTTGCTTACACTAAAAAATATCCTCCTTAATGGAGCCCCCTTTGATCGGGGAAATAACTTGCTTACACTAAAAAATATCCTCCTTAATGGAGCCCCCTTTGATCGGGGAAAATAACCCTCCGTAAACGGAGCCTCCTCCTCCCTTTTCGGAGTCAAAGGAGTACTTACCAGCTAGCTGCCCTGGACTGCCGAGGTTCTGATCAAAGCGAAGTTCCCCGTACGGGCCACCACTTGTCGGGCGCAGTGACGACTCTTACACGATCTTCCTCAAGCAGTTTTATTACCCCAGGTTCTTTTACAGTTCCCGTAAATCTTCTTCCCGTAAATCTTCTCCCGTCGATCTCCTCCCCCCAGAAATCTTCCCCTTATATAGAGCCCAACAGCCAATCAGCAGACTGTTCACGTGCACAACTCATGGCAACAGCCAGTCCATTGGCTGTTGCCCTATGGCATGCGGTGTTCCCGTGTATCTCATGCTCTTGTCGTCACTTCCTGAAAGCTGTTTACCACCTAAGTGCTCTGGGGAAATTCCGCTCAGCGCCATCTTAGCTCTCGGACTTATTGGCTGATGGGCGGGGCCCGTCACACATGACCAGCACTGTGCCAGGCACGGAGGGTACAATAGAAAATCAAGAGAACATGTCCTCATGGGACGTTCCGTTACGGTGGGGTGGGCAAGAAAGAGGCAGAAATCATTGGGTGGTTTGATAAAACTAAAGCAGGACAAAGGACACAAGAAAGACTCCGTCGTGGTGACATTAGACGCGGTGGTCAGGGAAGGCCCGTCTCAGCCAGGGCCCGTGAGCTCAGAAGTGAAGACCAGATGAAGTTGGCTTTAGAAGCATCTGGGGGAAGCGAAAGCAGAAAACTCAGCAGAGCTGCAGCCGCGCTCTGAAGCTTACTGGGAGGGCAGAGGAGCGGGAGAGAAGAGGGATGAGAAAGGCATGCCGCAAAGAAACCCAGGGACACGAAGGAGCGGTTCACGAGGCGGGTGGTCTGTGTGTAACTGTCTCACCTGTGACCGCAGGAGAGGAGAACAAAGCCAGTCTCCTGGAGCTCGGAGCCGTGGAGCCTTTGGCCAAGCTGCTCACCCACGAGGACAAGATTGTGAGAAGAAACGCCACTATGATATTTGGAATCCTGGCTTCTAACAGTAAGTGCCACTCTGGACGGAAATCAAATGATCTCCTGTAGTGCAATGTCTTTTTTAAAAAAATGTCGTTTAAATTTTATTTAAGCTGACTTTCATGTTGACAAAAAATTTTACATCAGTATAATTCAATGAATGATTTCAGATTGGAGAGAGGGTTACTGGGGACGGAACCCAGGGGCATTCTACCTCTGAGCTACACCTCCAGCCCTTTTTTATTATTATTATTTTAAGACAAGTTCTCACTTGAGTGCTTTGTAAGTCGCTGAGGCTGGCCTTGAACCAATATCTTCCTGTCTCAGCCTCCCAAGCACTGGGATTACAGGCATGTCGCACCATGCCCAGGTTGGTTTCAGATTTTAAGGGATTTTTTTTTTTCCGTACTGGGGATTGAACCCAGGGGCATTCTAACTTGGAATTACACCTCCAGCCCTATTTTTTATTCTTCATTTTTAAAACAGGGTCTCACTAAGTTGTGAAGGGCCTCACTAAGTAGCTGAGGCTGGCTGCAAACTTGCAGACCTCCTGTCTCAGCTTCCCACACCTGGCTTAAGGGATATTTTTTAAAATATAAAAACATATGCAGATATATACATATAAAAGCTCCTCTCAAAGTTGTTGATGTAGTACATCCCAGTCTTATAATTGGGGTGAACAAGCATTAACTCTTAAAAGATTATTCAGCTTAATTTAGAATAATGTTTTTTGCCTGTCTACATGTAAATTATAATTCCTATGTATTTCCTAATAGAGGAAGCCAAGAGGAAAGTTTTGAAAATTTGATTTTTTGAAACAGCAAACTATTGTTTTCTAAAAATAAACTCAGATATGTGTATTTACTCTTAAATCAGATCTATTACTTGCTTAGAATATTTTCATATATTTTACATGGTGGCTCTGGGCGTAGTTTTGCCGCAGGATGGGAACATTTATGGGGAATGGACATCCCATCGCCCTTGATGATGATAATGCTAGTTGACACTTACATGGAACGGTTCTAAGTGCTCTTTGGATACTGAATCACTTAATCCTAACAAACGGCCCTGCAAGGTAGGTGCTGTCCTGACCATGATGACGGTGATTGTCCTGGTGATTGAACCCAGGGCTGCCCTACCTCTGAGTGGCACTCTTGGTCATGTTTTATTTTGAAACAGGATCTCACTAAGTTGCTGAGGCTGGCCTTGAACCTGCACTCCTCCCATCTCAGCCTCCCAAGTACCAGGATTACAAGTGTGCACCACTACACCCAACGCAGGTGCTACTGTTATTCCTATCACATACGAGGCAGCCAAAGCATAGAGTGCAGCAATCATCTGTGTCATGAGACTTGCGCAAACATATCTCAGGATTGCCTGTGCCATGATTCTGTGTTGGCACCATATGGAATATCCGGAAGCCAAAAGAGGAGGAAGCTTCTAACCAAAAAAAAGAGGGAAACTTTAAATGTCTTGGGTGTTTTTCTGTTCACACACCATGGAATCTGAGAGCAAAGGTATTCTAACACCTATTGTGTAACTCATTTAGAAGTTAAGAGAGACCTCTGGAAGCGTTAGGTAACGCGCCTGAGGTGGAGCAGAACCAAGGCACAAGGTCAACGTGGAAATGCATTCGGACCCATAGCTGTCTAGTCCTTCCGCCCATCACATCACTCTTGGTCCTCACCACACGCGTGTGCCACGTCTGTCCTTACCACATGCGTGTGCCACGTCAGCTTCTTTTTCTAAGTGCTTTTGGGGAGGATACATCTCAGTTGAAGAGCAGAATTGTAATTCGCTGTTTATATTTATGTTTTCCAATTTAACGATTAGGTCTTCATGACTTCCTTTTTACAATTGTTAATCTATATTATTCATTTTTTATTTACTTATGATCATCTTTCAATATAGAAGGTGCTTATAACCTGTGAAGGTCTCCAGGTTGCTTGCAAAATGTTTCAGAGCAGGGTGTATAAACTGAATGTCGTAGCCGGGCCTGGTGGCGCACGCTTGTAAACCCAGCATGTGGGAGGCTGAGACTGGAGGACTGTGGTTCGTGGACAGCCTCAGCTACTTAGTGAGGCCCTCTGCAACTCAGTGAGACTCTGTTTCAGAATAAAGAAAGAAAAAATAGGGCAGGGGGTGTAGCTCGGAGGTTGAATGCCCTCGGGTTCCATCCCCAGACCTGCAAAAAAAAAAAAAAAAAAAAAAAAAAAATTGAGTGTCATGAGTTTCTTCCTGTCTCGGTCCCCTCAGGACTGGGATTATAAACATGCACCACCAAGTCTAGCACTCCTCTTCTCTTCCTCCTTTTTTTCTGAATGATGGAGCTTTTAACCTGTGTCCAGGTGCTATCATTTAGGACAGGCATTTAAATTACTTTGCTAAGCTAAAATGGAACTATTGTGCTCTTTCACCCACCAGTATGCATTTAGTTCAATGGGGCTGTAAAAGTTACTCGCTTAATGAAGTCAGCTCAGGAAAAGTTCTTTAGAATCCACGTGAAAAGCAGGCTTGGTAGGCAGACTTGACGTTACCTGAGGCAATCTGAGGAACTTTCCGTCTCAGGAAGACAGTGATGGAGAGTACACAAGATCGAGACTAAATCTGATGAAGCCGGGCGTGGTGGGGCACGCGTGTAATCCCAGTAGTTGGGAGGCTGAGACAGGAGGATCCAGGTTCATGGCCAGCCTCAGCTACTTAGTGAGGTCCTCTGCAACTCAGTGAGACCCTGTTTCAAAATAAAGAGTAAAAAAAAAAATCAGGCTGGGGGTGTAGCTCAGAGATAGAATGCCCCTAGGTTCAATCCCCAGCACCACACACACAAAAAGAATAAATTAGATGGCCAAAGCTGGGTGCGGTAGCACACACCTGTAATCCCAGTACTTGGGAGGCCAAGACAGGAGGATCACAGTTTCAGAGTCAGCCTCAGCATCTTAGTGAGGCCTTCAGCAGCTTACTGAGACCCTGTTTCAAGTTGGAAAAAAAATAAAATAGGGCTAAGGGTGTACCTCAAGGGTAGAACACCCCTGGGTACAATCTCTCTCTCTCTCTCTCTCTCTCTCTCTCTCTCTCTCTCTCTCTCTCTCTCTCTCTCTCTCAATGGAAGCAGACTGCAGAAAGGTATTCCAGGAAGAGACACTGCCAGCCCCGAAGCAACTAAGCTGCAGGCCGCAGCCCATTTGGCCAGATCATGTTCTTGCTCAACCACAAGTCAGTGTTGCCAGATCTGGGAGTGTTCTTTGTTGAAAAGCAAAGGTCACAGCCAGGCTTGGAGGAGTGTGCCTGTAAGCCCAGTACTTGGGAGGCTGAGGCAGGGCGGCCACAGGGTTGAGGAGCCTCCACAATTTAGTGAGCTACTCAGAAACCTTGTTTCAAAACAAAAATTAAAAGACTGAGTGGTGTAGCTCAGAGGAAGAATGACCCTGGGTTCAATCCCCAGTGATATATATATATATGGACAGAGATCAATACTGTACTTAGAGTGATGGAAACAGCAGCTTAGCCATTCATTTTGCTGATTTAACCTCAAGAAAAGGAAGATTCTTTGAACATTCTGGTATCAAAAAGCAGAATAACAAATGGATCCGCTAGGTCACCAGTTTCACGAGCAAACTTCAGTGAACTGGAATTGCCCATTGATCTGTGAGGAAGTGGGTTAGAGGATCAACTACCGAAGCATTGCCGACCGTCTCTTGCCATTCGGGCTAAATTCAGATCTAGACGTCCAGAGCATGGAGAAACCTCTGGTGACAACTTGTATCTTGTTTGGGCAGGCCGAGGTGAGTGCAGGAGACACAGGGCACCAAGGCGTCTCCCTGTGGGAACCAATCACACAGAGGAACAGGAGGAGCCGAGTGTACACAGCAGGGCCGTTCTCCTCAGTGTTGCAGAAGAAAATTCTGGAGTCTATGGAAGTGTTTTGCATATCACTCGGGAAATGTACTTGGACGTCTAAAAGCCCAGAAATATTTTTTTCAAGCATGCAAAAATAGGAGACTTTGGCATAACTTTCACAAAATTCCTTCCAGGCCATACAGACTGGACTTGAACCACGCTCCACAGGGAGAGTGCGGGCTGTTCAGTGCACCCGAGGGATTGGAGAGTTGTGCACGGCCGTTATTTCCCAGTCAGTGGAGGAAAGGCACTTTTATTTATTTCACTTTTAATATACCTTTGTTGGCGCACTGGAGCCTCACAGCAGAATGCAGTGCAGAGGGAGGAGCGCACGCGCACAGCACTTGGTGAGCCTCCAGCCTGTAGAATGACGCCCCACCTTGGGACACTACTTTTCCGAGGGTGACTCTTATTTTGTATTCCGAGTCTGTTCACCTGCATACAGCCAGCTGTGATTTCGCTGGACCTCTTTTAGCCACTTTGAACAGAAACAAAAAAAAAGCAGAAGTTTTGAAGGGTTAGCAGAGAAGTCGCAGTGGAGTGTGCGAGCACGTCGGCAGTGAATGCGGAAGGACGCATCGGGGTACCAACTGCTTCTGGTGATGCAGTGACTTCTCCATGTCTCTCACAATGGCAATTTTGGCTCATAGATGAAGGCAACTGAGCAAGAAGAGAAATCACAAAACTCAAGAGTCAGAGATGCCTTATTTCTCAGCAAACTAGGATAATAATAAGAAAGGAGCAGGGGCGTACCTGCGTTGTCTTAATTAACCTACTATCAATCACGCAAAAGTCAACTTTATAGCAGTTAGTATGCTTACCTTTAAGAATTTGGGGCATTTTCAAGCGTTAAATAGAATTTCAGCAATCCACATATATTAAGTAAAATAAGCCGGCGTAATTCTTTAGTTTCATTCTGTAGCATTGTTATGAAAAGCAAAATTTAAAATATCCTCCCAACGAATACAAAAGAATACTCTCATAAAACTAACCAGTGTCAGGCACAGTAACTCAGCTTCACTGGCACGTTTCCAGGGACATTTTTCACTCTAATGGCTGTCACTTTTCATGTCTGAAAGGTAACAGAACTCAACGGTGAAGAGGCAGAGGCTGTTGTCTGTGTGAGGTCAGACCGACCTGGACCTGTCCCAACCTCTTGCTTGCTGTGTGATTTTGGACCACAATCTCCTTGTCCACAAAATTAGATATTAATTGTATCCTATCTCTTAAAGAATGCTCAAATAGACATTGTCATTACTTTTAATAAACATCCATGTCCTGTTTCTTCCTTTGTAGACGATGTTAAAAAATTGTTAAGGGAACTGGACGTCATGAATTCTGTGATTGCCCAGCTCGCTCCAGAAGGTAACTGCATATTATATCTGTTTCAAAGATTGAACAGATTTCTTTTTACATTTTTTGTTTATTTATTTTTATGGTACTGGGGATTGAACCCAGCAGCATTCTACCTCTGAGCTATACCCTCAGCCCTGTTTTATTTATGTTTTGAAACAGGGTCTTGCTAAATTGCTGAGACTGGCTTCAAACCTATGATCCTCCTGTCTCAGACTCCCAAGTACTAGGATTACATGTGTGTGTCACCATGCTCGGCTTCTTTTTACATTTTATTATTGAGAAATAATATTTCATATTGAAAAAAAGTTTATGACTTAACACATGTAAATTGTTAAAACTCATAAACCACAGCTTGGTTTTAATAATATAAAAAGGTGGGCTGGAAGCAAGATCTATGGAGTTTTGGTTTTCTTTTTTTAATATGCTTTTATTTGTGCATTATAGTCTCACATCCTAATGTAAATCGTGTTGACATTTGACACACATGCACCGGAGTCTAAAGAGAAAGCCTACAGAACGGGAGATGACCTTTGCCAGCTGTCTCTCTGATAGATGACTGATATCTAAAATATACATAGAACTTAAAAGACTTTACACTAAGCCGGGCGTGGTGGCGCACACTTGTCATCCCCGCGCTTGGGAGGCAGAGACAGGAGGATCGTGCAGGTTCGAAGCCAGCCGCGCGCGCTGGCTTAGGAGACCCTGTTTCCAAATTAAAAATGTAAAAATAGGTCTGGGAGTGTAGCCCGGAGGTAGAAGGGCTTCCAGGAACCCCAGTACCACCAAAAAAAAAAAAAAAAGACTTTACACTAAAAAATCAACAAATGGGCATCTGAACTAGACACTACACAAAGAAGAGATACAAATGGCCAATAAATACATGAAAAAATGTTCCAGATCATTAGCAGTCATGGAGATGCAAATCAAAACTACACTGAGATTCCATTTAATGCCAATAAAATAACAATCATCAAGAAGTCAAAAAACAATAAATGTTGGAGGATCCAGGGAAATTGGAACTCTTCTGTACTGTTGATGGGATTGCAAATTAGTTAAGCTGTTATGGAGATCAGTGTGGCGATTCCTCAAAAACTGGGAAATGGATCCGCCATATGATCCAGCTATTCCACTCCTGGGTATTTTCCAAAGAGACTGAAATCAGAAAATTACAATAATATTTGTATAACCATTTTCATAGCAGCAAAATTCACAATGGCCATATTACAGAAACAACCTAGGTGTCCATCAACAAATGAATTGATTACAAGATGTGGGATAGCTACACAATGGAATTCTACCCAGCAATAAAGAGTTTTGGTTTTCAAAGCATATTTTAAAGTAGGAGTTGCATAAGCATTTAACATACTTGTTTTATTTTTTATATTCAGAAGAAGTAGTTATCCATGAGTTTGCTAGTCTTTGTCTGGCAAACATGTCTGTAGAGTACACTGGCAAAGTGCAAATCTTCGAACATGGTGGATTGGAGCCACTGGTCAGACTACTGAGTAGCCCAGACCCTGACGTGAAGAAGAACTCTATTGAATGCATTTACAATTTGGTCCAGGTAAGACTCACTGCTAAGGTTTTGATGGCTGCGGATGCAGCTCAGTGGTAGAGCACCTGCCTGGCATGCATACGGCCTTGGGCTTGAGCCCGAGCACGGGGAGCAGGAGGAGGGTTAGGGGAGGAAGAAATGCTGATTATAGAATTAATTTTCCCATTCAGAATAAAAGCTTTTTTTAACTCAACAGTTTTACATAATCAGTTATTCTTGGAACATCAGATATGTATCATTCATAAAAATAGTTTAGTGTAGATACCTTTTGATTTTCACATTATATTATTATTTCCCATTAAAGAATATCTTAGAAATATATTTCTATTTTAAAAGAATAGAATGGCAGACAAATTAAGGTGGGATTAGTTTATATAAAATGTACTTTTCATAACGGGAAATCTAAGATTCATGTTGGACCTGGGAGGTGACCTTCTGATCTAACCCTGGTCATATAAGCACATTAGGTATCATCTCTGCCCTGGTCAATGCCAAGGCTTTGGATTAGACTTATTTACTGGTATAAAAACAAAGCAAAACAAGCAACCGCAACAAAAACTAGCGATTTGAGAATGCAGAACAGAACTCACTGCTCACAATAGCAAAATGCTACCTTGCTGTACCATTTCTTTTGTAATATCGTATTTCCTATATACAGAAGTAGTTATCCGCGAGTCTGCTAATCTTGGTCTAGCAGACACATCTGTAGGGCCCACTGGTGAAGTGCAAATATTTGAACACGATGACGATGGACCCGAGCCACTGATCAGACCCCAGGTGACGGAACGCCGCCTCCGCTCCCCACCGCCCCGTCTCCCCCTCCACACCCACACCCTCACACACGCAGCTGGGTGTCCGGACACTCTCAGCAGCCTTCTCTGCTGCTTCACCTGCCCGGGCTCCTAACAGTGACCACACACATTGGACAAGGTTTAGCTGAGCTAAAAATACAGAAGCATCATTTTAAATGACTACCAAGACAACGAGGAAGAAAGACTTTGAAGTGAGAGCGAGGAAGCAAAAGAGAGGCCAAGTGTCTAGGCAAAGAGACACAAATAGATTCAGAGTCTCTGGTCTCAGTGTATCTCTGAGAGGTAACTGGACCCTCACTCCTAAGAGAGACGCCGTAAAGAGCTATGAACCTGCCCCGCGGCTGCTCCTTTTTGGCTTCTGATTGCTTGGGCTTGACGTCATCCGACATACTTATCTATTACTCTGTGTCTGTGTTTTTAATCTCAAGACACTGTAGAGCTGTATTTCCCTATTTTTTTTTAAATCAGGCAGAAATGAAAATCATTCTTTCTGGTGTGTGTGTGTGTGTGTGTGTGTGTGTGTGTGTGTGTGTGTGTGTTATTGGGGATTGAACCCAGGGGCATTCTCTCTCAAGCTGCACCCCCAGCCCTATTTTATATTTTGAAACAAGGTCACAGAAGCTGCCTACACTGGCCTCGAACCTGCAATCTTCTTGTCTCAGCCTCCCAAGTACTGGGATCACAGGTGTGCACCGCCATGCCTGGCTCCCCCTACAAGTCTTAATATCAGAATTCCTAACTAATAACAGTATATTAGTACTCCTGTAGCAAGGTTCCACAAAATAGGTGATTGAAGACAGCAAGTCACAACTCTGAGGTTCAAAGCCAGGGAGCACCCTTCCTCATCCCTTCCTCCTCCTGGTGGCCATCAGCTGCCCTGGCATCCTTTGGCTTGGTGGCCGTCAGCAGCCCTGGCATCCCTTCGCTTGGTGGCCATCAGCAGCCTGGCATCCCTTGGCTTGCGGCTGCATCATCCCAGCGTCTCTCTGTCGTCTCTCTCCTCTCAGAAGGATCCTTCGAGGGCTTAGCTGCTCCAGGACGGCCTCATCTACCTAATCACATCTGCAATGACTGTTCCCAAATAAGGTCACATTCTGAGAACTCGTGGGTGAGGGGCAACAGTTCAACCCGTAACAAATCTGAAATTAAGCTGGGCGTGGTGGCACACACTTGTAATCCCAGCATTCGGGAGGTTGAGACCGGAGGATCGGGGTTTGTGGTCAGCCTCAGCTACTTAGATACATCCTCTGCAACTTAGTGGGAACTTGTTTCAAAATAAAGAATAAAAAATAGGGCACGGGGGTGTAGCTCAGAGGTCAGATGCCCCTGGGTTCCATCCCCAAATCTGCAAAAAGAAAAACCCTGTAATTTATTTATAATAATAATAATAATAATAATAATTATTATTATTATTATTATTATTATTATTATTATTATTATTATTTTGGTGGTACTGGGGTTCCTGGAAGCCCTTCTACCTCCGGGCTACACTCCCAGACCTATTTTATATTTTTTTATTTGGAAACAGGGTCTCTTAAACCAGCGAGGCTGACTTCAAACCTGCGCGACCCTCCTGTCTCCGCCTCCCAAGTGCGGGGATGACAAGCGTGCCCACCACGCCTGGCTAAACCCTGTAATTTATATATCCAAAGGAAGCGGCACGTTAGAGGTCGGCTGAAGGGCAAGTGAGAGAAAGCTAAGGTGTAAGTGGGCCCTTTTCCACCTTTAATCGGATTTTGATTTAAAATGACATAATTTAGTAGTCACGGCTGGGAGGCTTCTTGCCATGTTTTCTTCTCTGGTTACAACCAGTCTCCCCCGCCCCCCCACACACACACTCACACTCGCACAGAATTGTTGGTGCACGCACATCAATTTCGTCTAGACCGTCCTGATTTCTTGGTATCATAAATCTCTCCAGTAAAGGTCAGGTGTCTGGACAACCTGCTGTCAGTTTGCACGCTGGGCTGCTGGGCTGCGCCGCACACAGCCGGGCACTTCAGAAACCAGCCCCTGGAAGATAATGAGGAAGTCATGCCGCCACGCATCTTGACAAATACTATTTGAACAGTGTGCCAACGTGTGCAAAGGCTTTTGTTACGCACAGGCTTTGTTGTGATGCTGATTGTAACAAGAGGAATTGGTTGGGCAAAAGGGTGACAATGGATACTGCAAAGGTCCCGGATGATACTATTTCCCGTTGTTGACGTCTGCAGAGTTGGAAGGGAATATTTTGGTGTTGTCCGTTGCACATTTTCTTATTTCTGGATGTGTTATTTTGGAAGGAGCCTGGAATAAAAGATGGGAAAATTGGAACTTAATGTTTTTTTTGTTCAGAAAATAGAATTTCTCCATTCTTGAGGCTGGGTGATGCCTTAGAAGGTACTGATGGAGCCGGGCGTGGTGGTGCACATTTGTAATCCCAGTACTTGGGAGGCTGAGACAGGAGGATCGCAGGTTCATGGCAAGCCTCGCTACTTAGTGAGGCTCTCTTCAACTTAGTGAGACTCTGTCTCAAAATAAAGTTTAAAAAACCGGGCTGGGAATGTACTCCAGTGGTAGACTGCCCCTGGGTTCCATCCCCAGTACCGCCAAAAAAAAAAAAAAAAAAAAAAAAAAAAAAGAAGAAAGTACTGATGGGATCCTTTGTATTTCCTGGCAGGATTTTCAGTGTCGGACATCATTTCAAGAACTGAACGCAATACCTCCTATATTAGAGCTCTTGAAGTCAGAATATCCAGTTATTCAGTTACTGGCTCTTAAAACCTTAGGTATTATTACAAATGATAAAGAGTCTCGAAACATGCTAAGAGAAAATCAAGGGCTGGAGCACCTTATTAAGATCCTGGAGGCTAAGGTATTTACGCTGTTCATTCCATTCTCTGTGGGAAATACACCTCTGAATGTGTTGTGAAATGGGAATTGCAGAATATTTTTAGATAATTTTTATAAGCATTGGTACAAAGTATAATAGAGTGTAATTGTGACATAAAGTTTATCAGCCTGAGAAAATCAGACTAATTGTAGAAGCCACTTTTAAATGAATGTTAAAAATTCTTCTGGCATAGAAGATTGAAGTTTCTAAATTCTTGAGCCAGGCATGATGGTGCACGCTTGTAATCCCAGTGCTTAGGAGGCTGAGACAGGAGGATCACAGTTTTGTGGCCAGCTCCAGCTACTTAGTGAGGACCTCTGTGACTTATGAGACCCAGTTTCAAAATTAAAAAATATATATATTTATTATATTTTATAATATAAATTTTAATGTTTAAATTTTATTTATATTTATATAAAAATATAATATTTTATTATATATATTTATATATGGGACTAGGGTGTAGCTTAGAGGTAGTATGACCCAGGGTTTCATCTCCAGTAATACACACACACACACACACACACACACACACACACACACACACACAGTTCTCTGCAATCTTTTTCCTGATTTCCTGAAACACTGAGAAAATTATAGTCTTTTAAAGGTTAAAAGGCAAGAAGAGTAATTTGCCTTCTAAGCACATTTTGAGACATGTTGGAGCTGAATTTCCATAGTTACTGCTATGCTCTTTAGAGATGAATTTTACGCTTTGAGAATTTGGATTCCTGCTCCAAGTCTCTCCAGTTACCAAAATCCATCTCGCAGTCGGCTGAATACTTGTCAGTGGTTATAGGGTGATTCCGATCGCTTCTGCAAATGCCCGTCTAAACCTCAGCGGGAGGTGATGCGCAGACTCCAGACCTGCTGCTCCTACTTTAATGGTTCAATAGGTCAACTCCACTGAAAAGCAACCCCTAGAGCCTCCTAGGAGTCAGAGACAGGACAGTTCCCTGAGTAACTACTTAATATTAAGTTTTACACTAATATTTCAATCAGCATCTGATCTTCTGCTAAAAAGCTAAACCTCTGAGTTAAAGGTGCCAAACTGGAAAGATAAACACAGAGGAGCCCAAGGGCACAGAGTGCTCCAGGCCACGCAGACCTCCCGCCTGTCCCTCGTCGGCCCCTCTTGGCCAGCCTCTCTGAAGACATTTCACATTCCTGATGGAGAATCCTAATGCAGTGAGCCAGACATGGTGGCGCACGCCTGAAATCCCATGACTTGGGAGGCTGAGACAGAAGAATTGCAGGTTCAAGACCAGCCTCAACAACTTGTGAGGCCCTCCGTAACTTAGTGAGACCCTGTTTCAAAATAAAGAATAAAATAATAGGGCTGGAGATGTAGCTGGGAGGTAGAATGCCTCTGGGTTCGATCCCTGGTACCATTACAAAAAATAATAAAATAAATAAAAGGGGTTCAGAGTGTAGCTCAGAGATGGAATACCTTTGGGGCTCAATGCCCCCCTGTAACACACACACACACACACACACACACACACACACACAAAATTAAGAAGGATACTTTTTCAGAATTAACACATGTGGCCGGGCATGGTGACGCACACTTATAATCCTAGCATTCGGGAGGCTGAGGCAGGAGGATCGTGATTTGAGGACAACCTCAGCTACTTAGTGAGGCCCTTTGCAACTCAGTGAGACCTTGTTTCAAAATAAAGAATAAAAATAGGGCTGGGGGTGTAGCTTGGAGGTAGACCGCCCCTGGGTTCCATCCCTAGTACCACACACACAAAAATTAACACGTGTTTTAGTTGGAAAAATCCAAATACCAAAATGTAGAGAGTGAAAAGTCCAAGTGTCTCTTTCCCGCCCCTCCCCTTCTGGCCAGGCGCCCAGCCCCGGCGTTGACCGGCACCTTGCATGTAGCCCAGTCCTGGAGGACGGGAAGCAAGGTCAAGGAAGGAAGAAGATCAAACTGTTTATTCACACATTACATGACTGTGGGTACAGGGGACCCAGAGAGCCCACAAAAGCCGAGCAGAACTAAGTCAGTCAGTCTACATAAGTCACAGGATAAAAACTCAATACATAAAGATGGATTGTGTTCCCATGTGCCGGCAACGAAAGGAAAACTGAATACAGTTTACAATCATTCCTAATACATGAGCTACTCAGAGTTAAATTGAACGACATTTGTGCACAATCTATCACCAAAAATACAAGACAGTTTTCAAGAAGGCCTAAGTAATGGAGGGATCTAACGCGCTCATGGATCGGAACGCATAACATTAATATGTCTTTTTTTTCCCTCCAAATTGCTTTCGAGTTAGAGTTTCAGTCAATGTTTATAAAATGATTTATAAACCAATTTGGTTGTATCGGGGCAATGCCATTTATCTCCTGTTTTCTTGTGTCTGACCCATTGCTTTATTGGACTCTTCCTCCCTTCCGGCATGTTAATTTAATTTTTAGAGTTATGTTTTAATTTCTCTATTGACTTTCTGCGATATCTCTTCGCATGTGGTGGCTGCTTCGGTGATTACCACACGCAGCTTAAACTTATCATGGTCTACTCAGAGCTGGCCCTGAGATACTGCAGTAACACATGGGAAGCTTGTGGCCATAGATGTCTATTCACTTTTCCCATTCTGAATGCTATCACTGTTGTATTTATTACATCCAAGTCCATGATACAAAATAATAATTTGTTTTGAACAGTCCTGTAGCATGTCTTTTTTAAAAAAATTAAGAAAGGTGTGTGCCTGTAATCCTAGTACTTGGGGGGCTGAGACAGGAGGATCACAGGTTTGAGGCCAGCCTCAGCAATTTATTTATTTATTTATTTATTTATTTATTTATTTATTTATTTATTTATTTGGTGGTACTGGGGTTCCTAGAAGCCCTTCTACCTCCGGGCTACATTCCCAGACCTATTTTATATCTTTTATTTGGAAACAGGGTCTCTTAAGCCAGCACGGCTGACTTCGAACCTTCGCGATCCTCCTGTCCCCGCCTCCCAAGTGCAGGGATTACAAGCGTGCGCCACCACGCCCGGCTAGCCCTCAGCAATTTAGAAAGACCTGTTCCAAAATTAAAAATAAAATAGGGCTGGAGGTGTAGCTCAGAGGTAGAAATTCCCTGGATTCAATCCCTAGCCCCACAAGAGGAAGGAAGGGAGGGAGGGAGGAAGGGAAGAAGGAAGGAATGAGGAGAAGAAAGAGGAAGGAAGGAAGGGAAGAAGAAAGAGGGGAAGGAGGGAGGAGCAGCCCCTGCATGTAGGCATAGCATCTATCGACTCATTGAAACTTAGTTTTTCTGTATCTATCCACGTATTTACCATTTCTAATGCAGTTCATTTTTTCCTGTTGATCTAAGTTGTCAATCAAGCATCTGACGTTACTTAGAAGGGGTTTGATCGGCCCCTTTTTTCCGCTGTGTTTGATTGACATTCTCCTGTTTCTTTGCCCATCCATCCAGGCATTTGGGGGTCAAAGTGGACATTGTGGACAGTCCGCTCCAGTCCTCGGGTTCTGCTGCATCGTCCTGGGGGCTGCTGGTACTCTGTGCTAGTAGGCAGGTAGCTGCAGACCCTCCCTGGTGTGTTGCGTAGTACATCTGGTGTCTTACTCAGTTCTGAGTTTCTGGCTGCTGCTGTTTTTAGCCCGACCCCCTAGGGTCCTCCCCAGGGCTCTATGCTTTGCTGGCCTGGCCGGCCATGGATGTGGAGAGGATCCTAACCTGGATTTGGGGTCTCAACTTTTTTGTGTCCCCTTGCTTCTGTTCTGAGAAGCTCCTCCTTGAAATCTGAAGCTCCGCTACAACCTTCAGGCTTAAGCAACCTCTCATGCCTTAAGCAAGTAGAGTCAGCTTTCTGCCTGCTGAGTTACACACGGATTGAGGAGTGCACTCCCCTCGAAAAGAAGTAAATTAACAAGTTTCACCTAGCACGGCTCCCTCTTTCAAGGACGAGATACATTACTTTCTAGTCCCTGCCTGTTATCGTCACCAGAGTCCCTAGGTCTCCTTCATGCTTCCGTAGTTTAATGGCCTGTCAGAGGTCTGGACAGAGTTTATATTCAGAGTTTGGAGAACATCCTGTGTTAGAGTTCTCCAGAGACACAGAACAACAACAGATGAGTAAGAAATTGGCTCATTCAACTGTGTGAGTCGCAGTGCAGTGCCCAGAGAATCCCTCATCTCAAGGGAGGTCCGTGCTCGTCTGACAAGACCTTCGACTGACTAAATGAGGCCCACCCACATTATAGAGAGTAATCTGCCTTACTCAAAGTCTACTCATTTCAATATTGATCACATCTAACGTTTGACCAAATATATGGCTACTGCAGCCTAACCAATTTGATACATAAAAATAAGCATGATAAGTCTACCCCTTGCCAGTTTTGGTGCCCATGTATATCCTGAAGTCACACCTAATCTTCAAATAAAGACAAAGTCATACATCCACCTAGAACAATACAGCCATCATGTGCCCTACCAAAAAGGCATCAACCCTCTCTTTAGAAGAAGATGCAGCTGGGCGCGGTGGTGCACGCTTAAAAATCCCAGCATTTGGGAGGCTGAGACAGGAGGATCACAGTTCGTGAAAAACCTCAGCTACTTAGGCCCTTTGCAACTAACTCAGTGAGACCCTGTTTAAAAATAAAGAATAAAAAAATAGGGCTGGGGTGTAGCTCAAAGGTAGAATCCCCCTGGATCCATCCCTAGTACTACAAAGAAGAAGAAGAAGGAGGAGGAGAAAGAGGAGGAGGAGGAGGAGAAAGAAGAGGAGGAGGAGGAGGGGGAGGAGGAGGAGAAAGAGGAGGAGGAGGAGGAGGGGGAAGAGGAGGGGGAAGAGGAGAAACAGGAGGAGGAGTGGGGGAGGAGGAGGAGGAAGAGGAGAGTTGTAGTCCCTGGGTGAGGTTTATTCCCCCAAGGGATATGTTTCTCCTTGATATTCAGGAACTTAAATACTATGATGTAAAGTGAACAAAAATTAAATACTAATATATTTTCATTTTGGGTATTGGAGGTTAAACCCAGAGGCATTTTACTTCTGAGCTTTACCTCTAGGCCTATTTTATTTTTTATTTTGAAGCCAGCTCTCACTAAGTTGCTGAATCGAACCTTGAAACTGCAATCCTGTTGTCTCAGTCCCTCGAGCATGGGGATTACAGGAGTGTGCCACCACCCCTGGCTCAAATACGCTACCTAATACTACTATATTAAATAATATAAAGTTAACCCATCTCACAAGGTAAGAGAAAAGCAAAGAGGTATATGTTAACATACATACATATACACATAGACACACATATATACACATATGTGTAACAGAATTAAAATACTCAAGCCAATCTTCCTCATAACGTGGTCATGACTGACACGGCCACGTTCTTCCTCTGCCTCGTCCATATTTCCTTTGCCTTCATAGCACGTACTTCAGCCGTAGCTCCTTGCCTTGTGATGACCCCAGCTTTCGTTCTGAGGTGTCAGAGTGAGGAGTCATCCCGCCCGGATGGGGTCGTCCTGGCGTTCCATTGACTTTAACCGCAGCACGTGGTCACACTCGGGGACCCTGGGAGATCTCTAGTTTTGCAGACGCCCTCTTCCTGCCTTCCACTGAGCATTAGCCGTCCTTCCCTCTTGCACACTAACTCTCTTGGTTGACTTAGAGGCCGGGAGCCCCAGTGGCAGGTGGCAGCCTTAACTTCCAACCTAATGAAGTCACTGTTGACTCTCGCCTTGGGGTTGAAGGTCCCTGGGTCAGCAGGGCCCGAGGCGGCAGGTGCACGAAGCTGAGCTTCTGCTGGCGCGTCGCTGGGGCTTGTGAGTGGCCCCACTCCCTCTCCACTGCTGGATCCCTGGGCCTGTGACTCTACCTCAGGGAAGATGGCGCTACTGGAAAGACACCGATTGGGGGTGCACACCTCCTCAGGAGACTCTGACGGGCCGAGCGGTGCCCTGCTATGCTAGAACTGAGTCTTCAAGGGATGGTGACCTGTGACTCCCTCCAGCGTGGGCCAGGACTGCACTTCCCTGCAGTGGAGCGAGCTCGCGGTCAGGAGCCAAGCTATGCATCACTGAGATTTCTAGCTGTTTGGGTAAAGCTGCGGCCTCTCCTTGTGTTGGGCATTTGGGAGATTCCCTGGGCAGGAAAGCCACAGGCTGGCACTGCCTTACTCTACCAGCGCCAATCTCAAGGAACACAGTTTCCTCCAGCTTCTGTCTGATATTCAAAAGACATATTCTTGGAATATTCAATTGCCAGTGCTGCAAATAAATATTTTGGTCAGATTTTAACATTGTTTTTGGTGAAAGGGCATATGGGCAACTTCACTAGACTACCGTGAGGGGCGGTACTGGGGAATGAAGCCAAGGGCATTCTATCTCTGAGCTATACTCCCCTCTAGTCCTTTTTATTTATTTACTTATTTTTATATACTTGAAACAGGGTCTTTCTGGGCTTCCGAGAGTCTCGCTGTGTTGCTGGGGCTGTCCTCAAACCTGGGATCCCCCTGTCTCAGCCTCCCAAGTACACTTGGCTACCAATCTTGGAAGTTTTCTTCATAGCCTTATTTTTAATCTATAAAGCTCTTTGGAGTAAGGGAAAGGAGAAAAGTGGGGCACACGGTTAGGGAGGGCGATGTTACTTTGCTCAGCTGAGCTTCTGTTTCCTCCGCCCCTGCTGCAACACCAATAAATTGCATTATGTTCTGACTGATCTCAGCTATTCCTTTTCATGCAACTCTCTAAAGTTGTGTTTGCTTTTCTTATTAGGAACTAAATGATCTTCACGTGGAAGCACTTTCAGTGGTAGCCAACTGCCTGCAAGATATGGAGTCTATGGCGCTCACTCAGCAGACAGGCGGTCTTAAAAAGCTCCTGTTATTTGCGGAAAGCTCTACAGTTCCTGACATTCAGAAGAACGCAGCCAAAGCGATTACGAAAGCAGCTTATGATCGTATGTCTCGTCTTATGGAAACAAATCGTACATTCTTTCTCTTACTCTTAATTTTGATCAGTACTAACAAAGCGCTAGAACATTTGTTCACACTACATACCAATGGGAGAGGGGCGCTACTCCTTAAGGCCAAAACTGACCTCGCTGCCAACGAGCTCCAGTTGAGATTGCGTTATCAGGGATGCAATAACCTATGGTTTAATTATAGTCCCACTTTAAAGAACAATTTCTTTCTAAATTAAGCTTTAAGCCTTTGTTTCTCTTTAATGTGGAATGATATAGATTGTATGCATTATTGCGATCTTGAAGGTACTGTTTCGAGAAAGCCACATTCAGAATAACATTCATAAGGTAATTTCAAGTTTCAGTTGTAGTCTAGGAATGCCATGTTACCTAGCTGCGAAAATAACATCTTCATACTATATAACACAGTTTTCATTGCCCTGACAAGCTATGTTGACATAAATCTGTAAAATATGAGAGATTAATTACATTCCAGGCACAGAAGATGAAATTGTAGTTTTAATTTATGAATATTTGGAGTATTTTGTTTAATAAAAGATGGATTTTATGTTTCCCTTTCTGTGTCACTACTCTTATAAACGATGACAACTTTGAGTATTTTAAGTGACTTATATTCTAAATATATATAATGTACATCTGTACCTATGTCTAGTGTAGATTGGGAGAAACATTTTTTCCCACCCACACTGGGTTTCTTCAAGGCAGCAGAGAGCAGAATTTCGCAGTCTCCTGCAGAGTCAACACAGAGGGGCCTCATGGAGTTACATTATCAAAGCCAGGTCCTAAGACAGGCTGTGAAATGAAGGTGTCTAATACTGACAGAAGTTGGTCTGTTTCTAATCTATCAATGGAGCTTGGACATTCTCCTAACTGGTCAGCCTAATTTTTCTCCTATTTCAGTATTCTTAGCTAAGTGAGACCTAAAGAGAGGTGTAATAAGAAGATGCAAAAATGTCAAACCCACAATTTTGGCGTATCTCAGCCTCTTGGTGCCTACTGTAACTGAGTCATTCAGTGTCCCAGCTACACTTGAGGTGGTGAGTTCCTGGACTACTCCTCATGCCAGGAGCACTGGATAGAGAGTCCCTGGTCCCACTGGCCCTGCAGTGACCGGAGAAGCTGTACGTTCATCCATTCACGATTTTTTTCTGTTTTGTTTTTGAGGTAGAAATTGAGCCCAGGAGCGTTCTACCCTGAGCATTACCCCTACCCTACTTTATTTTGAAACAGGGCTTTGCTAAATTGCTGAGGGCCTCATGATGCTGCTGGGCTGGCGTCGAAACTTTGATTCTCCTGTCTCAACCTCCACACGAAGTCACTCATGTTTTTTTTAAGTCAACAGGCAACCACAATGCCCGCCTTTATGTGGCTTGGAGTTGGCATTGTGCAAGGGAAAGACACTCGCAGTTTTTGGCACATCTGAGGAATCCATAGATCCTTGTGGACTTGAGGGAGGGAGAAAGTGATGTCAAGGACAGGGCCAGGTGTGTTCGTGGACCACCAGGAACAACCCGTCACTACTCCAGAAATGAGAAACTCAAGAAGTGCGTTTTATTTGAAGGAAAGAAATGAGTTCCGTTTTTCCCTTTAAAAAACGAATAACATTTTCATAATATAAAATTTACCATTGCAATCGCTTTAAATATAGCACAAGCTGCATTGAATATATTCACACGAGCCGGGCTTGGTGATGCACGCTTGTAATCCCAGTACTTGGGAAGCTGAGACAGGAGGCTCACAGGTTTGCAGACAGCCTCAGCAAGTAGTGAGACTCTTGTTAACTTAGCAAGCCTGACCTTATTTCAAAATAAAAATAAAATAGGGCTCAAGGTGTAGCTCAAAGGTAAAATGTCCTGGGTTCAATCCCCAGTGTCACAAATATAAATAAATAAATAAATAAATAAAGGCAGGCAGGCAGGCAGGCAGGCAGAATAAAGACAGACAGATATAAATATGTTCACATGTTCATGCTACCATCCATTCACAGAACACTCTTAATTCAACACAACTAAAATCTGAGGCCTATAAAAGAGTAACTTTAACTTCTGCGTCTGGTAGCCACCATCCCGCTTTCTTTTCCATGACTTTGACCACTCTCCATCTACGTGGAATAAGAGCATTTATCCTTTTGTGACTATCTAGCCCTTAGCTTGCCTTCAACATTCATCCAGGTTGAGGCATGGGTCGGAATTTCTTTGCTTTCTAAGGCTGAATAGTATTCCACTGTATGCATATACCACATTTCACTTATCCATGTACCACATTTCATATCCAACTGATGGGCAGTTGGCTTGCTTTGCTATTATGAATAATGGGTCTATAAACACGAACCAACAAATATTTCTTTGATTGTATATTTTTTTCAATTCTCGGGGGTATATACCTGGAAGTGGAATTGCTCAACCATATGGTAATTCTATTTTATTTTTTTCTTTTCTGTGGGACTGGGGATTAAACCCAGGGGCATTCTAATTCTGAGCTATACCCCCAGCCCTATTTTCTCTTCTTTATTTTTATTTTTTAAATTTTACTTATATGTGGAACATATTGAAAATGGTGTACATTTAGACTGTTCTTGGTGCCATCTCCCCTGCCCCCATTCCCCTTCCTCCCTCCCAACAATGATTGACCATGCTATATTTATACTTTTACACATATTCAGGTGTAGCTCCTCCATTAATCAACCTCAGCCTTCTTCCTCTCCTATCCTTCCATTCTAGCTTTGCTGAGATTTCCCCTCCATTTTCTGGAGTCCCTCTGGTATCCCCAATGCTCACTAGTTTGGGCATATTAGAGAAAACATATGTCCCTTCCCTTTCTGTGCTTGGCTGATCTCACTTAACATAATGTTCTCCAGGTCTTTCCATCTTCTTGCAAATGCCATGATTTTGTTCTTCTTTATAGCTGAGTAGAATTCCATTGTGTGTATTTCCCATAATTTTGCAATCCATTCATCTGTTGATTGAGACCTAGATTGGTTCCATATTTTGGCTATTACGAATTGTGCTGCTATGAACATAGGTAGGCATATGTTACTGTAGTTCTCTGATTTCAACCCCGTTGGAAAAATACCCAGGAGTGGTAGAGCTGGATCATATGGTGGATCTATTCCCAGTTTTCTAAGGAATCTCCACACTGATCTCCATAGCGGCTGAACTAGTTCGCACTCCCACCAACAGTGTAAAAGAGTTCCTCTTTTCCCATATCCTTGCCAGAATTTGTTGTTATTTGACTTCTTTATGTTTGCCACTCTGATTGGGATTAGATGGAATATCAGAATAGTTTTTATTTGCATCTCCCTGATAGCTAATGATGTAGAACATCTTTTCATGAATCTATTGGCCATTTGTATCTCTTCTTTTGTGAAGTGTCTATTCAGTTCAGTTGCCCATTTCTTGATTGGGTTATTTGTTTTGCTAGTGTAGAGTCTTTTGAGCTCTTTGTATATTCTGGATATTAATCCTCTATCAGAGTGGCGGCTGGTAAATATCTTCTCCCATTCTGTAGGCTTCCTCTTTAGGTTCTTGATGGTTTCCTTTAATGAAAAGAAACTTTTTAGCTTGATGCCATCCAACTTGTTAATTCTTGCTTTAATTTCCTGTGCTTTGGAGGTCTTGTTGAGAAAGCTACTTACTGCCTGTGCCATATGTTGGAGTGTTGAGCCTATGCCCTCCTCTTAATAACTTCTCAGTCTCTGGTCTAATTTCTAAGTCTTTGATCCATCTCGAGTTGATTCCTGTGCATGGTGAGTGGTAAGGACTTAGTTCCATCTTTCTACCAATAGATAGCCAGTTCTCCCAGCACCATTTGTTGAAAAGCTGTCTTTTCTCTAGCGTATGAGTTTGGCCCCTTTGTCAAAGATTAATTGACTATAGGTGTGGGTATGCAGGTTTGTTTCTGTATCTTCTATTCTGTTCCACTGGTCAGTCTGCCTGTTGTTGTGTCAATACCATGCTGTTTTTACTACTACTGCTCTATAGTATAATCTGAAGTCCGGGATTGTGATGCCTCCTGCCTGGTTCTTGTTGCTGAGAACTGCTTTGGCTATTCTGGGTCTTTTCTTTCTCCATATAAAATTCAAGACTGATTTTCCTAGGTCTGTGAAGAATGTCATTGGTGTTTTAATGGGAATTGAATTGAACCTATAGATCACTTTTGGCAGAATGGCCATTTTGATGATATTTATTCTGCCTATCCATGAGCACGGGAGGTCTTTCCATCTTCCAAGGTCTTCTTTGAGTTCTTTCTTTAATGTTTTATAGTTTTCTTTGTACAGGTTTTTTACATCTTTGGTTAGGTTTATTTCTATGTACTTTATTGGTTTTGAGGTTATAGTGAATGGAATTGTTTTCTTTATTTCTTTCATTGTGGATTCATTGTTGGCATAAAAAAAAAAGCAACTGATTTCTTTAGGTTGATTTTGTATCCTGTGACTTTGCTGAATTAGTTAATAAGCTCCAGAAGTCTTTTGGTTGAGTTCTTTGGGTCTTCTAGATAAAGGATCATGTCATCTGCAAATAAGGATAGTTTTAATTCCTCTCTTCCTATGTGAATTCCTTTGATTTCCTTCTCTTATTGCTGCGGCAAGAGTCTCAAGAATTATATTGAAAAGGAGTGGTGATAGTGGGCATCCTTGTCTTGTTCATGATTTTAGAGGAAATTCTTGCAGTTTTTCCCCATTCAATATGATGTTGGTTTTGGGTTTATTGTATATTGCCTTAATGATTTTGAAATACACTCCTTCTATTCCAATTTTCTGCAGTGTTTTTAACATAAATGGTTGTTGGATTTTGCTGAATGCTTTTTCAGCATCTATTGATATGATCATGTGGTTTTTGTTCTTGGTTCTATTTATGTGGTGAATAACGTGTATTGATTTGTGTATGTTGAACCAGCCTTGCTTTTCTGGAATGAAACCAACTTGGTTGTGGTGTACAATTCTCTTGATATAGTTTTGAATATGTATAGCCAGTATTTTGTTTGGAATTTTTGCATCTATGTTCATAAAGGATATTGGTCTGTAATTTTCCTCTCTTGAGGTATCTTTATTTGGTTTGGGGATTAATGTGATACTGGCCTCATAGAAGAAATTTGGGAGAATCCCATCTCTTTCAATTTCCTGAAACAAGTTGTGAAGTATTGGAATAAGTTCTTAACTGAGGGTGTTGTAGAATTCAGCTGGAAAACCCATCAGGGCCTGGGCTTTTCTTTGATGGCAGAATTTTTATTGCTGTTTCTATTTCTTTGCTTGCTATTGGTTGGTTTAGGCTTGCTATGTCCCCTTGGTTCAGTTTAGGTAGGTTATATGTGCTTAGAAATCTACCGATTTCTTCCATGTTTTCCAGTCTATTGGAGTATAAATTTTCAAAATAGTTTCTGATAATCTTTTGAAATTCCGCATTGTCTGTAGTTATGTCTCTGTTTTCATTTCTGATTTTAATAATTTGAGTTGATTCTCTCTTTCTTTTGGTTAGATTGGCTAGGGGTTTGTCAATCCTATTAATCTTTTCAAAGAATCAGCTTTTTGTTTTGTTGATTCTTTGAATTTTTTTCTCTATTTCATTTATTTATGCTCTGATTTTAGCAATTTCTGCCTTCTGCTGGCTTTGGGATTAGACTGTTGCAGTCTTTCTAGGTCCTTGAGTTGTGGCATTAGGTTCTTTACTTGGTTCTTCTCTCTGTTCTTCTTATCTGGGCACTTAATGCTATTAAGTTTCCTCCTAGCACTGCCTTCAAAGTGTCCCATAGGTTTTGATAAGTTGTTTCTCTATTTTCATTTATTTCCAGAAATTTATTTCTCCCCTAATTTCCAATCTCACCCACTCATTATTCAATAGTGTATCATTCAATCTCCATGTATTTAAATAGTTTCTTTTGAATTTCTTGTTGTTGATTTCTACTTTCATTCCATTATGGTCTGAAAAGATGCAGGAAATTATATTACATCTTTTGAATTTGCTGGTGCTTGCTTTGTGGCCGAGAATATGATCTATTTTTGAGAAGGTTCCATGGGCTGCTGAGAAGAATGTGTATTCTGTTGTTCCTGGTTGAAATATTCTGTTTATGTTTATTAGGGCCATTTGATTTATGGTTTTCTTTAGTTCTGAAGATTCTTTACTCATCTTTTGCCTTGAAGACCAATCCAGTGGTGTGAGAGGTGTGTTGAAGTCTCCCAATAGCATTGCATTTGGGTCTATTTGAGATCTGATGTCCAGCAGGGTTTGTTTTACAAATGTGGCTGCACTCACATTTGGTGTATAAACATTTACTATAATTATATCTTCTTGGTGGATTGTTCCTTTTAATAAAAGGAAGTGCCCTTCTTTGTCTCGTCTGATGTGTTTTAGCTTAAAGTCTGTTTTGTTGGATATCAGCGTTGCTACCCCTGCCCGTTTTTGGTCTCCATTGGCATGGTATATCTTTTTCCATTCTTTCACTTTCTGTGAATCTGTGAATGTCTTTGACTATAAGGCGAGTTTCTTACAAACAGCATATATTTGGATTATGTTTTTTAATCCACATTGCCAGTCTTTGTCTTTTGATTGGTGAGTTAAGTCCTTTGACATTCAGAGTTATTATTGAAGTATGATTTTTGTTTCCTGTCATTTTGTGTTCTAACTTCTGTTTGTTATATTTTATTTCTTCTTTACTTAGATACCCTGCTGATCAAGTTCATCTCTTCTCTGGTTCTCTGTAACTTGCTTTTTTCTTCTTTGTTTTATTTCTTTAAGTATTTTCTCTAGTGTTGGCTTTGAATTCATGAATTTTTCGAGATACTGCTTATCTTGAAACACTCTTGTTTCTCCATCAATTTTTAATAATAATTTTGCTGCATATGGCAGTTTTGATTGGAAGCTGTTTTCTTTCAGGGTCTGAATCACATCATACCAGTTTCTCCTGGCATTCATGACTTGGGGTCTGGGGTAATTTTTATTGTTTTGCCCCTAAATGTCACCAGTTCTTTTGTTCTTGCTGCTTTTAAGAGTATTTCCTTGGCCTCTATGTTGGTCATTTTGATTATTACATGTTGTGGGGAGGTCCTTCTTTGACCTTGTCTTAATGGTGTTCTGTATGTCTTCTGAACATGTAAGTCCAAGTCTCTTTCCATGTTTGGAAAATTCTCTGAAATTATTTCTCTGAAGAGATTATGAATACCCTTGGTTTATACCTCTATGCCTTCTTCAATGCCTTTTATTCGTAAGTTAGGACATTTCATATTGTCCCATAGTTGTTGGATGTTTAGGTTTTGTTGCTGTAATGACTTCTGTATGCTGTTGACTGTGCTTTCAGTTTTGAATGAGCTATCTTCTAACAATGATATTCTATTTTCCATTTCATCTAATCTTCCAGAATTTTTTTCTATTGCTATCTTCATTTCATTTATTGACTCTTTCATTTCATTCCAGACCTCTTTCTGATTCTTTCTTAGTGTCTTCATTTCCTCTTTCATTTTCTGTACACTTTCTTTGAGACCTTTCATCATATTGTAGATCAGGATTCAGAATTCTTCTTCCATTTCTTGTAAGTCAGTATTCATGATTTCCGTTGTTTCTTCACTATTCCTAGTTCTCATATTTTCAAGGTTTTCATGCTTGTTTTTCTGATATTTTGGCATGTTCTGTGGCTATTATGTCTAATCCAGTCTTAGTAGTAGGAATTTAGAAGTGTCCGCAGGTAAGCAGTGCTTTTTCCAATGGTGAGGGTTGGGTGATGATGGAGGAGCTGAAGTGATGGGTGCAGGAGTCAGGTAAGGTAGAGGATATGATTAGGTTGAGGAAGAATTTAAGTATAAGGTAGTATCTGGTTGAGAATGAAAGGAGGTTAAGTAGTAGGACTATTGTAGTTAGTAGAATATTTAAGTATGGAGATATGAAACACCTTGAGTATTAAACAAGGAGACACAGTAAAGGAAAAAAAACTTTTGAGAGAATAGAGTAGTTAGGCTAGAGTGAAGAAGTTTGTAAAAGGAGTAGGGGAGAAAGGAGCAAACAGACATGAATAATGTAACAAAACAAAGATACAAAAGCTAACTACTATACATTAAAGATAAACAAACAAAAACCAACAAAAAGGGGAAAAAAGAGTAAGAAAGAGAAAAAAAGACAAAAATAAAATAAGATAAAAAGTACTAAAGACTGTGTGAGAAAACAAAGTAAAACAACTAAACAAAACACCCAAGTAAAAGGAAAACAAAACAAAACAAAAACAGTCATACTAATTTATGAATATGGGGCAGACCTGCATAATATCTGAATGTCTGATCACTGTGGTAACTTCTGGAGTATTTTCCAATGTCTTATTTTCTCTGTACCCCATTTTCAGCTTCTGAACCCACTCTCTGAGTATTTGTGTCCCTATCTCGCCTCTGACAGCTTTGCGTTTAGGTGTCAGGGCGTCAGGAGTCACTGTTAATGAGTTCTGTGCAAGTCCCTGGTTCTATGTATTTCCAGCCTCTAGTCTGTGCCTTTGCACTCTCCACCTATAGCTCAGACCTGTGCTTCCCTACCTGCAGGGGTGAAGGGTATCCAATTTAGTCTTGGAGTGACCCCCTGTGGCCCTGTGCAGGTTTTGTGCCTTGAGCACCTTTCCTATGTCTCTGGACATTCTAAATTGGACTAGCCTGCTAGGTCCCATGGTGTACACTGGTCACATATGGTTACCACCATGTCCCATGGCACACACTAGGTGCATGCCAGCTCCCATAGCTCATCTGGGCACACACTGTTACCTGGCTGCCCTGGTCTGGGGCTCTGGAGAGTGAATTTGACTTGCTGCTGGGTCCTATGGCTTTTCTAGGTGCACATGGTTTCCTGGTCCCCTTTCAAGTCTCTGGAGGACTTTCTGTGCTGCTGCAGGTGCTGCCTCTGGTGAGAAAATGGTGCCTCTCAGATGCTCAGGTGCAGCTCACTGCTTAAGATGTTGGAGCTCTATGCGACTTTCAAACTCTTGGGTTTTTTTCTGAATTTCTTGGGGCTGCCACTCCAGGACTCGTGGTTTGGGCCTGCGGCCTGTGATGGTGCCGGTGGCTGGCCACGTCTGCAGCAGGTCCTTCCACTCTCGGGCTTTTTTGCAGTGGATCTTGCAGGTCAGAGTTACTGGATTCCTTCTGCCGTGGTTCTTGGATCTGTTTTGGGTTGTGAGCTATATTTATTTTGTTTATTAAGATGCTGCCTTCTCAGTAGTTGAACTTTGTTTCAGCTACTGAGATGTGCTGCGTCCCACCATCACCATTTTGTCTCTTCTATATTTTGAAACAGGGTTTCACTAAGTAGCTGAGGCTGGCTGTGAACCTGAGACCCTCCTGTTGTGGCTTCCCCAGTTAGAACAAATAGTTCCCAGCTATTTTAAATTTTTTGAGGAGCCACCATATTTTTTTGCCATAGCAGTTGCACCATTTTTTGGTGCACAGACAATTCACAAAGATTTCAATTTCTCCCCATTCTGGCCAACACTTGTTACCTTCTGTTTTGTAATACTAGCCCTCTGACCAAGTATGAAATAGTGAATTTGACTTGCATTGCCCTAATCATGTTGAACATCTTTGGTCTATTTATTGGACTCTTCTACATCTTGACAGAAGCGTCTATTCAAATCCTTTGCCCATTTTTGTTGTGTTGTGTTGTGTGGCACTGGGGATTAAACCCAAGGGCATTGTACCTCTGTGCTATACCCCAGCCCTTTTATTATTTCTTGAAAGAGGAGCTCACTAAGTTGCTGAGGCTGGTCTCAAACCTGCAATTCTCCTGTTTCAATCTCCCAGCTACTGGGATGACTGAATGTGCCACCATGCCCAACTCTGGCCACTTTTAAATTGGTTTGTTTGGTGTTTTGATGTTGAGTTATAGGAGTTCTTCATCTATCCTGGGTACTAGCCCCTTATGTAACATAAAACTAGCAAGTATTTTTCTGCATTCTCTGGGATTGTTGATTGTGTCTTTTTGATGTACGTGAGTTATTCATTTTGGCAGTTCAATTTATTTTTTCTTTTGTTCCTGTGCTCTTGGCATCCTATTCAAGAACACATTACCAAATCCAATATAATAAAGCCTTTCTCCTATTCTTAAAAGTTTTATCGTTTTAGCTCCTATATTTAGGTCTTTGATCAACATCAAGTTAAATTTTCTACAAGGCATAACGGAAGTGTCCAACTCCAATATTTTTTGCCTGTAGACATCCAGTTTTCCCAGAGTCATTTGTTGAGATCCATTTTCTATTTGTAACACAAAATAATTCAAGCAGATAGACCTTAAATCCTTCCTTCCTGGCACTCGGTGTTTCTTGATTCCACTTCCTTATGTTAGTTCTAAAATAACTACATTTCAGTTTCGAGTCGTGTCATCACAGATTTTTATTTTAGGATCTAATGATGGGACCTGTATCTGCTGCTTTCGTGACTGTGCCGCGTTCCCGTCAGCCGTGGCACTCCAGATCCCAGGGTCCTTGTCTTGCTTTGTCTCTCCCCGTGTACCACGCTCGCAGGCTGCCTGTGATCACGCTCTTGCCTCCTCAGGACTTTCGCTTGTTTATAATTTCCTCTTTGAAGTGTGTTGATGAGTATTCTGGACTGTGTGTTTGCATACGGGCGTGTGTGTGTGTGTGTGTGACTGAGGATTAAACTCGGGGGCATTCTACCTCTGAGCTACACTCCCAGCCCTATTTTTTTTTTGGTTTTGAGACAGGATAAGAGCCTCATTAAGCTGAGGAGGCTGGCTTCAGACCTGCCATCCTCCCATCTCAGCTCCCCAGGTACTAAATTACAGGCATGGGCCACCACGCCCAAGATGGACAGTATTTTTAAAGTAGGTACCACAAACCAGGCCTGGTGGCATACACCTGTGATCCCAGTGCATGAGAGGCTGAGACAGGAGGATCACAGGTTCAAGGCCAACATGCAGAAATTTAGCAAGACCTGATTTTAAAATAAAAAATAAAATAGGGCTGGAGGTGTAGCTCAGAGGAAGAATTCTCCTAGGTTGAGGAATTTTCTTATTTCCCACCATCAAAATAAGAAAGAAATAGGCCCTTTGATTTTATGTAATATAAACACGTGTGGTTTAGTGGTTCTCCCCCATTTCAGTCCTATGACACAACCATTTTGGTCCATCTCTTAACTGTATCAGCCTATTGGGCCAACTCACTGAGGGGAAAGACCTACAGTGAGTGCCAGGGTACCTCTCTCAGTCAGAACCCAGGGCTTGAAGCCTTTCTTTTGAAATCTGAACATTTTTATTATTTTTACTTTGAAAAATGCAAACCTTGCTTTGAAACTAGTATTGTCTTTGCTGGAATATGATCAGCATGCACACACAATCTATTAAATCGAGAAAAGCTGTACTCTGCGAGGTAATAAATGTTTACTGTATGCATGCTGTGTGCAACGCGTGTTCCAAAAGATAAACAATGAGAATAAGTGAATTCATGTTGTTGACTAGACAAACAGATGTGTTGCCTCTAGAACGTAGGGTTTTATATGTATCTTTAGCTCACCTTTATAAATAATGTTGGGCAGTTCTTTGGGGTTTTGTTTATTGTTTTATTGACTTGACCCATCACAGATGAGGGATGGCTGTGTTAGGAGCTTCCCACTACATGGTTTCTGTCGATTTGCCCTGGTAACGTGAAGTAATTTAGCTTTCCTCGATACTGTTTTACATCCACTACTGATTCAGTTTTTAAAAACCTCAGTTCCTGCGCGTTAGCTTTAAATTCTAATTTTATATTATGCTCATCATGTGGTATAAAAGGTGGTTTGGGCAGAAAAAAAAAGTTTTGTAAACTCCAGATAAGAGTTTGAAATAGAGACCAATGAGGGGACTACTTTCAGAAATATAGCTAGGATTTGGGGAACAAACAGAAATGGTGGGGACTCCACAGACTAGAATGTTGGGGAAACCTCATGACTGCTAAAGGACGAGGTAAAGAAATAGGGTGTGCTCTGTTTTTACAACTACTGTATTTAATTTTATTTCTGACATCATGCTTTCTGCATTTTATTTTCTGTGCCATTTTCTTTCGTTTGACAGATTTAAAAGTCTTTTAATTATTTTAAAGATAGTTACTGTAGTTATGACATTCAGCAATTTTGCTTCCACAACTTTTTTCTTTTCCAATGTGTGCAAATTTAAGATGGGGTTATAGGTTCCCTCTCCTAAATCAATAAACTTTTTTTAAAAAACCTTTTTTTTAAGATTCATTTTTTGCCATTATATTCAACTTTGTCCACATTTACCATTTAGGTTTATATACACATTAAATGTTTTAATGTACATTGTCAGATTCTCATGAAAGAGCCTCCCTATCCTTAAGATTTTACTTCCAAATCATCTATTTGGAGATCAGGGCATGGCCACCCACACTTGTAATCTCACTACTCGGGAGGCTGAGACAGGAGGATTGCAGGTTTATGGCCAGCCTCAGCTACTTAGGCCCTCTGCAACTTAGTGAGATCCTGTTTCAAAATAAAGAAAAAACATAGGGCTGAGGGTGTAGCTTGGAGGTAGAATGCCTCTGGGTTCCATACCTAGTACCACAAAAAAGAGGGGGTATACAAGAATGGTGTGCTTTTGAGACTTCACCTGTGGATGCATTTGTTACCTTTAAACAAATATGACAATTTAGCTGGGTTGGGAAATCTCCAATTACCTTTGAACCTTGCTTTTGAAGCGTCGTAGTCTGAGGCAGCTCCACTTTTACTGTTTTGTGTTACGCTGACACAACAAAGCCTGTTGATCTCCAAACTGGTTCCTCCCCACCCCCACAGTCAAGAAACTCTCTTTTTCTATTACCGTTTTTTGAATTGTTTTGCCTTGTTTAATATCTTTTCCTTCCAAAATAATTACGGTTTTCCAACCATCTCTGTTCTAACATACCTATTAAGCAGTCTTCCGTGATTTCAGTTTTTTGTGTGCCCACCGTGGGCTGCAGGGTGCCCTCCCTGGGCCTGGTTTTAACCAACAGACAAGAATCATGGCGCCTCTGCCTGCTTTCTCCATCCGCTGAGACGCCTGTGGAATCCTGAGCTTACAGCTCTGAAGACAAGGATACATTCTTCTAAATTAGCAGCACCACCATGCCAGGGTCCCGTAGCCTCCTGCTCCCGCTGGTTATATGAGACACTGAGAAAAGTCTGAAATATCGCGAGAGGTCCATGATTTATACCCTTGACCCACCGTCCTGTTTTGAACTTTTCTCAAACTCTTCAAATAAGCCCACCTCCTTAACTCACGTCCATGACTTAACATACCTGCATGTGAAGTCATTTTCCAAAACGGTTCTTGTAGAATTTGACACTGAACTCTTAACTCGAAATCATTTATATATAAGAGAACATATATCTATAGATACAGCTAAATCTAGATATATAGATGTCCTCCTGAACGTGTGATTTCTGTGTGGCGTCCACTGTTGACCGTCCCCTCCTCCTTAAAACCCTTCTGCCCCTTGGTTTTAATACCTCTTCTGTCCTGACTCTTCTCCAGATTAACCAAGAGACCCCTTTCCTGTTGCCAGCTTGCTCCGCTCTAACATTTCAGTGTTGGTGATGGCTTCTTGTCCCATTTTAGTCCTTTTCAAATCTTCCTGCCCAGTCTCACTTGTGAGTCATGTTTCCAACGCTTCCTTATTTGCTTACGAATTGCAAATCTGTTTCTAATTCTGACATGTCTTCTGAATTTCTGCCTGTGTTTCTGACAGCTTCCAAGCACGCCCAGCTAACAGTGCGCAAAATCAACTCTGGAGGAGTCTGGAATTTCTTTGAGAATCTGGTCAAAGAATAGCCTTCCCCCTCCGTACATGGGCACAGCGTCCTGCATGTCATTTCAGATGGCCTGAAGCTTGTGTGTCTTCTGAATTCATGGATTCAACTCAGACTGGCATAAACAGGGCGAAGTCCAGATCACCTCGTGCGGCCCTGGGGAGTCTTGCATCTTCTGGGCTCTCCCAGCCACTGGTTATCAATTTGTTCCTGCTCAGACACGCACTGTGTTCTGCAGTATATCTGCAGTCTATAACTCCTGCTGGGCCGCAGCTTTTGACTCTTCTGCTTCGATGGAAGTCCTCAGTCTGGTCCTGAGTTTGAAAATCCTGCTTTCGCTCGTTGGTGTTATAAGCGGGGCCTGCTCCCAACCCCGGGAGCTAAAAGATGACCTGTGTCAAAGCTGGCATTTTTTCTTCCTTTGCCCTTTCCCCATTTTATCCATTTGCTGATGAAAGGGGACCCAGCACCTGTGAATCTGAATTAGAACCGGTTCAAAGAAGACTTAAATGTGAATGCTTTCCCTCTGATAAGACGCCATCATGACCCTGAAGTACTAACTCTTAAGAGCCTTGGTTTCTTTGGGGAGAATCCAGGGCTTATTCCTGGATGCTTCTCTGATTTGCTAGCAAGTCAATAAGTATTTTTTTCCTTCTTCCCAAAGGCTTGTTCCAATTGATTCGGCAGGTTGGGCCAGGTACCGGAATTCAGTAACAGCACCCATGTCCTTCATGGATTTAGATACAAAGTCACACTTCCTAATTCCTAATTTACTTTTGCATGACTTAATCCAGTATAACCCACCAGTCTCTTCTTGCCAGTCCTTCTATTCCTACAGTGATAAATTAAAGGAAAAACCTGTGCTTGAACTAAAGTAATGTAACCCTACTACTGTGGAGCACCAAGCAAGCTCAGCAGAAAACTTCCATTGCTTAGCAGAATCTCATATCCAGAGGGCAGAGGCTCACGTACCCTGTGACATCACTAACGAGCTACCCATCTGCCCGACAGTACGGCCCTTCACTACTGCCTTGCAGGTTCTATCTATTAGTGTAAAAGCCTTCTCTCCCCGTGGTGCTGGGGATTGAACTCTGGGCCCTGAGTGCTGGGCAGGTGCCTTACCAATGAGCTACAAACCAGCCCCAAAGCTTGCGTTTCCATAATTCCGTTCACTCGACCAGTACCCTTCCTCCAACCTTTCTGGCACAGTCTCCTTTCCTAAATCGATTCCACCTTTGGTGATGGTGCAAACACCGGAAAAGTATGTCAAATCCTTGAACCCAGTGGGTGCCCGGACAGTTCAGTTTTCTCCTAGCTAAGGAGATCTGAAAGCTTGATTCTTAAAGCCTGTAGAAACAGGTATGATTCCATGAAGACTTGAGCTTTCTCTCTTTTCATTATATAAGGAAACCTTTAACAATAAACCCTCTTCTAATTGCAAGAATGGGGCTTTGAGAAAATGGCTCCATTCTGAGCTTCTTGCCCTCAGCCGTAGTATTTGTGGGCGGCACTGCCTGTTTCTGACGGGAACCCAGTGCGGTCAGAGTCACCGCCCTGGGGCGAGCGCCTGCGAGTGAGCTGGCACCGTCCTCGCTCGCCTGCTTATCCTCCTCTGCGTTTGTTGATATCTTTACTCCTTAACTGCTGGTATCCGTGGTCTTCAAATGGCTGGATCCAGGTAGAAATAACCTGGCCAGAACTGCAAGGCCTACCTCTTCCTCTCTGCCTGATTGTAGACTCTGCCTCTTTTGGGGTCCTGCCTGTACTTCCTGTCCAGCCAGCTGTGGTGGTACAGGCCTATACTCTCAGTACTTGGGAGGCTGAGATAGGAGGATCACAGGTTTGAGGCCAGCCTCAGCGACTTAGTGAGACTGTTTTAAAATAAAATATAAAATAGGACTGAAGGTGTATTTCAGAGGCAGAGAATCCCTGGGTTCCATCCTCAGTACCACAAAGAAAAAGAAAATAATCATTTAATTCTTAGGCTGCCTTGACCTAGTACTGCCAGATCCAGCCAGTTTATTTCTTATTAGTTACAATAGTAAACTCTAAAAGTGAGAAGAATTCACAAGGTTATCTCCTAATAACTGTACTGAAAGTAAATAATCATGAAGGGAACCATGGTGGTTCGTATTTGTAATCCCTGTACTCGGGAGGCTGAGAGAGAGGGTCACAGGTTTGAGGCCAAGCTTTGCAACTTAGTGAGATCTTGTTTCAAAAGAAAAAGAAAAAGGGCTGAAGTACATCTCAGGGGTAGAGAGCCTCTAAGTTCAATCCCCAGTACCATAAAAATAAAGCATGAAGACATTTAAAAATTTTTCTCCAGCTAGAAAATCCCACTTATAAGTAGGTCTGGACACATCTTACTCTTTTTATTGTTAGATCAATGTAACTCTTTAATTAAAGAATTAATTTATTAATTTATAATTTTTAGCATTATTTTTTTTGGTACTGGGGATTGAACCCAGGGACATTCTACCTCTCAGCTATTCCCCCAGCCCCATTTTATTTTTATTTTGAAATAAGGTCTCACTAGGTTGATTAAAATCTTACTAACTTGCTGAGGCCATCCTCGAACCTGTGATCCTCCTGTCTCAGCCTCCCGCTTGTTGGGATTTCAAGCGTGCGCCACTGTGCCTGGAAATTTATAAATGTTTAACTTTCCATCATCTTGAAAATTTTCTTTTTAGACCAGATCTTGCATCGCCACCATATGTTGAAAACACAGTCGGAACACACAGCCGTGGAATGTGCGTTCTGTGAGCTTTGTTGGTGGGGCAGAGTTTTGACACGCAATCAAAAGCCAGCGTGCTTTTGACCGGAGACCAGTAGGAGGAAGGTGTTAATTACCACGTTGCCACAAGGTTTATGAACTGGCATTAACATCTCTACAGGAGCAAAGGTGGTACAATAGGCACTTCTGGGCAGAGGCGAAGAGACGCATCATGGCACGCAGACTTCCTTTAGCAGCAAGCCTCCTGCTTTTTATTTGAGTGATATTGAGCAAGCGTTATTTTTAAAGGACACTGCTAATGGCATAACTACCTTACTGTCTCTATTATATGCGCAATTGAACCGCAAATACTTTACTTCTTGTCCTAGTGACTCAATGAAAGACCTTGGTTAATATGTTAATTCATCTTTTAAATCTATTATTGGCAAGCTGCAGTCAGCACTTTTGAGGTTTGGTGAACACTGCTGGATTTTTAAGAACACTCCCAGCGGGATTGAGAGACTAATTGCCCGCAGTAGTTACTTAAGTTATTTTTTAAAATCTTTCCAATAACTGCATATATACTGTTTTCTTGAATGCAACAATTATATCAAAGTCGGTCTTTTCAAATTAATCGCTACCATATTTTGGCCAATCTTCTCGATAGAATCCATGCTAATAAGGTTCCGTTTAGGAAATTTAATTTAGAGCCATCAAAGAAGTCTTAAGGATACAGCTATGCATTATAGGTCAGAGAGTCTGAAAAAATTTCAGATTCTTTTTTTAAGCGAAAACTAATATGGCCTACAGGTACTTTAAAACATTTTAGGAGCCACAGATTTGAGATTTAAGTACTAACTGCAGCGTTTTTATGAAGCTCGATTGTGACCTGCTTGAATACTAGCGTAGAATGAGAGGAGCCAGGAATTAGACTGATAGGATTAAGGACACGGTCGGTGAGTGGCTTGGGAGAAACGAGCAGCAGTATTAGTAACTGAGCCCGTGCCGGCCTGGGCCAGATTTCTGGGTCTACATCTGCGTATCAGACCACAGAGGCCTAAAATATACCCAAATAGAGCACCACAGAACTGTTAGGCTGCTTCCATAAAAAAGGGTGAATTCTTAAAGTGATTATTAAAAGAAGAAATCATATCTTAACTTTAAAATGGAAACCTAGTTACCATTAATTTCTGAAAATATTTCTGGAGAAAACAAGTTAATTACAATAAGCCATGAATGAGTTCCGCGTGCAGAGGCCGTAATATGTCACCACCAGCCTTTTTGGCAGAGGTTCTTAGCCTACAAGAATATTCTTCTCGTATATTAACGTCCCAAGAGCCTATATCTACACATCTTCTATTTTAGTCATGAAAATTGATTTCATAAACTTTAATTATGAAAAAATGACAAAGGTCATTAGAGGAGAATCAAATTTGTGATAAAATTTTTGAAGGACCTGAAAGAAATTTAGCAAGGAAATTATATGTAATTGGCTTCTTTTCACACTAATCTCTGGTACCTTTTATGACATTAAAACTGAGTTTGATATATTTTTTCTTATGCATACCTAAAAGGATAAAAGTAACTTATTTAGAATTAACTAAAGGAACATTTTAAATTAACTAAAGGAGCATCTGAAGTTAAACTAAGGAACAGTTTTAAAAAGAACAGAGTAATACACAAGACAAAAACTTAGGTTTAAATATCCCAATTTACTTTAATGCAAATTTATTTTATTATAGTAATAAGATTGTCATTTATTTAAGAAATCAAACTAATTCAAGAGAACAAAATTTTTAGGGAACAAAAGAACATTTAAAATACTTTATTTTTAGGCTGGCAATGCGTAGCTCAGTGGTACAGCTCTTGCTAGCGTACGTAAGAGGGTCTGGGCTTGATCCCCCGGGGCCAAAAACAAAAAACCTTGGTTTCAAATTTAGTGGCTTTTAGTGGGGGTGAATATCAGGACATGAACATAGTTTCAAATAGCAGAAACTGTTCTAACATATGTTTAGATTATGTTTATGGTGATATTTCAATTAAAATAATTTTAATGGTTTCTACTTACGCATGCATTGGAATCTGAGGAAGAGACGATTATAGGAATTTTGGTAGAAGACGGTAAGCGCCTTACGACTCCGGGTGGTTCTTGACCGCTCAGCACGACATTGTCCTCCCTCCGGAATTCCCCTGAAGACCGGAGCATTAGCTCGCCAGTGTGGACAGCATAGGAGTTCTTCAAATATTGGGTTTTGTTCTTAAAATAATCCTCAAACAAACAGGCTTCTGTCCTTGGTGGGAAGATAGCCTCTGTGGACAATGAGCACTGTGTCAGCACAGGATTGGTGTTAAATAATTGCTGGTTCTAAGCCGGCCTCAACAACTTAGTGAAACCCCGTTTCAAAATAAAATAAAATAAAATAATAAAATAAAATAAAGGAGAGCTGTGGGTGCAGCCTTTGTGCTCAATCCCCAGTATCAAAAAACAAATCAATAAAAATAAGTATCCAGAAAATCTGAAACCTTACCTCTTAGTTTAGAACTTTCTTTGCTGATGTATTATTTACGGAAATGAGAAAAACGGAACACCCGTGACGCATTTTGCTTTATTGCTATGTTCTAACGGGTAAATAGGTATATATTTTGTTTAGAGTTTGACACTAACATAGCCATCGGTTTGTATTTCTATCAGACTCTGGGTGGGTAAGTAGTAATACTTGCAGTTATTGTAACTAAATTCTGAGTATGATTTTTTTTTTCTCTCTCTCTCTCTTTTGGTTCACAAAAGCTGAAACTAGAAAAATTTTCCATGAACAAGAGGTGGAAAAGTGCCTGGTAACCCTTCTGGGTTCTGAAAATGATGGGACTAAAATTGCCGCTTCCCAAGCCATCTCAGCCATGTCTGAGCATTCGGGCAGCAAAGACTTCTTCAACACTCAGGGTAAGCAGCCAGAGGCGCTTGGGGGGTTTTAGGGGAGCGTACTGTAGCATGCACAGATGTTTCCAAGCCACATTTTTACCTTTCTGTATCCTTAGGGATTCCGCAGCTGGTCCAGCTGCTCAAAAGTGACCACGAGGAGGTCAGGGAGGCGGCAGCCCTGGCGCTGGCAAATCTGACCACCTGCAACCCCGCCAACGCGAAGTAAGGGCAGAAATCCCCCGAACCCACACTCTTTGCGGGGTGCTTGCCAACCAGGTGCCCTGCTTTTAATTTGGACTTTTAAGATAGTTACATTGTTTTTCAGATAGTTTATCTTGGGTTATTCTTCAGGGCCCCTTATGAATACAGAATCATCAGATTGACCTGTTCTCTAAAGATATTACGAAATCTTGACTGTTCCTGGGTTTGCTAAGAAACCGTGTAGGCAAATTGGTTCAGGCAAAGGTTAACTCTTTGTAGAAGCTTCTACTGAAAGTAAACCTGGATAATGCTGGAAATAAAAGAGACCGCATTGGGTAAATCTAGAAAAAAACAAAAAGTGCCATTTGGAAAGGATTTAATCGTCAGAGAAATATGGAGACATTTTAAGATGTCAATGAAGAGCAACATAGTACAGGCAAATGCAGCTAGAAGTCTGGAACATAAGAAAACACTTTTGTATAACGTATAACAAGCACTGTGTTGTGTGATTTATAGTCTTTTTAATGTGTAATCATCAAAATAATCTATCAACAGATGAGGAAATGAACTCCACAAGCTTAGCCAGTCTTTCTGGGTGCACACATTTTTTTTTCCCCCCCTGGGCCTGGGGATCGAACCCAGGGCATTCTATCACCGAGCTACATCCCCAGCCCTATTTTTTTTATTATTTATTTATTTATTTATTTATTTATTTATTTATTTATTTTGGTGGTACTGGGGTTCCTGGAAGCCCTTCTACCTCCGGGCTACATTCCCAGACCTATTTTATATTTTTGAAACAGGGTCTCTTACTCCAGCACGGCTGGCTTTGAACCTGCGCGATCCTCCTGTCTCCGCCTCCCAAGCACGGGGATTACAAGCGTGCGCCACCACGCCCGGATTTATTCTTTATTTTGAAACAGGGTCTCACTAACCTGTGGAGGCCTCACTAAGTAGCTGAGGCTGGCTGCCAACCTGCAATCCTCCTGACTCAACGTCCCAAGTACTGGGATTACAAGCGTGCGCCAGCCTGGCTGGTGCACATCTACTAAATAGCTGAGCTGGAAATTTAGTCAAGGTCTATTGATCTCTGAATGTCTTCTTTATAGAAGTTAAGATTGCCTTATAAAACAAGGAGAAATTTCTTGGAAGCAACTTTAATAACTAAAAACATTTTCCCTTTCTCCATCTCATTTGGTATGTGAGTTACTTAAAATTGTTTTGTAACATTATGGCCTTTTCTTAACTAGGAATGCATTCTCCCCTTTCCCCATCACAAACTTAATTTCTCACTTTCTTCCCTTTTTTCTACTTCCAGCACAAATATTTTAGAAGGCCTTAAAGATATCTTATGAGACCCTAATGAAAAGTCTAACAAAACTTGGTAAAAACAAAGCAAAAAGACATACCCACAGGAATGAATGTGTGCTTCCTCTGTGGCGGGTTTTCACCTTTAAAGTAATTTGGCCAGGCATGGGGGCACACACCTATAATCTCAGTACTTAGGAATCTGGGACAGGGAGGTCACAGGTTCATGGCCAGCCTCAGCAACTTAGCAGGGCTCTCAGCCACTTAATGAGACTCTGTTTCAAATAAAAAAAAATAGGGCCGAGGGGATAACTCAGAGGTAGAATGCCCCTGGGTCCAATTCCCAGCACTTCCCAAATAAAGTAATTGAACATTCTGGAATGGGTGCTCAGGGATCTCTACTATCTGGGCTTCTCCCTGAACGAAGCTCCCTAGTTATTCAAGTTTCCCAGACACTTTCAAATCTACTTCTTCAATTAACAGAACATTTAAAAAAAAAAAACCTGTAAGGGGTTTGAGTTAGCATATTCTAAAATCCGATCATCCAGGCCTGGGAGCCCTGGTGGAGGTCACCCGCTGCCCCCCAGGGATGTTTCCAGGACCCTCCCTTGGGGCTTTGATGCCTTTGCTAACCTCCTGGCAGGCTGCCAGCTGTTAATTTTCAACTGATCTGGTTGGCAGAGTCTTTAATTTCCTCCCGGCTAAAGTTTCCTGCCAATTCCTTCCTTTCTGTAAGTTAAAGGCTCAGATAGCAGGTAACCAGCTATAACAACTTTTATACAAAAGCAATAAAGGAGGGTCTCTTCTCTAAGGACGTATTCCGGCTTCTCCGAGGTCATTCTTGGCCCTCATAGTTCTCCTGTATCTTCTGCATATGTGAAGTTCCCAGGCATTCGGGGTTATGCATAGATCATAGTGGATGCAACCCTCCTACCTCCGGGCTACCCTCCCAGGCCTATTTTATATTTTTATTGGAAACAGGGTCTCTTAAGCCAGCGAGGCTGGCTTCAAACCTGAGCGATCCTCCTATCTCTGCCTCTATCTCTACAAGAGTGCGACACCACGCCCAGCGCTTAACATACTTTTAACAGACACAAATCCCTTTACTTACCAGGAAGCTCAGGTGGTGGAGTAAAACGATGAAGTGGGCCCTGAGATTTGCCGTGCGAGTTCATTCAACTTCCGGTAGTACTTAGCTTTAGGATTCGGTACTACCACCCTCTTGCCTGGGACGCTTTTCCCTGAAGAGCCCGAGGCTCATTCCCTCACCCCTCCTTGTCACTTCCAAAATCCCCTTGGCACAGAGGCCACCAGGGGCACGGCGTCGAGTCACACTGCACGGAGGGTGGGCGTCGTGGCACACCCCTGCAGCCCCAGCATTTGGGAGGCGGAGACAGGAGGAGCTCAGGTTCAAGGCCAGTCTCAGCAACCTAGCAAGACCCTGACTCAGCAAGACCCTGTCTCAAAATAAAACAAGAAAAAGGGCTGTGGATGTAACTCATTGGTAAAGGATCCCTAAGTTCAGTCTCCAGTACTAGAAAAATAAAGGGAGAAATGGGTGAAAATGGAAAGCAAGAAGTAATCACGAATTCTATGATTTAAAATTCATCTAGTTTAGCCGTGCGTGCGTGGTGGCGCACGCTTGTAATCCCCGCGCTTGGGAGGCAGAGACAGGAGGATCGCGCAGGTTCGAAGCCAGCCGCGCGCGCTGGCTTAGGAGACCCTGTTTTCAAATTAAAAAAAAAAAAAAAATGTGAAAATAGGTCTGGGAGTGTAGCCCGGAGATAGAAGGGCTTCCAGGAACCCCAGTACCACCAAAAATAAATAAATAAATAAATAAAATTCATCTAGTTTATTTGGACACATATCTTTTCCTGGTACACTGCTAATTTACTGGATAATTCTCAGTGCATAGGACTTTTTTGGGAATGAGAATCTGTTAATTTTTGCAATAGGAAACATTTCCAGCTGCACCTCATATTGTTTATCCTGCCCTAACTGACCAAAATGGTGCGGTCGTTATGCAAGTACTGAGAGAGAGAGGTGTTTGTAGTTGACGTCCTTCCGAGGAGGCAACCCCACATATAATGAGAATATTTCAAACTGTTAATTTATAACATCACTGCCATCTGTTGGATGCAATTAGAATTAGTTTTGAAATTAATTCCAAGAATGGAAAAGGGTTCAATGTTTCTCATTTCCCATTGCCAATTACAAATAAATCTGGCCACTGGCAAACTATGAAACAAGACAAGATTAGAAAACTAGTATAAATGTTAGATATTCTTCAAAAGGTGCAATTATCTTAGAAAATAAGCTGAGGAAAAGAAATAAAACAAATGACTACAATCATTTTTAAACCCAGAGATAAGTGAAAGCTGATTTGGGTATTATAAATCTACAATTAAAACCCACTGTTTACACATAATAAATGTGATAGTTCCCATTAACCCCATTCCCTTCACACCTATTCTGTGTTATCTCTGTGAAGGGAAGGACGAGGTGATTTCCCTAAATCTTAAAGACCTTTTTATTCTCCATTTTTATGTTTTTTAATTTTTTTAATTTTTGTACTCCTTCTTGACTTCCCACAACAGCAATGGCCCAAGAAAGTTCTAAATGGTAGCATATATAATGGCTACTTAAACAATATTTAACTGATTGCTCATTGGACCACGGCCAAGCATGCACAATACCAGAGACAAAGAAATGTCCTCCGGGGACTGTCCTGCCATTGTGTGACTTCCGGCCAGGACAACACAAAGGAGAGGATGAGATGCGGAGGCCCCCCAGGGACTCCAGACTGAGACAGGATGCTCCAAATTATATGAACACACGTCTAGGTGCCTCAGGAACCTCTGGATGTCTCCATCAAAACCGGACGATCTGTCATGTTGTATTATCGGCTTTAAAAATTCTCCTGCTACCATAGATATAGAGCATTGGCTAATTTTAATGCCTACTAGAATTATTCAGGGTCTGTCGTGCCCAAACTAGACAGAGAATTTGTAGAGGAAAATATAAAACACATTCACATTTGGAATTTTATATAATATTTTGAAAGTCGGAACCTCCAATAGCCACTTCGGGGAAAAACCAATACTGCACTTATTTAGTGACCAAACTCCCTGAACAGTCCCCACAGCAGGGAGGGCGTGACTGTAAATGAGATCACCCTCTCTGGTGTGCAGAGAGAACTATTTCTTACCCCACTGAATCAAGTTGGAAGGAAGGAAGGAAATGGACTTGTATACTTATTTTTGCCATCCTTTCTATTTCTCTGAACTTGTAAATTTAAGTCAATGCATGTCCTCTAGAAGTGCCCCTATTTTATTGTGGAATAATGACTGTATCACAGTGAGTGAGGACGGTGGTTTTGAAGGCTGGGAACAAAACAAAGAAACTCTCAAAGTTGGCACAACACTGCGAGTTTCACTCCCTGCTCTCTGTCCCTTTCCAGGAAGGGACAGAAAGGACCGGAACACACACCTTTGGGGTGGGAAGGCACGTGTGTGATCACCCTTTGAAAAGGAAATTTTAACGTCCTGTCTTCAATCTTACTTCCTGGCAATACTCAGATTCACTTAGAACGGGTCATCCTAGCACTTGGAATGCTTTCCATTAAAGCAACCCTGGCCACAGAGATCACCCATGAAAGATGTAAAATCAAGTTCTAGACTCGACTTAAGGACACAGCGATGCGGTGGCGGGTTTGTCCCCTAGGGCTTTTCCTAGGATCCTGGTCCCCGCTGTCCCCGCGTCCAGAGAGGAACCGCGTCTTCCTACTGACCCCTAGTGGCGGCTGGGGAGGGGGAGGGGCGCCAGCTTGATCTTCAGCACTCCCTGGGACCTGATATCTTAAGGTTAGTAAAAGGCTGAGATCCGGAGAGCATTCCATCGTGGTGTTTTCAAAAGATAGAGGCTGGTGCTTGTCCCTGTCTGAGGTGCAGTCGTTTCGAGATGCTTGATACCTTCGTTGACGAGCAAATGAATATTTACTGTGCTGTGTAACCATGTAGGATGAACAGAACACCTCTGAACAGCATACATATCATTGTTATTTCCCCAGAGTTGAGCTTTGATCTTGACAAATAGAAAAATTGTTCTCTTTAAACTTATTTCTATAATTTTGAATTGGCATGCTCACAATATGAGTATCTAGCACCAGAAATTGCACTACTTTTAGACTGTTTTGTTCTTTAAATGATTCAACTTTAAAAAAAAGAAAAGAAAAGAAGAAAAAAGAGGGATGGACAGGCATGGTGGCACAGGCCTGTAATCCTAGTCCTTGGGAGGCTGGGACAGGAGGACCCAGGTTTGAACCAGCCTCCCATAACTCAGCAAAGCTCTCAGAGCTTAATGAGACCCTGTTTCAAAAACAAAAAATAGGGCTGGAGGTGTAGCTCAGAGATATAACATCCCTGGGTTCGATCCCCTGTAGGAAAGAAAAAAAAAAGATGATTCCTTAAAAAAATGTTATTTAATACTTTGAGAATCCTCTGACTTTCAGAGATAAACAGACGGGAGAGCTTTCGCGGTAAACTGATGGGCTATTTCTGCATGGTTTCCACACATGTTCGCCACGTGGATAACCTTTGTTTCCACACTTTAGATCCTAGATTCCTCTTGACCATTAGAGCCTTGTTAATATTACCTTGGTTATATTGGATTGAGAAAAGAATCATACTGAATTTAAAAATCATATAGAATGAAAAGCTGAATTTTGTGATAAAGCTAGTGAATTCCAAATCCTCATTTTATGTCAGTTGCTGTCTCCCCCAGACCTGTCTATACAGGTGAATTTGATTTACCACCAACCAGTAAAGTTAGTTTAATATCATAAAATTTTTAACTAGAAAATTATCCATGCTGCCTTTATTACCTACAGATCAGAGGCCAATACTTGTAAAGCATTATTTTAAAGTTATTGGTACTCTCAGGTTTAACTTCCTCCAGATTTAATTTTTTGTGATATTGGGGATGGAACCCAGGAACATTCTACCTCCAAGCTACAACCCCAGCCCTATTTTTTATTCTTTATTTTGAAACAGGGTCTCACTGAGTTGCAAAGAGCCTTACTATGTAGCTGAGGCTGGCCGTAAATCCGGATCCTCCTGTGTCAGCCTCCCAAATGCTGGGATTACAAGCGTGCGGCCACCACGCCTGGCTCAGATTTAATTGTGTGTGTGTGTGTGTGTGTGTGTGTGTGTGTGTGTGTGTGTGGTACTGGGGTTCCTGGAAACCCTTCTACTTCCAGACCTATTTTTTTATACTTTTTTATTTGGAAATAGGGTCTCTTAAGCCAGCGCGGTTGGCTTCGAACCTGCGCGATCCTCCTGTCTCCGCCTCCCAAGCGCGGGGATTACAAGCGTGCGCCACCACGCCTGGCAATTTTTTAATTACTGATTTTCAGAGAAAATTATCAGACCATTTTGATGTCCTTATATTGTGTGATTATCTTTTAATTTGAAGCATACATAAACCTGCATAAGTTTATTTTTATTCATCTTAGACTTCTAAAGAAATTTTGTGTGTGTGATGCTGGGGGTGGAAGCCAGGCCTTCATGCATACTAGGCAAATGTTCTAACGCTGAGCTATACCCCCAGCCCTGTTTTTGTTTTTCCTGAAAATATTGTGCTTTTTGATGATGAAAAGATTCGTGAATGTTGCCAGGCGTGGTGGGCACGCTTGTAATCCCCGCGCTTGGGAGGCGGAGACAGGAGGATCGCGCAGGTTCATGGCCAGCCTCAGCTACTTAGTGACGCTCTCAGCAACTTAGTGAGACCCTGTTTCCAAATAAAATATAAAATAGGGCTGGAGGTGTAGCCTGGAGGTAGGAAGCCCCTGGGTTCCATCCCCAGTACCACCAAAAAAGTAAAAGATTCGTGAATATATAAAGAAAATGGATTAAAAGTCAGCAACCACGATTCAGTCCTGTGTCTCCTGATTAACTTGTTTCATGATCTCTCTGAATCTTTATTCTTTCTTTTCAGCAGCAAAAGGGATCTAGACTATCCACTCTATTTTGTGTATCTAAGTAACTCCCCTCTTTGTAATATTGGAACTCGGAGCTCAGCTCCCTCTGGGGGTAGTGGCTATTCCTTTCTATGGCCTTTAGCATTTTTATCTCAATATGCACCCATGGATTTGGGGTTCCCTTGTAGTCATTTCTCCATTCCTGGGGCTCATTATGTGCTAGGCATAGCTCTACTTGTGGGGACACAGTAGGGAAGAAAACAGAAGCTCCTTGAGGCGTACAATGCAGTCTAGGAGACTAACAAGCAAGACATAGGTAACTGTAAAGATCATTTCAAAAGCCATCGCAGTATAAATAAAACCGTAAACACTAAAACCACGTCACCAGGAGGGGCTTGAACCTGGGGTCCTGCAAGGGCTTCTAGAAAGTGGCCTGGTCACCGAGGGGCCTTTGGACAAAGGATGTCAATGCTGAGCAGAACACGCCAGCCAGGGCCTGGGGTGCTGACGCAGACACTAGAGCATCCAGTGACCTTACTATTTGGTAAGAAAATCAACTCGGTGTCCCTAATATGTATTTAAGAGAAGCAAAACTATGGCCTCTCTAATTGCCTTGGACCGTGTCCTTTGTCATCTACAGAAAACATTTACCAGGCAAAACAGAAATATTGGGCAACTTGCTGTGACCATCCTAGCCCCTGGACCGTCATTCCTGTGTGATGGGAAGGCGTGTCAGCGAATTAATTACTGGCAGGGCCTGCTAGCTTTGAAAAGAGGGGGGAGCGTGTGTGGAAGGGAAGGACTGGGCCTGAGAAGAGAGGCCAAAAAGACTCCGTGTCGCTCTGTGTACGAAACTTGCATTTGATCTCGCCAGACTTTGATTGACTGCCTCCAAACTGGCGACAAAAACACACTTAGCATTTGCCGAAGTGCTGGGTCAGTGTGACTGGACTCTGCACTTATGAGATTCTGTGCAGAAACTATGACATTGGAATATTCTGAAAGCCTCAGGATCATGCCTACGGCGGCACATCAATTCACATAGACAATTTGGTTTCGTATATTCTCTTTTCTTGTGTACTAGGGATTGAATTCAGGGGCATTTTCCCGCTGAGCTACATCTCAGCCCTTTTTGTTTTATTTTTATGCCGAGACAGGGTTTCATGAAGTTTCCTAGGCTGGCCTCAAGCTTGCAATCCTCTTGCCTCCTCTTCTGAAGCAGCTGGGATTCCAGGGATTCACCACTGTGCCCAGAGATTTCACATTTTTTTAGTGTTTTTTTTCCCCCATTTTTCTTATTTTGCTATGTGATGCAAAACTCACTTGCGTCTGCGGCTAGGTTTGACTTTAATAATTACATGTTATTTAAAACCCCTTCATTTGAAGCATTTGCCTGCAATTAGTTGTGATTCCCTGCCTTAACAGTGAAAAGCTGCTCTAAATAAGACTTCTTTTAAAGGAGCACATTCTCTCGGTGAGTTTTGCCGGTTTTGGAGTTCAACCAGAGTTTGGGGGTGTGTACCCCAGCTTTCTGCAGCTGTGGGGCTGCCGCTGGGTGATGGCTGTTTTGGGCTCCTAGATTGACCAATTTAGCAAACACAGTTCACTTCTTGGATCATTACCTTTGCTGAAAAAAAAATTGGCTGGAACGAGAATCAGGAATCCTGTTCTCAGCATTCCAACCCCGGTGGTGATAACCAGGGGGCTCGCTTATCACGAGGGCTGCTGTGCCACCTGCACAGATTTAACGCAGCCTGCAAGGCTTAAAAATGTCGCCCCAGAGCCATGCTGCAGACGCAGCTCTCCTGACCACTCGCAGCGCGTCTGCCACCAATATGTCTTCCTTGATGTGACAGAACTCTCGGAGACATATGAAAAGTCATGCTGGTGGGAACGGCTGTAATCACTGTTAACAAACAAGGTTCTCATTGCCAACATCACCATCTGTTCCACCGGGTTCCGCATATTACCCTGTATGTGGGCTCTGTTCAACAGATTTCTGTCTTGCCCAAGGTCATCCCTTGATTCGTGTAACCAGCCTCCACAGAGGGGTCGAGCCGTGAGCCTCAAACTGCAGCAAAGGTCCCGCTCCGAGGGGTACCCAGCAGTGTCCTCTGATGACGTGCTCAGGGAGAATTAACAACGCTTGCACAGACCAGAAAGAGACGCCCTTGATATGGGAAGGGCGTATGTTCCTGAGATATGTTTTGTCTGATGTGCACAATTTCACTCGTGGGACTCCACCTAAAAACTCCCTCAAGAGACTTGGAGAAGCACCGGGGATGGGAAGGAAATGAAAAACTTCAAGGCAGCTGTCGGTGATAAAAGGGGAGATCCCGATTTTGTTGAAGCCTCTCCCTTCTTGCAAACTCAAAGCCAGTGAGCGCTTTTCCCTTCTCTCCTCAACGCAGGCAGAGGTTTCCTCTACTCCCCTTGAGTTGATTCAGATCAATCAAAACATTTTGATTTTCGCTGGGATTGGTAGTGCACACCTATAATCCCAGTACTTGGGAGGCTGAGATAGGAGAATGACAAGTTCATGGACAGCCTCAAGAATTTGGTGAGACCCCCCAGTAACTTGGTGAGACGCTATTTCAAAATAGAATTTTTAAAAATCTAACTTAAGCAGTGTAGCTTAGCGACACTGTTCTGTAGGTATCGGTTGTTTGCTCTCATAATTATTTGACCGGGAACTGCGGCTTGTTGTGATAGTCAGCATCCTGAGAAAGTATCTTATAGCATATTACTAGCTTAGCAAAAGACGAAAATTCAAGACTTAAACCATGGTTCCCATTAAAAGTGTACTGCTTTGGCACCATTGTTAAACCAAAAAATTGGCCAGGCGTGGTGGCGCACGCTTGTCATCCCCGCGCTTGGGAGGCGGAGACAGAAGGATCGCGCAGGTTCGAAGCCAGCTTCACTGGCTTAGGAGACCCTGTTTCCAAAAAATAAAATAGGTCTGGGAGTGTAGCCCTGAGGTAGAAGGGCTTCCAGGAACCCCAGCATCACCAAAAAAAAAAAAAAACCCAAAAATTGTAACTTGAATTGTAAATCAGAGACCACTTATGTGTGTGTATACACACACACACACACACACACACACACACACACACACGAGGGGATATGGGACTAGGTCTATTGAGAAGATGGAGAAATACTGGGTGAGGAAAATAACCAGGACCTAGCATTCACATGACAAGCCCAACTGCACCTCTGTTACCGTATCCCATGATAGAAACAATGTGTTTATACATTCCCATATTTGTTTTTCAGATTTTTTAAAAATTTGAATTTTAAACTCTGGCTTGACTAAACTCCAACTGGATGGAGACTAGGGATGATGAATATCAAAAATATTTTCGAATTTTTGTATGACATATGGCCCTGTAGTTCTGGATTTTGCAACAAAGCAACCTGACTTCTGTTCCATTCATTTGGATAATGCTGTACTATTTAGGAAACAAATATGTTTTAAAAATATGACAGGCTTCAGTCTGTGTCCATACTAGAGACACAGAAAAATAAAAGTAACGGGTTTGAGGAAACAAAATTAATGCAATTCTTTTTGTAAAAAAAAAATGTACAAAATCTGTACTGTGTCTATACATGAAATTGGCTTTTTTTGTAAGAATAATAGTTTGATTTTGCACCACAATAAGTTACTTTCAGTTACTCTTTTTAGACTTAGAGCCACACATCGCAAATTAAGGACAGATAATGTTCGTATAATGCAAGTTGTTCTGTCCAGATGTGCACTCATGATTCGTCTTTCTGTGCCAGCTTTTATGTTCGACACAGTAAAAGCTATCTTCCACTACGCGCTAGAACCTTTGGCTTTTTACACACTAGATTTTTATGTACTTCCATTTACTGTCTCCATAAAGAGCAAAGAAAAGAGCAGAAGGTAGAGATATATGGGCCAACGCGAAATAAGCATTCGCACAGGAGGAGGAAGCCAAATGAAAGCCGAACGGCTGCGCCTGTTCAGTCTCTCCTGACGGGGATTCCTGCATCTTGACCCGACATTTCTTAGTTTCCAGGAAAAACCAGAATGATGGGGTGTGATCCTATGTACTCTTTAAATTTCCCCCCAAACTCCTCAACACACATAAAAGACAAAGCCTTTGAGAACTTATCGGTACGCAGTCTCTGAAAATACTGAAAATACTTCTGGCTTCTATCATAGATGCCATTAAAATAGGTCCACTGTTCTTTAACTCACCAAGATATTTTAAAAAGTGAACATTTCAAAAGGAAATCTTTTGGCCTGAACAATTTACTCAAAGGAAAAAAGGATTTTTGAGAATACTGGGGTAGATATTAATTAATTAGAAAATACACATACTTTAAAATTCCATGACCTATAGGTGTAGCTCATTGGTAGAGTATGTGCTTATCCTGTACAAGCACCAAAAACAAACAAAAATCCTGCTGGTTGTTTTTTATTTTTTGTTATGTTTTTGGTGGTACTGGGGTTTCTGGAATCCCTTCTACCTCCAGGGTACACTCCCAGACCCATTCTATACTTTTTATTTTTTTTATTTTTGGAAACAGGGTCTCTTAAGCCAGCACAGCTGGCATCGAACCTGCCCGATCCTCCTGTCTCCAACTCCCAAGCGCGGGGATTACAAGAGTAAGCCACCACGTCTGGCTGTTGTTTAAAATTCTATGTTATTAACCATTAAATCATGTAAACAATAATATAAAATTTCTGATAAGCAATAATATAATCTCCAAGTTTTCCCTTATTGATTAAAAAATGACCATGGCAATCAATAATAGGAGAGAAAATTAAAATTGTCTTAAAGAGTGTTCATTTTGGCTGGGCATGGCAGCACACACATGTAATCCTAGTATTTGGAAGGCTGAGACAGGAGGACCCACAGGTTTCAAGCCAGCCTCAGCACTTAGTGAGGCCCTCTGCAACTTAGTGACACCCTGTTTCAAAATTAAAAATAGGGCTGGGAATGTAGCTTAGCGGTAGAAAGCCCCTGGCTTCAATCTCCAATATAAAAAAAAAGGTATTTATTTTATCCTTTAGGAAAGGAAATTAAATACTGGTCCTTTGGGCTATCCTAGTGAGATGCAGGGGCCTTCCAACATTTTATACAACTTAATTTTGGTTATACTTAATCTAATCAAAGTTTAATCTTAAAGGATGTCTTCCCAAAGAAAGGGAGATGGTACAAGAAAGGTTCACTGTATGCCAAGTCCAGGAGAAAGTAGGAATGGCGTGGGCAGAGCTTTACCTCGGTGTCGCACCCTGCGCTGGCTGGGCTGGTCCACATCGCTGTAGGTAGGAAGTGTTCCTCAGAGGCTACACCGTAGAACTTCCCTCTTCCTGCAGAGCCACACAGCAGCCTCATCCCACTCTGCTGTCAGTGTCCCTCCGAGCCAGTTTGCACCACAATCCCAGCTTCCTTTCACCTGGGCTTCCAGTCTCCTCACGGAGATTTTATTTTCTCTCCACTTTCTGATGGACAATTGTGCTCACCAGTCCTTTTTCACAACCGGCTAATTCAAGTGACAGTACCAGGTTAAATACATCGGAATGCAGGGTGATGGGCTAACTCATGACGCCTCACTCCACCCCTGCCCCTCCAACTTGGCTCACTTTATGACCTTAAATGGAGGGGGGAAAATGCGTCAACTATAAACTTGAAATGTTCATGTTTTTTGGCGTCTTGGTTATTTTTTGTTGTCTTGATGACCTCTATTATTAACATGTAATTTGGCTGGATTTTTAACACATAATTCTGGGTCTTCATTTACAACCAGGATGCGTCCGGGTGTGGTGGCGCACGCTTGTAATCCCCGCGCTTGGGAGGAGGAGACAGGAGGATCCTGCTGGTTCGGAGCCAGCCGCGCTGGCTTAAGTGACCCTGTTTCAAAAAAAAAAAAATATATATATATATATATATATATTTATATTTATATATGTGTGTGTGTGTGTGTATATATATATATATATATATATATATATATATATATATGTTAGGTCTGGGAGTATAGCCCGGAGGTAGAAGGGCTTCCAGGAACCCCAGTACCACCAAATAAAATAAAATAAAATAAAATAAAAATAATAAAAAATAAAACCAGGATGCTCTGTACATCATATTGTTTGAACATGTCTTTTTCTGAGCATCATCAATTTAAAATAGCTCCAAATAAATCTGTTTAAATAATCTTCCACTAATTAAAAATAATAATTTTTACTTTTACCATTTGATGAACTTTAGAAAACATTCTTTTTGGTACTAGGGATTGAACCCAGACATCTTATTTCTGAGATACACTCCCACCCCTTCTTAGTCTTTATTTTGAGGCAGTATCTTGCTAAGTTACTGTGAGGCTCAGCTAAGTTGCTAAGGCTGGCATCGAACCTGTGGCCCTCCTTTCTCAGCCTCTCAAGTACTGGGATTACAGGCATGTGCCACCATTCCCGGGTTATTTTATGAGCCTTTAAAGTGGTTAAAAAGCAAGGGCCATAGAAAAATAGTGTTCTTAAAAGAAGATTTAGGCTTTCTAATTGTGAAAAAATGTTAAGACATTAATGATAGCTGTAGTCTTTTTTATACTAAAAATAAGAAACCTAACAGACTGCCTGCATTAATAAGATCATTCGTATCGGTATCATGATTTTGTAAAAGCAAAATTCATATGCAATAGAACTAGCTGGTTTCCACCACCTTAGTCTCCACCCACAATGGCCGCTCCCATTTCAGGAAAGGGAAGCTCCCCTAAGCATGTGACAGTCCCCGCACTTGCTCCTTCCTCCTATTTAAGGTTTTCTCTAACAGAAATAGTTTATAAGACATTCTCTGAAGAGGACTTCCAGATCTTATGAGTGAGTAAAAAAAAATTAAGAGTTGAGCCGGGCGTGGTGGCGCATGCTTGTAATCCCAGAACTTGGGAGGCTGAGATCGGAGGATCACAGGTTCGCGGCCAGCCTCAGCTACTTAGTGAGGCTCCCCCGCCCCGAAACTCAGTGAGACCCTGTTTCAAAATAAAGAATTAAAAAATAGGGCTGGGGGTGTGATTCAGAGGCAAAATACCCCTGCGTTCAATCCCTACTACTGGGGAAAAAAAAAAAAAACAGTTATAATAGGGTTTCTAAAAAGCAGTAGGCGCACACTTGTCATCCCAGCATTCGGAGGCTGAGGTGGGAGGCGGTTCGCGGACAGCCTCAGCTACTTAGTGAGGCCCTCTGCAACTCAGTGAAACTCAGTTTCAAAATAAAGAATAAAAAATAGGGCAGGGGGTGTAGCTCGGAGGTCGAATGCCCCAGACCCACGAAAAAATAAAAAGCAGTAGAAATAGAGCATGGCTGGTGTTGGTGCACACCACCTAAAATTTCCCCAGACTCCATCTATCACTAGCACCCCGACCTGATTTCTCCAATGGCCTTTCTGCGCTCCTTGGTTGTATGTAGAAGCCTAGTCGCCTGCCCCAGAGGTCAAGCCCGGAGCCCCGATGACTCGCCCTCCTCTCTCCCTTGTGTCCAGCGCTGCCGCCGAGGCCGACGGCATCGACCCGCTCATCCACATCCTGTCCAGCAAGCGGGACGGGGCCGTGGCCCACGCCGCCGCCGTGCTCACCAACATGGCGCTGCAGGAGCCGCTGCGCGCGAGCATCGAGGCCCACGACGTCATGCACGCCCTGCTCGGCCCGCTGCACTCCGCCAACCCGCAGGTGCAGAGCAGGGCCGCGCTGGCCGTGGCCGCCACCGCCTGCGACCTGGAGGCCCGCGCCGAGGTGGGTCCCCGCGCCCCCGCAGGCGTTTGGACTCACCCGTCGTTGAGTCCTTCGCAATGGGAACCACACTCTGGGAACCAAGTCGGCATGTTTTACCCTTTTACAACCTGTGATCACTCACAAGTATTAGGATTCTAGGTGTTCTCCAACATGCCCAGCAAATTTGCGTGTGTGTGTGTGGGGGGGGGTACTGGGGATGGAACCCAGGGGCATTCTACCTCCGAGTGACACCCCCAGCCCTATGGTTTTTTATTATTAATAATTTATTCATTCATTCATCCATTTATTTTTGCGGGTCTGGGCCCAGGGGCATTCTACCACTGAGCTACACTCCCTATTTTTTGTTTTTTATTTTTGGTGGTAATGGGGTTCCTGGAAGCCATTCTACCTCCAGGCTACACTCCAGACCTAGTTTATATTTTTATGTGGAAAAAGGGTCTCTTAAACCAGAGCAGCTGGCTTCGAATCTGCACGATCCTCCTGTCTCCGCCTCCCAAGCGCGGGGATTACAAGTGTGCACACCACCATGCCAGGCTTTTTTTTTTTTTTTTTTTTTCTAAATAGGGTCTCACTGAGTTGCAGGGGGACTCACTAAATAGCTAGGCTGGAAGTAAACCGCAGTCCTCCTGTCTCAGCCTCCTGAATGCTGGGATTATAAGCGTGCACTACCACCTGGTCAAATTTGCATTTTTGATCCTATGAAAATCTTGGTGCTTATGGTGATCCTAGTAAATCTCGATTACTACTTGATATAAACCTACAAACCTGCTTTTTCTATTTTCCATTTTTGCTTGTCACCCTGGCACCATTGCAGCCTAGGACTTTGTTCCTCACCCCCAACAGAAATAACAAAAGCTCAGGTTGCTTGAGCACCGCTGTGCGCCAGGCACTGTGCTGGGCCCTCTCCACTCATTTAAGCACCCCTTGCAACAGGTGTGTTCGCAATCCCAATTCACAGATGAGGAAAAGGAGGCTTAGAGAAACCACGGGCTCAAAGCAGAGCCAGTGAGGGCAGCAGCCCGGGGACGCGAGAGCACAGCTCTCAGTCCATAGCCCAGTGTCCCGCGATGCTGGTCTAATCATTTCTCGTCTGTCTCTGAGACATCTACCCTCTCTCCTTGCTCCTCTTGGCCCAGTTCATTCATACCCATCCACCAAGTACGGCGTGTGCTGCACAGTGGCAAACAGGAGTCACTTTCCAGCCCCCTGGGCCACCTGCTTTGTGACCTGTGCTACCTCTGCCACCTGCGAAGCACGTCGCTCCCATCCCAGCTGCCAACACCTCTGCTTTTGGCATTTCTGTCTCCCTCTTGAGAGGATCCTTGTATTTATCCTGAGCCCACTGCATAATGCAGTTAACCTCCCAGGCTCAAAATCCTCACCTCAATCTCATGCACATAGTTTTTTTCAGGGACAGGGACATCCCTGCAGGACCAGGAACCTGCCTACCAGGGCCGTCTTTATGACGCCGCATCGGTCAGTCAACCCAATGAGTATTCAGTGTCAAGGAGCAGAACAGAATAGTCACGGCGCCTCCCTCGTGTAGGCAGAAAGGAGGCAAGCTCCTTCCCCAGCCCTGTACCACTTGGCATCACGCAGAGCTCCCTCTGTGACTCTACCGGGGACTCTTATGGAAAATTGGGCCTCTGTCTATAAAGGTTTATTATAATAGATTTCCTCCCTGAATTTAAGAAATCTAAATATAGACATATTATAAGACACTTTTTTTTTTTACATAGTTAAAACCTCTTAGCAACCAAATAATGAAGTTTTTCACTCTGGAGGTAAGTATGGAGGCTCATAGGAACTCGGAATGGGGTAGGAATGGAGCTGCCATATGACCCAGCTAGACCACTCCCCAGCGCCTTTCCAAACAATTAAAGTTAGAATACTCCAGTGTACCTGTGTTCCCGTGTTTACAGCAGCATAACTCACAGGAGCCAAGCCATAGAACCCACCCAGGTGTGCAGCAGATGATGGGTAACAAAAATGTGGTACACACACGATGGAATTTTACTCAGCCATAAAAAACAAATTCATGTCGTTTGTAGGATAACGGCTAGAACTAGAGTATGTTGTGCTAGGTGATACCAGCCAGGCTCAGAAAGTCAAGGGCCATCCCACGTTCACAGCAGCACAGTTTGTAATAGCCCAAATATGGAGCCAACCTAGATCTCCAACAACAGATGAGTGGATTGCAAAATTATGGGAAATACACACAGTGGAATAAAGACAAATAAAATAATAGCATTTGCAAGAAGATGGAAGGTACTAGAATACAGTATGTTAAGTGAGATTAGTCAAGCACAGAAAGAGAAGGGACATATGTTTTCTCTAATATGCCCAAGCTAGGGAGCAGTGGGAATACCAGAGGGACTCCAGATGATGGAGGGGAAACCTCAGCAAAGCTTGAACAGAAGGATAGGAGAGGAAGAAAGCTGAGGTTGTTCAATGGAGGAGCTACATCCGAATATGTGTAATAGCATAAATGCAACATGATTAACCTGGACACTCTCTATTGGGGGGAAGGGGAAGGGAGGGGGAAGGGCATGAAGCATGATGTAAATATACACCACTCTCAGTATGTTCCACTTATAAAAAATAAAAATTAACAGAAAGTCAAGGGCCATATGTTTTCTCTTATATATGGGATCTAGTGAGGAAATAACAAAAGGGTTTTCAGATAAAAGAGGCGAGAGACTAGAATAGGTGAAGAAGATTAGGGGAGGGTGAGGAGGAAGGAAAGAGGTTACCCCCGGGTATGAAGGTATCACTGCCAGTCTCATGTACAGGGAGCAAGAGGGCCAGCGGGGTGGGATCTGGAGGGTAAGACACCAGGTAAGGGTGTGCGTATGAAGGGATGGCTTTGACTCTTGGGATGTCGTGTCATTACAGTGCACCGGTAAAATTATTTTTAAGAGCTTGTAGAAATAATTCGGTTTATAAAGCAGAAGTGGTTTTAAATGCTTTTACTTGTAACGTGTCAATCTGTGGTTTCTGCTTTTAGTTAAGACTCTGTGGTGGACTGGAGCCCCTGGTAGAGCTCCTGCACTCTAAGAATGACGAAGTCAGAAGGCACGCCAGCCAGGCCGTGATGGTGTGTGCCAACGACGAGCTGACGGCCGTCGAGCTGTGCAGGCTCGGGTGAGTGGGCGGTGCACCTCGAGATCCTGGCTCGGATGACCGAGCAGCCCCGAGGAAGGCCACGCAGTCCCTACTGAGCTCTGAGTCGCAGACCGCTCAGGAGCCCTGCAGACCCTGACTCTGAAGGGGCCACCGCGAGACAGGGCATCCTAACCCACCCCCGAACCCGAGGGTCCCACTCCCCTACACAGTCATCTTTAGTATTTATTTTTTCACTTATTCTTTTTGATATTTTTCTTACATTTTTTTCGGCTATTGCCCAATGCCATCTTATCCCTCAGCTTGAAAACTAACTATGATTATCATCTCCATCCTCCCCAAACCTTTCACCAGAATTCTCAATTTAACCTCCTTCCCCCGATCCATTCTCCATACAAACGGTAGAAAAACTTAGTTGCCTTTAGCGTAGCATAGGGAGTTTTAAAGTTCCCTAGACAGGCAGACTTTATTGATTCCTACCCATTCTTATTCTTTACTTATTGCCTGGTTAACCAAAAAGTTGGAGTCCAAAGCTAGTTTTGCTTTAAATGACTGCTGATTTTTTCCCCCTCAAAGTGTCTTCGGTAGCTTTCCATTGCTGTAAGAAATACCCGAGATGAATCGACTTATAAAGAGGAAAGGTCTATTTTGGGCCAGTGGCAAGTCAAGGACCTCCTGGGGGGAACAAGGAACGGAGGGAGCTGCTCACACCCTGGCAACTGAGGAGCAAAGAGAGAGGGGAAAGGGGTGATATAGCAATATTCTCGCCAAGGACACGCCCCCAATGACCTCACTTCCTCCCATGGGCCCCACCCCTTAAAGGTCCACCACCTTCCATTGAGCCACAGGCAGGAGCCATGGTTTTGCCTTCACGCTGCCTGAATAGGAGGTCTTGCATGGCACGCGTTCTCCAAAGGCACCGAATGCCCTCATCATTCTGTCGGCCTTACTTTATCAAAAAGCCTAGAGAGGCGTGAAGCTTCGCATCTTGATTCTTAATTCAGAATCTCAAGTATATGAATAGGAGCTCAGTGTTGGGTTGCTTGTGAAAGCCAAGAACATGTTTTGCTTTTATTGACAGGGTTTTAGACATCCTTCAAGAAATTAATCTATCCGTGAGCCGAAAAAATAAATTCAGCGAGGCAGCCTATAACAAATTGCTCAACAACAACCTTTCCCTGAAATACGCCCAGACCGGCTATCTGTCGTCAAGTAACATAATTAGCGATGGATTCTATGATTACGGTCGGGTAAGTGGCCTCACATTCTTGTGTCTTCCTCTGTACCAGAATAATTTTTCCTTTACTTGTGATGCCATTACATTGGCATTTTATAAGCACTAAACATAATTTGTATTTCTACAGACAAACGTTTGAAAATCATCACTCTGGTCCTTAACTTTGGTCATAAGATTTTGCATTTTTGTGCAACTTTAGCTAGGATCTGTTTACTTGTAGCTAAACAGGCTTGCTAATGGCTTTCAACTTTCAGATAAGATACAAAAGGAGCTTATTTATTTATTTATTTATTTATTTTTGGGGTGGTACTGAGGGTGGAAGCCAGAGGCTTTTACCTCCAGGATATACTCCCAGACCTTTTATTTATTTATTTATTTATTTATTTATTTATTTATTTTTGTGAGTATGGGGTTGGAACCCAGGGGCATTCGACCTTTGAGCTACAACCCCTGCTCTATTTTTTATTCTTTATTTTGAAACAAGGTCTCATTGAGTTGCAGAGGGCCTCACTAAGTAGCTGAGGCTGTCCGCGAACCACGATCCTCCGGTCTCAGACTCCCAAATGCTGGGATTACAAGCGTGCTCCACCACGCCCTGCTGATTTTTTATATTTTATTTGGAAACAGGTCTCACTAAGTTGCTGAGAGCATCACTAAGTAGCTGAGGCTGGCTTCGAACCTGTGTGATCCTCCTGTTTCAGCCTCCCACGCGGTGGGATTACAAGCGTGCGCCACCTCGCCCAGCAAAAGGAGTTTTTTTAAATAGGGGGTTCTGTTACTTCTAGGGCTTAGTGTTAATGATAAGGATAAAAGGTTTTCATTTCATGAATTATAATCTAGTTCATTATCTAACACTGGGTATGAAAATGTAACATAGAAGATATTTTACTTCATTGTATTTACAGCTGTGATGGTAAGATAGTATACAGTGAACTTGGCATACTAAGAGGAATGGAAAGAGAAAAATTAAAATCTGGAGGACTTTTTGATGTGGCTGCTTAAGATAGCTTATTGTTTTATCTCTTTTAGAAACCCAAAACAATAAAGATCATGGAAAAAAACTTTAGAACCTCACAAATCCCATTTTATGCAAAGCTGGAATCCAGAGATGACTCAAAGACTTCAAAAAACTTTAAGGGCTGCCAAACGCTGTAATGTCAGGCAGAGCCCATGCAGGAAAAAAAAATGAAGGGGCGGGGGCGTCAGAGAGAGGAAGAGAGCTTGGGTGGCATCTAGGGCTCTCAGGAAGCGCCAACACATGCTTCCGAGGGGAGGAGGACTCAGAGGAGCAAGAGCTGTGAGCTGTTCCAGGCAGGTGCGGGAACCTAGGACCGGGCTGAGCAAAAAGCCTTCCTGGACCAATTTGGTTCAAAGAAGCAGAGGGGACAGGACCATACAAGAAGGATCCATGGACCTGAGCTATATTTGCAAGGGAGTGCTGGGTCATGCTAGAGGGGGAGTGGAGAGATCCTGAATAATGAAAAACAGCTATCCTAAACTAAATCCCGACTCCTCCTACAGCCTCCTCCGCCACCACCACCTTACCTTTTAACCCACTCTGACATTGCTGCAAGTAAAGCCATCTCAGTCAGTGCAAAAGAATTTTAAAAGAACCAACACCACATCAGTGCAAGAGGCTTTAAGAGAGCCAGTCGTGGTGTATGCCTGTAATTTCAGTCTTGAGAGGCCGAGACAGGAGGATCCATCACAGGTTCAAGGCCAGTCTCAGCAACTTCAAGAGAACCGAGGAAAGTACAGAAAAGCCAACTGTGGACGCTTATTAGGAAGATCTTGCCAAAGATAAGACCGTGACGGAATGTTTTGGTTCTGAGTGCTTAAAACATTTAATGAGCCAGGTGTGATGGTGTGCGCTTGTAATCCCAATACTTGAGAGGCTGAGATAGGAGGATCGCAGGTTCGAGGCCAGCTTTAGCAACACAGTGAAGCTCTCTGCAACTTACTGAGACCCTTTTTCAAAATAAATAATAAAATGGGCATGGTAGCGCATGCTTGTAATCCCAGCATTTGGGAGGCTGAGACAGGGGAATTGGGGTTCAAAGACAGCCTCAGCTCCTACTTAGTGAGGCCCTCTGCAACACAGTGAGACCCTGTTTCAAAATAAAGAATAAAAAATAGGGCGAGGGGTGTAGCTCGGAAGTAGAATGTCCCTGGGTTCCATTCCCAGTACCAAAATAATAACAATGATAATGATGATGATGATAATAATAACGGGGTGGGAGGTGTATCTTGGAGGTAGAATGCTCCTGGGTTCAATCCCCAGTAACATACATACACACACACACACACACACACACACATGCATGTACACATACACATACATACAAAAACAATGAGACAGTGTCCTCTGTAAAGCAGAACTCTGACTTATGTAGCGAGTAAATATTGTTTCTGATGTCGCAGGCTTTGATTATGTCAGGGACAACAAAGGCAAAGGTCTTTGCTCCCATGGCACCCATTGTACCAGTGGAAAGAGATAGACGACCAGAAAATATGACAAGTAAATACTTTCCCCAAGAGAAGTGATAAGGGGTGGGGAGCCCTGAAAGAGGTGAGGCCGGATGGTGCGTCCACGGGCTGGGGGCGCAGGGCTCCATGGCCCCCGTGTAGAGATGCTGGCCACGGGAGCCTCACTCGGAGGCTAACATCTGAGCACAGACGTGGGGAAGGCGAGAGCCCTAGCCGAGGGGATACGCGGGGGAGATCTTTCTAGGCAGAGGAATCCACGGGGCACTGGGGGTAAGCCAGCTTGGCATGTCCAAGGAACGGTGCCAAGGCCAGTGTGGCCAGACTCGACCAGATAAAGCAGGAAAGCAGCAGGGATGACGTCAAGGCGCTACACGGGCACCGGGTGAGGTGGACCGCGTAGCCCATTGGAAGGGCTTGGCCTTAAATCTGCACAAAGGGGGAAAACCATAGCAGGGTTCGTGGCAGAAGAAAATTAACAGGCTGTGTCTTATTTTCAAAGAATCGCTTTACCTTGTTCTAAGAGGATCAGGATCTTGGGTGAGAAAGAGATCTCCACTGTCGATCCAGTCTGCCCTCTCCCATCAGGCTGGTAAAAGAGCAGCATCAAGGCTGTGTCCGCCGATTCTCAGGGTTACCTCACAGAGCTTTTAGTGGTCAGTACAGTTCTTAGTCACTTTTCCCAACAGTCAATTCTCCCTGGGGTGCGCAGGTGGATTGTGAACTTAGTTTCGGGAGCTGAGGTAACAATTATGATGTAAAGCAGCTGAGTGAAAACTGTAACAATTGTGGAGAACTGGAGAAAAATATCCTGCCCATGGGTAAAAGTGCCCACAAGCAACAGGCCCCAGTCCTAAGAATATAGCTATAAATAAAGTATTATTTATGTTGTTTATATATATAGCACATTACATATTTATATATTATGTAAATATAAGTAAATATAAAATGTAGCGTGTGAATGAATTAGACCCCTCCAACTGTCAAGGACATACCCCGTTAGGATTCATGTCACAAAAGCATGACTGATGCAGAGAATGCTCTTTCGGTCCTTACTCTATCTTGCAGATAAATCCTGGCACCAAACTTTTGCCACTGAAGGAGCTCTACCTGCAAGAACTGAGTGATCACCGTGCCGTTCTCTTGATCAACAGTAAATCTTCTGAGATGTGAGTCCTTTGAGGGCAGGGGGTGCAGGGAAGCAGCATTTGGTTTGTTGACATGTAACTATTTAAAGATTCCAAGTATGGTATCTTTCTTTTCTTCTGTACCTAACAGGACCATGAAAAATAAAAACTGGTCCATACACTTCTCACCTGACCTGAGATAACCATGGGTATGCCTCATCCCCACACCTGCTCTCTGCTCAGTTTTTTTTTTTAACTCCATGTTATCAATTTCCAATGGGTTTCTAATGTCAGGGTTCTTACCCTTAGAGTAACTGAAGAAAAGAGAGGAGAAACCAAGCTAGATTATGTTTCCAGGTCTCTAGAACTATGTACTAGACTATGACCACCACTACTCAATATTTTTCTTTGATATAAGTAAATAGTAGAACTAAAAATCAAAGCTCCACCTTCGTCTTTAAAATGATCAAACATATCTATATGTCTAATTTAGTGTCAGCGTGACACATGTGTACAAATACTTTCTGTTCTAGCCTGTGAGAAGCCTTGGGAGATTTTTTTATCTCTCTTCTATGTTTTTAAAATAGTATGTCCCTGTTAAGTCTACTCCAAATATGACTTTCAGAAAGAAATAGGAGCTGGGTGTGGTTGTTAGGTTGAAAATAGAGTTAGGGAGTGTAGGAGGGAGGTAAAAACACCAACCGGGTTATCAGAGACCGCTGCTTTATTCAGCCCTAACCCCAGTACCCTCTGGAGAGTCAGCTGGCCAGGGAGAAGGGACCGATGGGCCACGCGTCTGGAGAGTTGCATATAGTCCTGATTGGCCGGCTGAGTCATGTGGTGGATTGGCGGCACTGATGTCTTATAGGCATTCCGATTCTCTCGCGATCTGTAGTCTTGCGATGTTTGGAGTCTCGAGGCACCTGGAGTCTCGAGATATCTCCACTCTGGCTTCCAGGGTTCTGCTTCCTGTTTCCGCTGACCTCACTTGGGGGAGGGACCCAACTTATCATCCCTGCCTTTTGGTGATAATGGGCGGAGATTCGAATCTTAAACTGCTTCCTGCTGTGAAGGGGCATTGTGGGGGGCCCTTGGCCGGGAGAGGTCGGGTCCTCTGGAAGCGGGCAGGTGGGAGTATGGCTGCAGCGGGAGTCGGAGGTTACCCTGCACAGCTTGGTGAAATGTATTTGAGGAGACTTTAACGGATGAGGAGCTATTAAAAGAAAAAGCAAATCATGAGAGTGAGTCCTGGGAAAGGCAGGAGCCCATCAGCTGCTGGCCCTTGCCCAGAAGGGAAGGAGCCCAGCAGCTGCTGGCCCTTGGAGCCATTCAAGACATGAGGTAGATTGTCACTAGATTTATTAATATGATAGCAGTATTTTTCCTGAGAAAACATGCTATTGAGTCAGGAGCATCAGTAACAAATTTTAGAGAGTTTAATACTTATGGCTGTCTGGCATCCGAAGAGGGAGAGCAACATACTATGTAAACGAGTGGACCTGCCAAAATAAAAACATTAAAGAGAAGTATGCCAAGAAGAATGAAGTTTAGTGGGCCCCAACACTGTGCAAGAGAGTTTGTCATGAGGATGTTGTAGTGGAGCCCTTTTTAGACTTGGCCTCGCCTTCAGGCAGATCAATTCTGTCCTGTAAAAGAGGGCCTGTAGTGCGTGGGCAGGAGAGCTTGCCATCAATGACCCTGTACCGAGATCGGAAAAGGAAAACTAGGGACCAGAAGGGATGGAAGGACTGAGCAGGCAACCAAAAAGGAAACTGGCTACCTGCTACCTGGAGTTACCCCGGCCTGGCAAAGAGGATGGAGGTTGAGGGGTCCAGGAGCTGTCAGTCTTCAGCCAGGCCGAGTAGGGCCAGCGGCGGGGCCTGGTCTGGAAAGGTGGTCCCCCTGTGTTGAGGCACCTGGGGCTCACCCTTTTCCAAGGGCACTGTTCCAGTGGCCCTCCTGGCCACACGCCGGGCACAGTCTGATTGATGGGCGTGGCCTTGCCCCACTTGAGGGAGGCTCCTAGAGGTAATCGTGGTTGCTGTCCTCCACCCCTAGGTGGCGCTCCAGAGGGCTGAGCCGCCACCTCCAGCAGCAGGGCAGCTACCAGGGATCTGCCTTTTGGCGAAGTCAGAGTGTACGCTCCATCTCCGCCTGTTCCTCTCTGGAATTAAAAGCTTTAAATGCCATGTTAACCAAATCTCGGATAGGGGTTTGAGGACCATATTTATTTAGCCTTTCTTAATTTTTTGAAAAGCCTCCTGAGTTGGTTCCTTAAGGGAGGAAGGCAGAGGGAACAGAGTGGGTTAGAGTGGGAGGCTGTCCTGGTGGGAGGATGGTGACCGGGTCATTGAGGAGACAACCTATAAATCAGTGTCTGCAGAAAGCGCTGCCTACAAGTCAGCCTGGTCAGACTCTGGCATCCACGTATTGTCACAAAATGTGGACTATGCCTGTGACTCAACAAAATTGCAGGCTGGCCCAGGCCAAGATGATGACTGCACAATGTCACAACTATGTAATGTCACAAGATGGCAACCAAGATGGCGACTGTGACATCACCAGGCAGCAACTATGCACCATCACAAACTGGCAGCTGGCGGGAAAATGGAAGCTGATGGGGGAGAGCATTTGGAGGGATGGAATGCAGGGGAGAAAAGCCTGTACATAAAGACTTCCGACCATTTACCAGACCGCTTACACAAGTTCTTAACTGTTCTTGGGCTACCGCAACCCATTACTCAACTTGTATCAAGGCCAGACAGGCGCTCAGGGCATACATAGGTCCTCTGCTAGTTTAAAGGTTCGACTTCCCATAATTGGTTCATGGGTGAAAATGAAGAACAGGAAACAGGCGTCCCCATTTTCCTGATCAATCGTTTGGAAACGGGGGTTAAGAGATCAGGAAAGACGTCTCAGTCCCTTCTCAAAAACCGGAGGATGACCTGGTCATCCGGAGGGTGGTCCCAGTGGACCAGGGGACAGTGGGTCACCAAGTGCTTGGATTTTGGGGTCCCAGTGGACCAGAAGACCCAAATCTGGAACCCACTAACCAAGAGAAATGGAGAACTTACCGGGGTGAAGTGTCGCCAGTCAGTGACGACTGCAGCAGAAGCGCTGAAAAGCTGCTGGGAGCGGGGTGGAGCTGGGGTGGTGCCGGTGCCTGTGCCTGGCGTAGGCGGCACTGGCATGGGCGGAATCAAACAGTGGCACACAAGCGGTGGTGTGTGGGCGGTGTGGCTTGCCAGGCCCGCAGCATGGAAACAAAAATGGGTGCCAGACTCGTGGCAGACACTGAGGCCTGGCCACGAGGAGCACCACCAGTGAGCCTGGCTCGGGCAGGCAGAACCGATCGGTGGCAGCGAGTGGAGCTACACCTGCCAGTCAAGCCTGGTGGTGGATGCCGAGGCTGGGCCGTGTGCCAGAGGTTCTGGCAGGGACCAGAGTCGAGCTGAAACGGTGGTTGTGGGAGGTCCAAGTGGCGGGCGGAGGTCCTGGCCCGTGCAGGTGGTCGGCAGGCTGAGCAGGCACTAGTGGCCACAGGGCGTGCACCCCCAACAAGCCTGGCTCGGGGCGGGTGCAGGTGGTGGCCCTGGTGGCCGGCAGAGCCTGCAGCGGGATTGAAGCTTGCATGCCGCGGCGGTGGTGGCAGTGGCGGCTGCAGCAGGCAGAGCCATGCCTGCAAGCCGAGCACCGGCGCGGGACATCGCAGTCAAGCTGCTGGCGGGACGGAGAGTGCGGGATTCAAAAAGAGAGAAAAAGAAGAGAAAAAAAGGGGGGGAACCAAAAGTTTTCCTGGGTTTCTGCACCAGAGTTTAGGAGGGAGGTAAAAACACCAACCAGGTTATCAGAGACCGCTGTTTTATTCAGCTCCAAACCCAGTACCCTCCGGAGAGTCAGCCGGCCAGGGAGAAGGGACCAATGGGCCACGCGTCTGGAGAGTTGCATATAGTCCTGATAGGCCGGCTGAGTCACGTGGCGGATCGGAGGCATGCCTATTCTTTCGCGACATCTTTAGTCTTGCGATGTTTGGAGTCTCGAGGCACCTGGAGCTTTGTGATATCTCCACTCTGGCTTCCAGGGTTCTGCTTTCTGTTCCTGCTGACCTCACTTGGGGGAGGGACCTGACTTATCAGTGGTGATGCACACCTGTGATCCCAGACTTGGGAGGCTGAGACAGGAGGATCTCAGATTCGAGGACAGCCTTAGCAATGTTGTGAGAGGCTCAGCAATCTAGTGAGACCCTGGTTAAAAAATAAGAAAATGGCTGGGGCATAGCTCCGAGGTAGAATGCTCCTGGGTTCAATCCTAAGGAAAGAAAGAAAGAAGGAAGGAAGGAAGGAAGGAAGGAAGGAAGGAAGGAAGAAGCTGTTTTGTAGAATAACACTAATATCGGTGAATAAATTTTAATTTGTACGTAATTTCAAATGTGTCATGTTTTAGTTCTCCACCTCCATCTACGGAAGATAAATCCTCGGATGTGGGTTATGGCCGAAGTATTTCTTCTTCGTCGTCATTAAGAAGAGCAAGTAAAGAAAAGACCAGGTGAGAAAATGACACTTTATCTACACTCACCAACTCTCCCTTAATCTGGGAGCAAAAGCAATTTTTAGATTTGGGATTTTGGCAGCTTGCTTCTTCTTGTCACAGTCGTAGGATTGCCTGGTTTATCTTGCCGTGGCAAGGATGAACGGAAATCTAGGTTTCCCCTTTGTTCTGCCGTGGGACTTACAGCAATGTTGAACCACGCAGGACTCGGAGTCTGTTTAAACTTTGTTCGTTTCTCAGGTTAATTTAGAAGGAGGGCTGTCTGGTTCCTGCTTCCTAATGGCAAATGGAACCAACGCAGAATGGAAGGGCTGGCCTTGTAGACCATAAAAAGGAAACGTATTGTTCATTGCCAAGTGGAATTGGTCACGGCTCTTTCTTTCAAATGACCAAAAAAAAAAAAAAAATAGTTCTCGTTTCAGTACTGGGTTTGGATCTCCCACAGAAGACAAAACGGAATCGAGTTCGGGCCGCAATACGGTTCTTAGCAAAAGTGCCGCCAAAGAAAAAGGGTCCAGGTAGGAAATGCGTCTGGTGTTCTTCTCCCAGTTATGGACACACCCAAGTTTACTCACCCGCGAGCTCGTGAGGACGAAAGGTGGCTTTTTTTTTCCCCTTTTCTTTTTCTTTGTTTTTCAGCGCTAGGGATTGAACCCAAAGCCCCTGCATGCCAGGCAAGTACTGCGCTGCGAGGCTGCACTTCCAGCCCGAGAGGCTGCTTTTATTTATTTATTTATTTATTTATTTATTTATTTATGTATTGTGTGTGTATGTGTGTGCGAGAGAGAGAGAGAGAGAGAGAGAGAGAGAGAGAGAGAGAGAGAGAGAGAGATTGAATCCAGGAGCATTCTACCCCTGAGCTGCACCCTCAGCTTTATTTCATTTTTTAAATTTTTTAAATTTGTTTTTAAATTTTGAAACATGGCCTCACTAAGTTGCTAATGCTGGCCTCAAACCTGCAGTCCTCCTGTCTCTGTCTTCCAAGTACTGGAATGACAGGCATTTGCCACCACACCCTGCTGAGAGGTACCTTTTGTGTGTGTGTGTGGGGGGGGGGGTCTGGAAGCCCTTCTACCTCCAGGCTACACTCCTAGACCTATTTTATATATTTTTATTTTTATTTGGAAACAGGGTCTCTTAAGTCAGCGCGGCTGGCTTTGAACCTGTGTGATCCTCCTGTCTCTGCCTCCCAAATGCGGGGATTACAAGCTTACGCCACCAGCCCGGCTTGAGAGGTAGCTTTTACGTAGGAAATTTTAGAGCCTCAGAGTGTGGCTCGGTGGTAAAGTGCATGCCTCGCATGCCTGAGGCCCTGGGTATAGTTCCAAGTACCCTAAAATACCAAACCAGAATATTTGACTTCTGAATATTTGACTTCTGAAATCTGTTTGTTGAACTTAAGCAAGACTCCTGAGATGTAGTTTATTTTATATTTATTTATTTATTTACTTATTTATTTATTTATTTATTGGTACTTGGGGGGTGAAACCCAGGGGCTTGTCTACCTCTGGGCTATACCCCAGCCCTATATTCTAATTTATTTGGAAACAGAATCTCACTAAGTAGCTGAGGCTGGCTTTGAACCTGTGCAATCCTCCTGTCTCAGCCTCCCAAGTGCTGGTATTACAAGTGTGTGACACCACGCCAGCCTCTGAGATGTAGTTTTAAAGTGCCTTATGTATTTATTATTTATTTATTTATTTATTATAGTACTGGGGATGGAACCCAGGGGCATTCTACCTCTGAGCTATACCCCCAGCGCTATTTTTTTTTCTCTATTTTGAAACAGGGTCTCACTGAGTTGCAGAGGGCCTCACTAAGGAGCTGAGGCCTTTATTTTGTCCCTTCTCTTTCTTTAAAATTTACCAAGAGAGTTACTTCTGACTGGAAGAGCGCTCAGGTCACTTTGGTCCCATCCCGCTGGCACCTCAAATTCCATATATTCCAACTCCCACACCTCCCCCTTCCTCTCTCTACCTGTTACAACCGCCGACCCTACAGTCATCTCAAAGTCCTCCTGCTTTATCCCCAAAACTTGATGAATCTCAGTCCTACCCATTATTCTGTCCTAAGTGTCTCTTGAATAGATTCCTCCCGCCCCGTGTTTGCTGTTTCTTCCCCAGTTCAGGCCTTTCTATTGGATCTCGAGAATGAAACACCCCGCTTTCTTGCATGCGCTTCACCAATCCGTCCTTCTTGGTATGCCTCCCGCACCCTGCACTATTATTTTGAAATGAAAGATAATAAAGTCTTTACCCAACTATACCTGTTTTACCCACTGCACACTGTTAATCCCCAAAACAAGCTTTGCAAAAAGTATGGTGTCTGTTTTTGTGGGGTTATTTCTTTTTCAGTACCCAGGGCCGTTATACCTGCAAACTACACCCTACACACCCAGATTTTTTTTTTTTTTTCCGAAGTGGCTAAATGTCGATAAGAGAAAGCAAGTCCCCAATCCGCCCCACCAAGGCCGGCCAGGTTAGGGGATATTTATGGGTTGAGGTGTGGGAAACCAGGGTTGAAGGCGAGGCGGTCATTGGTGGGGTCTGTGTGTGCGTAATCGAACGCCATCAGCAGTTGCCATAGAGACTCATATGTCAGGGGCATTATCCCTATCTCAAAAATTGGTGATTTTCAAAGTCAACTAAAAGCAGTAACTAAGAGCAAGTGAAATAGGTCAAGTCAAGAAAAGCACAGAGTTCCGAGCAGCTGACGCCCGTCAGATCCAGCATTCACTGTTTCCCTGCGTCTCCATCTTGCTCTTCTGGCACGGAGGCTCCCTCATCTCCTGGATGCTGACCCTGCGGTGGCCTTCCCCTGCCCGGTGCCGGTGCACGTGCTAATTCCTATTCTTTATTTTCTTTATATTTTTGTTTTTCTGAAGCCTTCCTCCATCACGACGGGTTAAACATTTACCTTGTGCCCCTTCTGGGCGAATGGGGTTTTACATCTCAGTTTGAGCCTAGCATGGTGGTGCACGCCTGTAATCCCAGTACCCGAGCGGCTGAGACGGGAGGATCGCAAGTTCCAAGTCAGCCTCAGCTAGTTTAGTCTTTTTGAGAATGCCATTTAAATAAGATCAAATGGGTAAACAGCCTTGGCGTCCATACTTGCGTGGCCCTGCTCTATGGGCCTGTGGCAGGACAGTGTATCACAGTGGGAGTCTGGGGAGGAGAGACCCTCTTCACCTCCTGGTGGCTGGGAAGCAAAAAGAGAGAAGATGGCGCTGAGGTCTCAGAATCTTCCTCGAAGGCACGCCCACAGTGGCCAGACTTCCTCTTGATTAGCCAATCTCTTGATGGTCCCACCACCTCCCAGCGGTCCACAGGCTGTGGATCAAACCTTGGGCCTTTGGAAATAACTCAGGTTCCCAACGACAGCAGAAATCTATTAAACTAAATACTTATATGAGAAACAAAAAGAGGTCTCAAATCAATCATCTACGCTCTTACCTCAAGAAACTAGAAAAAGAAGAAAATAAACCCCACATAAGAGGGAACCGTACACTTAAAGATCAAAAATCAATGAAATTGAAAACAGAAAAATAACAGAGGAAAATCAATGAAAAAAAAAAGATAGTTCTTTGAAAAGGTCAGTGACATCAATAAACTTCTATCAAGGCTGACAATAAAAGAGGGAAGAGATAAATTATCAGTGTCAGGAAGGAGAGAAGAGGCATTAGGAAACATGCATGGTCCTGTAACTCCAGATAAATTGGATGCATTTAAATTTTGTTTTCAAAAAATGAAATCTGGCCTAGATAGCTTCGGCAAAAATTTAAAGAATTGACACCACTATTGTTCAGAAAAATAGGAAAAGGATGTTTACTAACTCCTCTTATGAGAAGGGACAGGGTAGTATTGGTGAAGAGGTAAACAGTTCAATGAGCAGAATAAAATCCAGAATTATAGCCAAGGGACTTTTAATTGAAATTTTAATTAGACAATTATAGGTTCACCTTCTGCTGTAAGAAAAAAATATAGAGTGACCCAAAGTACTTCAATTATGAAAATTTAGAACCATAGTACAATATCATAACTAGGATACTGACAGGGAGACAATACAATGATTTTATTACCACACGGATCCCTGATGTCTAATTGCATCAGCACCATTAGTCGAAAAAGTGATCCTTCTCCCACAGAATTGCTTTTTCTCCTATGTTAAAAACCAGTTGAGCGTATTTGTGTGGGTCTATTTCCAAATTCTCCATTCTGTTATATCAATCTATGTGTCTATCTCTCTCCTGATTCAATTACTGTAGCTATATAGTAAGTCTTAAAATATCAAGTAGAGTGATTCTTCTTTATCTTTTCTGCATCAAGATTGATTTAGCTACTCTACGGCTTTTGTCTTCATATATAAACTTTTAGAGTAAGATTTTCTCTGTCTAGGAAATCCTTTGATGGGAGTTTAATCACAAGTAGAGATCAGCTCAGGGTGATACTTGCCAGTATGACCAGCTACTCCAGGGGCTGAGGCAGGAGGATGGCAAGAGAGAGGGCAGTTTAGAACCTATCTCAAAATAAGAATAAAAGGCATGGGGGGGGGTATAGCTAAGTAGTAGAGAACTTGGCTGGCATGTACAAGGCCTTGGGTTCCATTCCCAATACTGCCAAAAAAAATAGAGATTTTTTGGGGGGAAGAATGGCCAGCTTGAATATATTGTATCTTCAAGGCCATGAGCACAGCATGTCTCATTGAGAATTTAATATCTCATCATAGATTGTGAGTGTCCTATCGCAGACTTCAGCCTTCTTTAACGGCTTTCATAAGCATTTTAGTTATTTATATTGTATTGTATTCAACACATAGGTCAGGTAGGAATTCAAAACATGTTGGAGTAAAATGCTCCAGAGATTTTTTTAATTTGGTTTCCATATGTTCATTATTACTATCTAATAACAATTGGTTTTTGTGTGTTGCTCTTTTATTCTGAGAACTTAATGTACTCATTCTATTTTTTTTTTTTGGTCAATTCCTTGGTATTTCCTGCATAAGAGTGCCTCCATCAGCATTCTTCCTGCTATATCTTAAATGGACCATGCAACTTAAAGGAAGTGAGATTTACTTGCTCATGGTTTCCTTGGGGACTTGGGGTTTGGTTCCTGTGAGGCCAGGGATCCTGGATCTCAGAGCATGGCGGTGGGAGGTAGAGAGAGAGAGAGAGAGAGAGAGAGAGAGAGAGAGAGAGAGAGAGCACAAAATGTTGCTCTCACATCATGGAGGCCAGAAGCCAGAGAGCAGGAAGAGGAAGGACATGTGACCTCCAAGGCCACACCCCAAGGACCCTCCTCAGCAACCTAGCCCCACGTCCAACATCACTGCCCTGTCTATGTGAGGGATACAGGACATTCTAAGTCTAAATCATTATGCAATTTCAATAGTTTTTTTTTTTCTTGTGTGTGGTACTGGGTATGGAACCGAGGGGCATTCTACCTCCGAGCTACACCCCTAGCCCTATTTTTTTAAATTACTTTTTATTTTGAAACAGAGTCTCATTGAGTTGCAAAGGGCCTCACTAAGTAGCTGAAGCTATTCACGAACCTCAATCCTCCTGTCTCAGCCTCTCAAATGTTGGGGTGACAAGTATACGCCACCATACCTGGCTAATAGTTTGATTTTTTTCATGAATGAAGACGCCAATCATAAACCTTTTGTAAAAATTGTACCACAGATTCCCCAGAGACTATCAGTTGGTTTTTCAATCTTTTGTTCTCTGTGATGCTCAGATTAGATAATTTTTATTGTTCTATTTTCAGATTTACTAGTATCTCTATTCTGCCACCAAACACACTCAGGGAATTGTTTAATTCTGGTTATTGCATTTTCATATTTTCCTTTTCTTTCTAACTCACTATTCATTTCAAGAGTGTTTGCTCTTTCTTAATGGAACACCATGAGGGTCACTCCCCACAAGTTGAGATTTGTCTGGTTTTCCATATGCTGAAGCATTTTAGATTGTAATAACCGTGTTATAATTATTATAGGGTTTATTCACATTCTGAGACTGTCCTCTCTCTCTCTCTCTCTCTCTCTCTCTCTCTCTCTCTCTGTGTGTGTGTGTGTGTGTGTGTGTGTGTGTGTGTGTGTGTTGGGTGTGTTTTAGCGTCTTGTTGACCCACATGGGTTCAAGCTTGAATGTCAGTTTTAAAAGTTTTTGCAGTGCTATTTGGATTAGCCTTGCAGGCATGCCAGCCAGGTCCAGTTTGGGATTTGGGGGATAATCTATCTCATAATTCAGTTCTTAAGCTCTTTAGGGTCAAACATACAGCTCAGGGTTAGCCTAGGCACTAATAAACCATCCTCCAGAGTTGTTTTCCCAAGCTCCTCCTTCCCAAGATCTCTGCTGTCTTTGGGGTTTCTTTAAGCTTCCCTTTGGGTCCTCTAGCCAGGATACTATATTTTCCCTGCTCTGCTGCACTCTTGCCACATTTGCCCCTGTGTCCATAGTCGAACAGCTGAAGGACCGAGTATGCAGCCGTATTAGCTCTTATGGAATCCCGCATCACCGCTTTTTACCACCGTCAGGAAATTCCTTTGGAGCTGGGGTGGAAAAGAATGGAAATGAATACGAAAAATAAACCAGTGACTTCGTGCCACCCTCGTTCCTGTTCCTGGACAGGATTCTCCTTGTGCGCTGTCCGTGCTGGTCCTCACTTCCAAGGACTACTCCAAACTAAACCTACCCTAGTCCTTGGGCAAACTCATTGTCAACTCAGTAGTAAGTCACATGTTGGTCTTCCCTGGTCTTCCTGCCACTCTTCGCTCTGTGTGACCCTCAAACAGCCATTGCTTACATCCCGCCCGGGTTCTATGCTGTATCCACTGGGAGAGACAGGGCCGAGTCTGCTTACTTCATGTTACCTTTGTTTTGTTCAACTCATTATCTGATGGGGCAACCAGTAAGATGTTAATATGGATTCAAAGGACACTTGAGCATCAGAGTATTTACATCCAATTGAAGGAATGTTACAAAAGGACCATTGAGTTCTATACAAATACTGTAGGACAATAGACTATAAACTCTGGGCATATCTTTCCATTGGACATAAATTATTTTCACCTTTACTGAACAAAAATCTACATGTTAACTAGTAATTCTCCAAGCCTAAAACTTTTAACTAATAATGAATCACAATTTTACTGTGGATTAAGTAATTCTGTTTTTACTAAGCATGTTCCTCTTGATAAATCTCGGCTGTATCTAAGCTCCTGTCTGACTTGGAAATTGTGTTCCATTCTTGCTTTGCCTTTTGCTTTACTTCCATGTTTTGGGTACTTTTTAAATAGTGGTCCAATTCTTGCAGAAGATCACAACTGAACCACGAGATGATGTAATACCAGCTTAGACTCTTTGAGGAGGCAAACTAAATTTTCCTGATGCAGTATTTACTGTATACCTACTCTGTGCCAGACACCTTACTAGGTAACTGTCCAGACACTTGACAAAGGTATTTTATAATATATCTCAGTAACAGAGTGTTGTCTTCAAAATTAGTTTCTCCAGCATAACGCAGTCTTTATAAGTGAAAACGTCAAAACCCTACATGGTATTATTGTTGCGGTATGAAATGCCTTATCTCTGTGGTGCTTTTCAGCTGAACTGAGAGCATAGTGTTTGTTTATTTGTTGAGCAGAGGATGTGATTTTGATTATTGTTGTTTACTCTCGAAGGAAAAGCAGGGGGAAAAAAGAAGAGGAAAAGCTGAAAGAGGAGGAAGACGTCCTGGCAGTCCCAAAGCTGACTGGAGAGGGGAGCCTTGATAAGGAATGGTGCCTGCCCCCAGACCCTGACTTCTGTGTCTACGTGTACGAGGTGACCAAAACCATACTGCCCATAGTCAATATCAAGGAGCAGATTGAGGTCCTTGCAAAGTGAGTTCCCTATGTATGCATCTGCATTTTAATTCTGAATTTTTTTATAATTTTTAAAATTTTTTTAATTGGTGCATTGTAATCATATATCACATTGGAGTACAAGACTTGAGAGGATATACAAGCACACATCACCCAGTTAGCCCTCATCCAGCCCCCGTCCCATTGTGGGGTTGATTTTTTTTTCAGTTAACTTTAGTAGCCTGAGATTTTTGTTTCGCTTCGTCTTTTGGTGCATTGTAAGTATATGTCACACCGAGGCTCGTCGTGACAGTCACACGTACACGGGGCACTGGCCATATGTTTCCCTCGGGTTTCCAACCCAGAGATAGTCCTTACGTCAATACAAGTAACTCCATGTGTGAACAAAGGATTAATTGAATAGTTTCTGGTGTCAGATCTCCCTTTTCTCCTCCACCTCCCCTCCTTCCTTCCCGGATCTCCCGCCCCCATTCCACTATGTAGTTTGATTTTTATTTTAGCCAATTTCAGACAAATTCACTACAACAGCATCCTAGCTCTGACTGAAGCAGAAACATAATGAATTTTTTAAAGTTTTCAGTTTCTACCCTAGCCTCCTTTTCCATGAAGAATCATAGCTAGGAGCTAGAAATTGCTTAGAGAGAGAGAAAAAAAACAAGCCTTACTTTTCTCCAGCTAACCCATTAAAAACATCTTTCAGCATGATCTCAGAGAGGTTCTGAATGAATCAAACATTTGAAAATAAAATCATTTCTTAGTTATATGAGGTGTTCATAATTTAAAGGGCACCTACTGGGAATTACTTGCAAACTCATGAGTTATATTTAATGGAAATGTCCCCTATTTTTCTGAACAAGCTCATGGAGTTGCCCTCTTCAGGGTATGTTTGAACAGATTCCACTAAGCCAGGTATGGCAGCGCACACCTGTAATCCCAGTACTAGGGAGACAGGATGATCATAGGTTGGAGACCAGCCTCAGCAACTTGAGTGAGACCCTGTTTCAAAATAAAAAGGGCCGGTGATGTGTCTCGGAGGGAGAGTTCCCCTGGGTTCGACTTTCAGTTCCACACACACAAATGATGGATTCCACTTTGGGAACCCCGAGGACGTGACTTGGTGGCTGTCAGGGACCCGTGATGGAGGATGGGGACTGACTCCACCCAGGAGGTGCGCTGCTGACTCTGGAGCAGCCGCCATCTCCGTGGGAACTTGTGACTACTCCAAGTAGATTTGAGAAGCAGCCACCAAACCTCGATGTAGCAACTGCCAGATCACTGACTTGGAGTCAGCCGGGACCAGGACGAGAGTGGTTTCCTGGTGTCCCTGAGAGGTGCTGACTCCGCAGCCCAAAAGGCCCCTGCAAACGTCTGCCACACTCCCCGACACTTCCTTCCCCTCAGAGGTCTTTTACATCACTCCCCAGTCACCAGTTTTTAAAATGGCTTTTTGTTTTTTCTTAGTGAATTAGGATGTATATAGATATAATATATTCAGCAGTACCAAAGTTGAACACATCATTATAATTGTTTTGTTGTTGTTGTTACTGGGAGTTGAACCCACGGGCATTCTACCTCTGATCCAAACCCCCAGCCCTTTCTACTTTTTGTTTTAAAACATGGTCTCAAGCCGGGCGTGGTGGCGCACGCTTGTAATCCCCGCGCTTGGGAGGCAGAGACAGGAGGATCGCGCAGGTTCGAAGCCAGCCGCGCGCGCTGGTTTAGGAGACCCTGTTTCCAAAATGAAAATGTAAAAAATAGGTCTGGGAGTGTAGCCCGGAGGTAGAAGGGCTTCCAGGAACCCCAGTACCACCAAAAAAAAAAAAAAAAAAAAAAAAAAAAAAACATGGTCTCAAACTGGGTAAGGTGGTGCGTGCCTGTAGTGCCAGTACTTGGGAGGCTGAGACAGGAGGATCACAGGTTTGAGACCAGCCTCAGCAACTTAGTGAGGCCCTCAGCAAACTAACAAGACCCTGTTTCAAAACAAAAAATGGAAGGAAGGAAGGAAGGAAGGAAGGAAGGAAGGAAGGAAGTAAGTCTCACTAAGTTGCTGAGGCTGGTCTTGAACTTGCAATCCTCCCGTCTCTGCCTCTCAAGTACTGAGATTGCAAACATGCATCACTACGCCTTGAGAAAATTTTATTTGTTTTCTTTTCTCATTTTTTTGGGGGGGATGGGGAGTGTGGGGAAAGGAGACCTGGGGATTGAACCAGGCTTTGTGCTTGCTAGGCAACACTCTACCACCAAGCTACATCCTAACCGTATTTTTATTTATTATTTATTTTAATTGGTGCATTGTAATCATGCATCACATTGGGGTTCAGAATTATAATCATATTCTTCAGCCCGTGTCCACAATAAAGTGGAGAGAAAAAGAGGCAGAGATTGTCCCTGTGCTTTGGCCCCTCGGTAGTCATTAGAACACTCCTGGTTCCGTGAGCCGCGGGGCAGCTTACAGATCTCAGTCAACACTTTGCTTTTGTTTATGTTTGCTTGTGTGTTTATTTTGTTTGTTGTTTTCATTGTTTTTCACTTTGGTTTTGTTTCTGTGGTGCTGGGGACTTAACCCAGGGCCTCACATTCTAGGCAAGAGGTCTGCTACCTCTACTACCTAATTATTTTATTTTGAGACGGGGTCTCAATAAATTGTCCAGACTGGCCTCCAGCTTGAAATCCTCCTGCCTCGGCCTCCTGGGTCGCCCAGATTGTAGGCGTACATCGCCACAGCTGGCTTCTCTCTGGCTTTTTACCATTACTCACAAACAGCAAGCGGACATGCTTTCTTCTACATTTGCAGCTCTGACGAGGGTTGTGGCCCTCGCTGACAGAGTTCTTCGACATGTCGACCAGCTTCAACTTCTGGTGTCAGGAGAAAGCACAACCAGCCCTCGGGCTCCCATCACCCTCTCCTGCGACCTCCTTCCTCTTCTTCCCTCTCCTCTAACACCATTGTTATGTGATGTGGTATCTCTCAAAATTTTAAAATAATAATAACTTTGAAGAGAAAAAGGTAAAATTTTAAGACTTGAAAATGTCAGGAAATCGAATAGGAAAGTTTTCTGTTCGTCATGTCTCCGAGTTTAAATTTCTTCAAAAAAGACCATTATAGTCTGAAATCCTTGGATTTCAGATTAACGCATACAAAACTACTTTGCGAGAGTAAGGTAATGATGTAAAACTGCACCTGTATTTGGTTTAATACTGATTTGTATCTTGTAAACATTGGGAAATTAGCATTCATTTTCTTGAAATGAATTGATTACATTAAATGAAACTGCTAGAATTTCAGTATATATACTATATATATGCATATATATAGTATATATATATGACAGTTTGAATAGAGTAAACATTGCTAGAATTTCAGCTTCTATAGTTTGAGCAGAATATTAGCTTCCTGATTTTAAGTAAATTTTTAAAAATAAAGCAAACAATAAGAATCACCGGAGTTAGAGTTTTCGCACCCGTAATTGTATATATAATTGTACACAGTGCATCCAGTGTGAAATATTAAGCTCGCCTGCTTTTATCTCCATGTAACTGACACAGGTACGTGGCCGAAAAAATGGGTGGGAAGCTTCCAAGAGACAGATTAGCCGACTTCAGCTGGGAGCTTCACATAAGTGAACTCAAATTTCAGCTGAAATCTAATGTCATCCCGATCGGATATGTCAAGAAAGGGATCTTCTATCACCGGGCTTTGCTCTTCAAGGTATTTAAGGCATTCCGTCTCATTTGCCATTAGTTTAGGATGTACTGTCGTCGCTAACATTTAACAGAACAATATGAACCCTGTCACTTAGATCTACTTACATTTTACATATATATGTATACATGGACTTATATATGCAAGACAAGTGTATACTTATACACACCCACATAAGTGCCTGAATATAGACTTACCACGCACAGCCCTGCGTATATATTTAACACCTATTGGAAGCTTTTTCACTCAACATTTATCACGCTCCTCTGCCAGGGTGCAGAGTCTAGAAACGCTGAAGCCACAGTCCCTGCACTCGGGGTGCCTAAGCCGGACATCTTCCGAGGTAATATCAGAGAAGGTCGCAGGGAAAAAGCGATACACAGCTCAGGTATGAGAGGCCACCTAAGATTTTATCAGGCAAAGAGGAAAAAGTTAACAGCTTTATGCAAACTAGCATCCCCGTGAAAGTCGATGGTCCGTTACAGGAATTCGAGCAGCTGATCCAACAGCCTGTTCTTACCAGCAGATGGCAGAACACCACCGGGGCAGCGCCACCGCAGGCCCAGGCTAGGGTAGATAGTGTGGCACCTGGGCACGCTGCTCCAGCACCGGCCACGGGCTCTTTACTACCGGTCCTCAGCGGCCGGGCCCTGCCCCTGCCCAGCTTCCCCAGCCCTTCATCTGCACCTCCTCCTCGGAGCAGGCGGCCTGCGTCTCCCAAACAATGCTCACTTGCTCGCTCACTCAGAGGCGTGGCCCCTTACACACTCACACTGGAGACGATGCCCTGGCCCTCACTTCAGCCGCCACTTACCGTGACCCGCGAGGGCATAGGACCTCAGTTTCACTCTATAAAATGGTGAATAGTGCCCATTTCACGGGCGTGTTTTAACAATTTAAAGGGCTTTGACAGATAGGAAGAGATCAGTAAATGTTATTTGAGGAAAGATCCCATAATTATTTGTGTACATAATATTTACATACGTGGTATGTGTATGTGTGTAGGTGTGTGCGCGTCTCAGCCAGTAAGCGGCCTGGCCGTGGAGAAAGGCTGGCAGGCAGGCGTCCTGGGGCCAGGGGCCCACGGGATTGCTCTTCTCCAGCCGCCTTGCCTGTCTTGTGCCAATCCAACACAGTGGAGCTGCCTGACAAATGTCACTTTTCAGCATGACCTACAGAGAGCTGTGAGGGATAGAGACCGAGGAGTATCTCACATCTGATTGGCCCCTATCTCAGTATTCTCTATTCTTCAGCCTCCTATCCAAGCATTTCTTTGCAAGAGTTGTCTATTTCGCCTTCAACCAAGATGGGTTATACAACTAAGGACTCCACCCACCTCCTATCTTTTGTGTGTATGTGGTGCTGGGGATTGAACCCAGGTGCCTGCTCCCTTTGAGCCATACCCCCAGCCCTATTTTATTTTGTTTTATTTTATTTTTTTGAAACAGAGCCTCATGAAGTCTCTGAGAGCCTCTCTAAATTGCTAAGACTGGCCTCGAACCTGTGATCCTCCTGTCTCAGCCTCCCAAGTACCAGGATTACAGGCGTGTGCCACTGGGGCCAGCTCCCAATCTCTGTGGACCCTTGGTGGCTGAACTCCTGTCTCCCCCACAGGCGCTGGCTGATAAAATCGGCGTGGGCTGCTCCCTGGTCCGAGGGGAGTACAGCCGAGCTTGGAACGAGGTGCAGCTGCTGAACGAGTCGCAGAGGGGCGTGACGGGGGGCCTGCCCCAGCCGGAAGCCTACATCGTGGACCTCATGTTCCACCCAGGGAGCCTGATGAAGCTGCTAAGCAGAGAGGCCGATCTCTACCGGTTCCTTTAAACTCCCAGAAGAATGCAAGGGGGGTCCGAACAGAGACATTTGCTGTATCCACTTTCAGAGAAACTCACCCACTGATTTTATGGCCTTAAATAAAAGTGTCAGAAATGTTTGGTGTCGACGTGAGGAAACTTGAACTTGGCTGTGCTGCTTGCCTCAGGCTTGTGGCAAGCGTCCTTCAAGGTTGTCTTGGGTCATCTTATGCCATGGTCAGTCATGATGGTTCAACCATCCCAGCCCACCGCTGCCTAAGCGGCAGGTCTGCCCCCTGCAAAGGCTCCCAGCCCTGCTCCAGGGTGACCCAGCGGCCCTGTGAGCGTTCTCTTTCATATGGAGGAGGCTTCAGAAAATCGTGGTTAAATAACGAGGGAGGTTTTAATGTCTTCAGTTACCTTATCTCCCTTTCCTCAGAATTTTGATAGTTTGAATATTTATAGGTTATCTTTAGTATTACAAATTCCTCCTAACATTTTTTTTTTGTTCATTTTTCTTTTAACTTACCACTAACAAAGCCAGGTGTGGTGGTGATCACTTGTGATCCCGGGACTTAGGAGGTTGGGGCAGGAGGATCGTAGGTTAGAGGCCAGTCTCAGCCCTCAGTGAGACCCTGTTTCAAAATGGGAGTGTAGCTCAGAGGTAGAACACCCCGGTTCTCCCTTGAAGTGGGTTCAATCCCCAGTGCCACAAAAAACAAACAAGCATAAAACAAATAACAACACTGTTTAAATATACTTTACTGAATTAAAAATAGTTCTAGAGGTTACAGGTACATCTCAGTGGAAACTTTGCCCAGCATGTGCAAGGCCCTGGATTCAGTTCCCAGCAACACACACACACACACACACACACGTGCTAAAAATGTCTTTGTCTTGCCTATGTTCACTTGAAACAGACCTCCAGGGAAAAAAGAAAAGATAAAGGGCTGACATGAAAGTAGAGGGGACACTACTGAGGAAGGGGGAGGGAATGGGAAGAGAGGGAAGGGGGAAATGGGATGTGAGTATGACCAACGCGATAGGTCGGGTCCCTCCCTCCCCATGAACCCCGCAGCAGGGACAGGAGGCGGGACTCCGGAAGCCAGGAGTGGAGATATCGCGAGAATGCAGGAGCCTTGAGACTCCAGGCATCGCGAGACTCCAGTTGTCACGAGAGAATTGGCATTCCCAAACTGCTAGCCCCACCCCAAACCTCTCGCTTAAAACATTGGTACTTGCGCTCCGCATGTGACTCTGCCGACCGACCGGCCGACTCTGCTGGCCGCGTGGCTCCTTGGTCCCTCCCCCACGGCCAGCAGACCCACCCGAAGGCGCCGGTTTATTAGGCTGATGAAAGCCGTTTTTAATAACCTGGTTGATATTTGCCTCTTTCGCAACTCCCCAAGCTCAATTTCAACGTTACACAAAGCACTTCGGTGCATGAAATAGTCCCATGAAACCCCGTTATTTCGTGTATCTCATATGTACTCATAAAAAAGAGAGAAATAATAAACTTTCAGTTAAAAAGCAATTCTGATTTTTCTCTTACACATTTTAATGCTGTGTCACCAAAATATAGTTTTAAATTAATATAACTTAAAAATTGTGATGGGGTCCTTGAAATATAAAAACAGAGCAAATCTTTGCTGAGGAATTATATTTTCAGGATTAAGCACAAAACAGAAAGGAAATATTTGAAACAGGAAGACAAATGAAAAGAAGTAATGTAATGAAGTGTGTATTTCCTAGCCAGAATTCAAGTCTAAATTTTACCCGTATAATCATTTTCTTAGAAGGTATTTATTTCAAAGTGGGTTTGATTATAGAAATTAGGGCTAAGATTGCTTTTTTATGGACCAATCTATAATTTCAAAGAGGATAATTCCTTATTTCGGAATGAACTTCTTTATTTCAAGTAGTGTGGCAATTATATTTATAATGTAATTTCATGAAATTGGAGCCTGGATTATAGCACACAAACCTATCTCAGCATTTTTAGGTCTGTTTTTATCAAGAAAACACATAAACCAGGCATGGTGTGGACTCCTGTAATCCCAGCATTCAGGAGGCGGAGACCAGAGGACAACCTCAGCCACTTAGCGAGGTCCTTCACAACTCAGCAAGACCCTGTTTCAAAATAAATAAAAAGAAAGCTGGGCATGGTTGCGCACGCTTGTAATCCCAGTACTTGAGAGGCTGAGATAGGAGGATTATGCAGGTTTAAAACCAGCCTCAGCTACTTAGACTCTCAGAAACTTAGTGAGCCCCTGTTTCCAAATAAACTACAAAATAGGTCTAGGAATGTAACCCAAGAGTAGAAAGCCTCTGGATTCCATCCTCGGTGGCATAAATAAATAAATAAATAAAATAAAAAATAAAAAGACTAAAAATAGGGCTGGGGAGTAGCTCAGAGGTAGGTTACCCCTGGGTTCCATCCTCAGTACCACCAAAAAAAAAAAAAAAAAATGACCCACATGTGTAGGAAAGAAAGTTCACGGCCAAGTATAAGGCTAGAATTAAAATCAAAAACATCTCCATGAAGATGATAATAAGTGAACATAAACTCCCTAGCGGCTGATACAGAGGGATGTCGGCTGACTTGACGCGCAGAGGGGTGATGTCGGCTGACGTGACGTACTCTTGGGTCCACCAGAGAAAGCACAGACAAAGACCAAGGGGTTTTCTCTTCGGGAGCATCATAGAGACAATGAATTGTAATGGAGGGGGGAAAAAACAAGTGCCCGGTAAGTTCCGAAAAGAGTTTCATAGGCCAATGACCTAGCATCGGGTGGAAAGAAGAAAGGATCCAGCCCAGTGCCACCATGACAGGGACCGGCAGGCAGCGCTGCGAAGCCCCATACACCCAGAGACACTTTGTTTGGTGAATCTTTGAGACAGTTCTACATAACGTCTCTCTCAAGTAGGTTCTGGATAATTACTGGGCAGGAATAAGCTAAACTGTATTCTCTGACAGGTCTTTGAAGTTTATATATCCTGTTTTACCCGTTAAATGTAGAGCCATAAAATTTAATAATCATCCAATTATAAAAAGAAAATATGTTCACAATAACCACAAAGGTCATGAAATGACTAGGGTTAAATTTAACAAGAACTATGCAGGGAAAATTATAAAATGTTAACGAGATCTGGATAAACAGAGACACAGCATATTCTTTGATGGGAAACTGGTAAGTACAAAGATTTAAGTCCCTACACACACACACACACACACACACACACACACACGTTTGTGTACGTGTACATGTGCATGCAATCACGCACAGGGTGATTAGGATTGAATCCAGGGCCTGGTGCATGTTAAGCAAGCGCTGTACCACTGAGCCGCACCCCCACCTCTCTGTATTTTACATGGAGACAGAGTTTCGCTAAGCTGCCCAGGCTGACCTCCCTGCCTCACCTCAGCCTCCTGAGTGGCTGAAATTACAGGTGTGTCGCACCAGGGTACTCATATTAATATACGCAATTAGTATAATTTCCACTAGGACCCCAATACATTTATTCTTTTAGACTTGACAGGCAGCAAAATGTATCTAGAAGAATAAATATGCATGAACACCAAGAGTATTTTGAAATAGAATAATGTAGGGGAAATGGCTCGATCACATGTCAGAACACGTATTAAAAAGCAATAAAAAGTAAATTAGGATTGTGCTGTCATAAACATAGAAAAATTAAGCCTCCGGACACAGATAGACAGATGATACAGCTGGGTTTTAGCACTGGAAAAGTAGCTTTATTGTTCAGTGGGAAAGACGATATCCTATTCAGTAAATGGCTTTGGGAAAATTATAATCTTAGCAAGGAAAGACCCCCTCTGTGTATATAGGAGAAGATAGGAGCCATGAAAGAACATGTGTGACAAGTTCAGTGACAAGAACTTTTAAATTCTTGACAACAAAATACACTGAAAACAAAATTCCAGATAGGGAGAAAAAAATGTCAACATATGGAGCAGACAAAATGTTAGTATCCTTAATAGGCAAAGATCATCTAGTAATTACTAAGAAAAAGACAGTCCAACTAGAAAATCGACAAAGACAACTTTATATTTCTACAGAGGTAACAACCCCTGCACCTCAATGGCTTAAAGTAAGTCTTTTATCACACTACACGCAAACACAATTCAGCAGCCCCCCCCCCCCCGCTTGGTCATTCAAGGGCCCGGCTGGCAGAAATTGCTGTGGGTGGCTGTGGCTTGTGGTCCAGGGATTCACAGCCAGGAGGCTTGGTCCCTGTGCAGATTGAGGTGGTGGGACCTTTAAGGGGCGGGGCCTAGTGGAGGCCCTCGGGTCATTACCACCTGTGAAGGCTGGTCTAGTGGAGGGGTTTCTGCCTCTGGGGGGGGGGGTGAATTTGGTTTCTGGAGGCAGTTTGTTATAATAGAGCAGGCCTGGCCCTCCCTGCCCTCTCCTTCCTCACCCACTCCATGGCTGCTCCGTCTGTCTGTCTGTCTGTCTGTCTGTCTGTCTGTCTGTCTGTCTGTCTTTTCCACCACGTGATACCATCGTCCTGTTGTAACACAATCCGGTGGCCCCGTTCAGATGCAGGCACCATGCTGTTTAGCCTTTCCGGTTACCAGAATCACAAGCCAAATAAACCTCTTTTCTTTATACATTGCTAGCCATCAGGTGTTTCATTACAGCAACATAAAACATCCTAAGACAAAGATGCTCCATTTTGTAGCTGCGTTATAAACGACCTTCACGGTCACTACAGTAGGAGGGGAAAGTTCTCAGGGTCTCCTTCAGGAATTACGTGCCGTGGCCGGGAATAACATAATTTGGTGAAAACTAAGCCTAGACAACATGGGAGTAATGTATAAAACTACAGACATGTGAGTCCAAATTTTTTTTTTTTTTTTTTTTTTTTTTTTGGTGGTACTGGGGATGGAACCCAGGGGCATTCCACCTCTGAGCTACACCCCATCCCTTTTTTTATTATTATTTATTTTGAAACAGGGTCTCACTGAGTTGTAAAAGACTCACTAAGTAGCTGAGGCTGCGATGCTCCTGTCTCAGCCTCCCAAATGCTGGGATTACAAGGGTGCACCACCACGCCTGACTGAATTAAAAATCTCGATTGGCTTAAAAATCAGAAACTCTGGCAACTATTATGGTTGTAAGTTCTTGAAACAATATTTATATAGTAACTCATAGTTATCTTGTCAGAACCACAAACTAGATTTTCACTTCTAGGGATCAAACGTTACATTAAAATTCATATCTAGCCAGGCATGGCGGCACACGCTTGTAATCCCTGCACTTGGGAGGCTGAGACAGGAGGATCACACAGGTTCAAAGCCAGCTTCAGCTACTTAGTGAGGCTCTCAGCAACTTAGTGAGACCCTGTTTCCAAATAAAGTATAAAACAGGTCTGGGAGTATAGCCCGGAGGTAGAAGCGCCCCTGGGTTCTACCCCCAGTACCACAAAATAAATAAATAAATAAATATTCATATCTAACTTTAGAAATAGTTATTAACTAATTGGAGAAATAGACAGTTACATAGATTCCTCCACACAAGCTTTCAGTCTCTGAGGGGACACCGGAAATAGGGTTCAAGTTGGTACTGGGCCTTTAGTAAGTACACATCAGATGTCAATGTATTAATTTCCTTGCCAAAAAGCATTGTCATCCATGAAAAACTGCTTTTCTAAAAGCTCAAAATAATATGTAAAATCAAATGGATACTGGCCTATTTTTAAACTGGGACAGAGCTCTCCTAGCCAGCTGTTCTCAGCAGGGTGCCACCATGAGCGCTCTCACCCCCAGAAAAGCTCCTGTGCTGTCAGCACACAAGTGCTCAGAGGGGAGATCACTAAGTTAGAGGTTGGATTATAACCTCGTCAGTGGGTTAATCCATGAAGGAGTCATCATTTGAACAGCTTCACTGGGAGTAACTATGGGTAGGCGGGTCCCTGGGGGACTATATCTGCCCTTGGTCTCTCTCTCTCTCTCTCTCTCTCTCCCTCCCTCTCTCTCTCTCTCCCTCTCTCCCTCTCTCTCCCTCTCTGTCTCCCTCTGTCTCCCTCTCTCCTTCCCCACTGTCATGAGCTGAGCGGCTTTCCTCGGCCGCCCCCTGCTGTCATGATGTTTCTTCCTGGAAGCCACTGGACTGTGGACTGAGCCTCTCAATGCTGAGCTCAGACCTCTCCTCCTCTCAGTTGCTCTTGTCAGGTATTTTAGTCACAGCAACAGAAAGTTAACTAAAACAACAGTACTCCTCTGTTAAAGACAGAAACCAGGAGGTCAGAGTAGGGACTTCAGGAAGCAGTGCATTCTAAACTCAGACAAAGTCTCTAGTTCCATATACTGTTTTTTGTTTGGTTTTGGCTTTTTACAGTACTGAAGCTTGAACCCAGGGGTATTCTAAGTTACACCCCAGTCCTATGTTTATTCTTTACTTTAAAGAGGGTCTCACTGAGTTGCAAAGGGCCTCACTAAGTAGCTGAGGCTGGCCTCGAACCACAATCCTCCTGTCTCAGCTTCCCAAGTACTGGAATTACAAGCGTGCCCTACCATGCCTGGTTCCACACACTGTTTTTAAATGCAAAACTTGAAAACCGATTAAAGGCAATATGGAAAAATCACTGTGGTTCTTGGTATATTCTTAAAGCAGTATAATAGTATCAACTCACTTATTTAGGGTTTTGTATTTACAAGTTTTAGTCTATTTAGAAATTACTTGAGAATTTTATAGCTTACTAGTAAAAGTTTTGCTTGGGCTTTTAATTTTAAAACCATAGCTATATTAGTTTAATAATAAATATGGGTTGGGCATGGTAGTGCACGCTTGTAATCCCCACACTTGGGAGGCAGAGACAGGAGGATTGCACAGGTTCAAAACCAGCCTCGCTGGCTTAAAAGACCCTGTTTCCAAATAAAAATATAAAAAATAGGTGTCTGGGAGTGTAGTCCAGAGGTAGAATGGTTTCCAGGAACCCCAGTACCAATAATAATAATAATAATAATAATAATAATAATAGACAATTTTCAAAGTGTCAGGTGTGATCACATCAAATAAAGCTCCTGTGACTTATAGGTTATTTATTGACACTATAGTCTGTCAATAAATAACATATAAATCACACTTTTTGGGGGGAGTACTGGGGATTGAACCCAGAAACATTCTACCTCTGAGCTACGCCCTTGTTATTTTTTTTTTGAAACAAGGTCTCAGTAAGTTAAGAGCCTCATTAAGTGACAAGGCTGGCTTTGAACCTGCGATCCTTCTGTCTCAGCATCCCAAGTACTGGCATCACAGGCATGTGCTACCACACCCAGTCACAATTTAAAAAAAAAAAGCATTGTTGAAGAGGGTTAAAAAAATTGTCCTAGTGACTTTAGTTATAAATTCAAGCCAGATGTGGTATTTCAAACCTTTAATCCTAGTACTTGTGAGGATAAGACAGGAAGATCACAGGCTCAAGGCCAGCCTCAGAAACTAAGAGCAACCCTGTCAAATTAAAAATGAAAAGGGTTGGAGGGCGTAGCTCAGAGGAAGAATATCCCTGGGTTCAGTCCCCAGTAGCACAAAAAATAAAAATAAAAAATATGAATTCAATAAGCCTTTATCATTGAAAGACAATATAATAACAGTAGCAATAAGTTAAAATCAGAGCTAAGATTAAGGATTTTTTTCTAGCTGTGTTACCTTAAAAATAAAAGTTATTTAATCTCTCAGTCCTTCATATTACTCTTCCGAAAAGTGACAATAAATACCCTTACCAAATATTTACACATGGTTCACTCCGTGGCAGAGGCTGGTCTAGACGGTGAACTCTTCCAGGAAACCTGTGTATAACCTACAGCAGTAAGAGGAAGCGGAGCCACAGAGGTGGAAGGAATTTACCTGCGATCGCTCAGCTAGGAAGGAGCAAAGCTTTAAATCTCAACCTAATTTGGCTCCAGAGGCTATGCTTCCAACTTACGTGTTGTCTAAAGCTGCAAAGTGTTTGTGAGGCCCTGGATTCAATCCCAGAAAGAAAAGGAAGGAAGGAAGGAAGGGAGGGAGGGAGGGAAATGGTCCATATATGGCTGTGTGACTTACTCTTGCCCTACCCCTTATATATGAATATTTATGTTTTATATATTTATATATTTGCATAAGAATAGTTGCAAGCTGAGTTCTTTGGCCTAGATCTGTAATCCCAGTACTTGGGAGGCTGAGACAGGAGGATTGCAGGTTTGAGGCCAACCTAGGCAACTTAGCAAGACCTTATTTCAAAAATAAAAAGGGCTAGAGGTATAGCTCACAGGTAGAATACTCACTAGATTCATCCCCACTATCAAAAAGAAAAGAAGAAAGAACAAGAAAAAAAGAATAGGGATAACAGACAATAGATGGGCTCAGTGACTCAAGAGGCCACTTCTCTTTCTAGGAGTATGTGTGAGAGTGTGGCAGGAATCCTCCAGACCACCCTACTAGCTCATCCTGCTGTCTTGTGTTGACAACTCCTGTCCCATTTCAGACCAAGCGGCCTTGGTGCCGAGTCCCCTCTCGCTCTCCCGGGGCCGCCTCTAATGTGCGGCTGGCGCTCAGTTTGGACTTTTCCACTCTGTTTCCTGCCTGTTCTCTTAATGCTCCTTACATCGACAGGATGTGCAGGTGCACTGGGGAAGCTACGTGATAAAAATGCAGGGTCCTTAGGGTCAGAGAGACTCGAATTTCCTCCTGCTTCTACCATTCTTGGCTGTGGGACCTAGAATAGTGCTAAGCACAGTGCCCCGAATAAAATCAGATCAAGTTAGAATTTTAAGAGTTTATTGTGCATAAAAAAGAACAGTTTGCAATTTTGTAGCAGTCCCGGCACAGTTTTTAGCGTAAAGGAGGAAGTATTTTTATCTTTTTCATGATCGACTGCCACATATTCTTTTTTTAAGGCGAGCAGCTGTCTTCGGCTGATTAGCCTGTAGCTGATTGGTTTGATTTCATTGAATCAAGATAACAGAAATTCTTTGTTTAGCCAAATTTTAGTCAGGCTTCTGAAACTTCTCCTGGGGCCATCTGTACACTTTCTTGTGAAATCCAGTTTTAGCCAAGAGCTCTGCTATGTCCCCACCAGGAGCGCTCAGCCTCCACACCAGCCTCCTCATCCTCCCAGCCCCCAGAGGAGGTCTGACTCGAGGATCTGTCTTCAGCGAGACTTCCATTGATTCAGTTTAGCCAGAATTCCCCTCACCCCTGACACTTCCTCTTAGTAACTTTCTATCCACTGATTCCACCTGCTGGCTCCTGGGTACAAGTCCCTGCTGGCCCCACCCAGAGCTGGCTGGGACCACCTGTCGCAGTGGTCCCGCCTCTCTTCCCACAGTCCTGAATAAAGTCTACCTTACTGCAATTATTTAGTGAAACTCACTAAATAATTATTTGTAACAATAATGCTAAGAACAAGCCATCTAGCCATCTATTTATTTATTAGTGTTTGTGTGTGTGTGTGTGCATGAGAGAGAGAGAGAGAGAGAGAGAGAGAGAGAGAGAGAGAGAGAGAGAAGAGGAGAAGAGAGGAAGAGAGAGAGAGAGAGAAGAAGAAGAAGAAGAAGAAGAAGAAGAAGAAGAAGAAGAAGAAGAAGAAGAAGAAGATGATGAAGGAGGAGGAGGAGGAGGAGGAGGAGAAGAGGAGGAGGAGAAGAGAAGAGAAGAGAAGAGAAGAGAAGAGAGGAAGAGAGAGAGAGAGAGAGAGAGAGAGAGAGAGAGAGAGAGACTGGAGATTGAAGAGTTTCAGATATACTAGACGAACACATTACATCCCCAGCCTGAAATACCTGTTTTGTTTATGTTTAGAGTTAGCGTTTGGGGGAAATGAGGATGACGAGTTTTGTGACCTGGCTGTGTCTGGGCAATCAGCCTTTGAGTTATTAAACCTGCCTCTTTCCCTATTTCTTTTTCATCAACAGCAATAGTCAGCATTTGGCAATTATTGGCGCTCATGCTCTGATCACCCCCGTGGGATGGCACGCCACTTCAGGTCTGGTACACACCTTACAGTCAATTATAAGCACAGGGACACTTGAACAATACTTGTCGACTGTTTTTATGCCTTAAACTAACTGATCTTAAAGACTAAAATGGGATTTTTTTTAATGGTCTCACTAAGTCGCTAGGGCTGACCTCAATTTGCAATCCTCCTATCTCAGCCTCCCACATACTGGGATTACAGGCCTGTGCTACCAGGCCAGCTTGAAATGAGATGCTAGTTAGTTACTTGTTGGGAAAAAAACACATCGCTGATAAGTTACCAATTTCCTTTTGTCATTCAGTGTAGAGGGTAATTGTGGAAACTTTTGAACTTCTACAAAAGGATGTGAAAATGTAGAAACTCCTACTGTCTTGGGAGTTTATGTCTGAAATTATCCCCCATTATGCAGGTATCCATTTCTTCATAAACCTTACCCAACCACAGGTGACTTGCAGAACCTGTGTGTGTCTATTTCATTAAGAAAGAATATTGTGAAAGTCTGGTGTGGTGGCTCACAACTGTAATCTAAGTGATTGGGAGGCTGAGACAAGAGGAGCTCAGGTTCGAGGCCAAGGCCAGACTCAGCAATTTGTTAAAGCTCGGCAACTCAGCGAGAACTTGTTTCAAAATGAAAACTAAAATGGGGCTAAAGGTGTAGCTCAGAGGTAGGATGTCCCTGGGTTCAACTCCCAGGACCACATGAGAAAGGAAGGAAGGGAGCGGGGAGTGTGGCAGAGAGAAGATAAGATATTGAAGAGCCAGGCACATCTGTAATCCTGGTACTGAGGAGGCTGGAGACAAGAGGATCGCAGGTTTAAGGCCAGCCTCAGCAACTTAGTGAGACCTCCCTGTAGCCACTTAGCAATACACTGTTTCAAAACATAAAATAAAAAGGGCTGAGGGTGTAATTCAGAAGTAGACTGGCAAAAACAAAAACAAAGAAAGAAAGAAGACAAAAGAAGACTATTGCAGGGGCATAGTTCAGTGGTAGACCACGTGCTTAGCGTGCTTAGCGTGCATGAGGCCCTGGGTTTAATCCTTCACTCCTAAAACCAAAAAGAAAGAAAGAAAGACCCAACATTATTTCCTGTGTTTTTGTGATGCTGCTCAGAGGACAGAGCTGGTCTTGACGGAACGACTTAACTCACATCCTTGCTTTTGGAGTGTGGGAAGAAAGGTGACGGGGCTTCTCGTTAACGTCTGGCAGTGTGTAGGCTCTGCAAGACGAGGGTCTTTCTACCAACCAGAACCTGGACAGGAGCGGGCCCCGCTCTTGTTCTTCCAGGTCCCCTGAAGCAACGCCCGCCGCGGGTCTATTTCAGTCCCCCGTGTCTGGGTCTGACCTCCAAGCCCTGTGCTAAGAGTCATGGATTTCTCTTCAGTTTGTGTTAGTCAGCCTTCCGTTGCTATAACACAATACCTGAAGCCATCAACTTTCAAGGAAGAGAATTTTATTTGGCTCATAGTATCTATCAAAGGATCCTGCCCATGGCACGCCGGCTGGCTGTTTTGGGGGCCTGTGGCAAGGCAGACACCATGGCGGAAGCGCATGGTGGCCAGAGGCAGAAAGAAAAGCGGAGGGGCTGGGGTCCCAATACCCCTTCAAGGGCACCACCCCCTGCCAACAGCGCCAGAGGCTGGTGAGCAGGCCTTTAACATGTGGGGCTTGGGAAGCTCTTCAGATCCAAACTGTAGCACCGCTTAGAGGTAGCAGCCCCCAAGCCCGGCAGACAGTCAGACTCCGACTCTCCTGAGAAAGTCCTGGTTTGTTTTACACAAGAACAGCTGGTATCCAAATGAAATCAAGGCTCTTAAGTAGTCGTTAATCATCCTGATGAGAACAGCTGAAACAAACAGCCCGCTCTCTGAGTACTTACATACCTGACGTACAAATCAAACGACAGTCCAATTAGCTTATTTATAGGGTCCTTGCTTAGAAAAAGCAGAGTTAATGTCTACCCTTCCTCTGCATGCCGTGGTCTTTCCTTTTAGGAAAACTCTGGAAACCCAGATGAGCGTGTCTGTATCTGTGTTATCAAGCCATTTATCTGCCAGCTCATTGATAGTTATTATCTGCACACATAATTTTCTAGCTTATGATTTCATTTATTTAGCTTTCCCGAAAATGGCATTTTTAGTCTTGTTTTATTAATGCAAACAAGAGAGAGAAAGAGACAGATAACAAGGCTGGTGCCTTAGACTCTTAAGAAATACAGAGCTTAGCTTGTATTCCTTGTGTGTGATTATAAGGATTAGGGTGAGAGGGGAAAGTTATCCACTGAATGAGATGAAATTGTCCTTATGTGATTTCCCTAGCTAAATTAAGACAATAATAAAATAAAATATTTTTTGCAGTACTGGGGATGGAACCCAGGAGCATTCTGCCTCCAAATTACACCCCCAGACCTATTTTTTAATTTTTTATCTTGAAACAGGGTTTAACTGAGTTGCAGAGGGCATCACTAAGCAGCCGAGGCTGTCCATGAACCGCCATCCTCCTGTCTCAGCCTCCCAAATGCTGGGATTACAAGTGGGCGTCACCACGCGCAGGGAAAATAAAATAATTTTTAAAAAGACCTAAGCCAGGTGTGGTGGCATACTTCTATAATCCCAGTACTTGGGAGGCTGAGACCGGAGGATTGCAGGTTTGGGGACAGCCTCAGCAACTTCGCACAGCCCTCTGAAACTTAGCAACACCTTGTTTAAAACTAAAAAAAAAATAATAATAAAACAGAGCTGGAGATAAAGCTCAGAGGTATAATGCCCCTGGGTTCAGTCTCCAGTAAAACACACACACACATGTGCGCGCACACACGCACACACACGCACGCACGCACACACACGCACACACACACACACACGCTGGCATTTAGACACGGTGCTGAGCTGGAGTTCAGAGTTCATGAGCTCAGTTCGGACCTTGCAAGTACGATGTGCAAAGAAGGGTCTGGCTTCTATCCACAGCACTGTAAGAAACAAAAAAGGGTGTGGGGGTCTGCATAATTGCTAGAATAGACTTCTGAGTCCCACTCAGAGGTGTTAACATGAAGCGGCTTCTAGCTGGCGTCAAGGACCATCCCGATACTCAGCCTCCGGGAAGCGCGGGTCACACCCGAGGGAGCCACCGACCGTCACTACTCAATGTTATTAGTGAGATTAAAAACAACCTTTACAGGGCAACTCGAACACTCTCTCCTCACACCTATTCTGTACAAAACGAGTGGCCCCGAGACCCAGGTTTGATTTACCTGAGGCTGCCACACCGTTCAGAGACTGCACTCACTCGTGCGAGAGCCCACAGGAAGGTAATCAAGAAGTGAGGGAGGCCTTGGTAAATCTCTTCATACCCTCCATCTGATCGCTTTTAGAGCCAGCTTTAGTCTTACCATCCAGTTATTGGCCTAAATGTAAAGTGTCAAGTTTCTATTCTCTTCGAGGTGCTGAAGGCCCGGGCCGCGTGCGGTGGCCTGGGTGGATGGGCAGGATCCGCACTCCCCCGGAAACCCCGGCCGGAGCCCAAACGGAAGTCACCCCGAGAGAAGCCCCCGCCTGCCACTGGCTGGGCCTCGGAGTCCTCAGGGTGGAGAGCTCCCCGGGACTTCATGGACAGCTGACATCCATCACAGATCCCATACGGAAGGGACAGAAAAGCCCCTCGACAGCTTGGGTAAGAGCTTCCTCGAGGAGACCAGGATAGATACCAGCAAAGGATGCAGCCTCCACCCTTACTCAGGTTCAGTGCCTGGGGTCCTGCAAATTAAACCAAAGCCCGATCAGCAAGAGAAGAAATAAACTCAATCCTATGAGTAAGGGAGAACACCGAAAAATGTGGTTCAGGAAGGCGGTTAGGACTTGGAGTCACACCGTCTGCTAGGGAGAGGAGAGGGGGAAAGGAGCCTAGGAAAATAGCTCTTTTGAAAGCGACAGGGGCTTTCAGAGGCAGAGGCTTGGGACGCGCTAGCTTAGGCCGGCGCTGAGCCCGGTCAGGGGTCAGGCTTCCCAGGCTGCCCCTGGGCAAGGACTTAGGACCATGAGTTCTTTTGAGTTCGCAGGGAGGCTCTGCAGGTGGCAGACGGAACCCTTCAGGACCTTCTGCTCAGGGTAATTTCTATGCCATCATAGCATGTTCTAGACCCCTTCCGCTCCAAATTATCCTCTCGGGTCCAAATTATCCAGTTATTAGCATAAATGTAAAGTGCCAAGTTTCTGTTCTCTTCGAAGTCTTGAAGGGTGCCTGGCAAATCTCTGCCTGGATTACATCTTCATATCTACACTTAATCTTAGATATGGGATCATCCCTCAACAGCTTAAATTATTGGATCCAAACTTTAAAAAAAATGAATGTACTATTTCTATTGAAAAAGATAATAAAGTTAGGCCTGGTGGCACGCACCTGTAATCCCAGTACTCAAGAGGCTGAGGCGGAAGGATGAAAGATTGGAAGACAGCCTCAGCAATTTAGTGAGGCCCGTTGCAACTCAGAGAGATCGTTTTTCAAAATATAGAATTAAAAAACAGGGCTGGAAGCCGAGCGTGGTGGTGCATGCTCATAATCCCAGCATTCGGGAGGCTGAGACAGAGGATCGCGGTTCGCGGACAGCCTCAGCTACTTGGTGAGGCCCTCCGCAACTTAGTGAGACCCTGTTTCAAAGTTAAGAATAAAAAATAGGGCATGGGTGTAGCTCAGAGGTCTAATGCCCCTGGGTTCCATTCCAAGACCCACAAAAATAAATAAATAAATAAATAAATAAATAAATAAATAAAATCAGGGCTGGGGCTGTAGCTCGGAGGTAGAATGTCCCTGGGTTCAATCTCCAGTACCAAAAAAAAAAATAGTCAATAAAAAATATATTGTCTAGAAAATTCAAGACCCATGTTATACTGAACGTCTTAGCTGCGAGATACCCTGGGCTTTAAACGCTTGACATTTCGGTTCCCTCGCCAAAGAGCGACAGGTAGGATGGGTTGGCCCGCCTCTTCGTCTCTATGTGCAGGTGCCATTGGGATGTTGGGTCGCTAAGATCCTGGGCCGGGGACATATTTAAATCGGGTTCCTTTTGGCCACCAACACCCGTTGGTGGGCTCCTGTATTCTTGGGTCACACGTATGTGGTTTTCACAGGAATGACATCTGTGCCCTCCGCTTTCAGGTGACAGTATCACTCATTCCCATCTCTAAACCACAGAAGTAAACTGTTAGTATTTTTTAATTAGCACAACGCTTGTAAAGGCGTCTCATTGGGGAGACTTCCACACTGGGCGAGTGACATCTGGCCCGCCCGCCCCTCCCCGAGCCCACGGTGGGAGGCAGGAGGGGGCGGGAGGGAAGGGAGCTGGCGCTACCGCAATGGGCTTTAGTAACATAAAACCTGTGCGGGGGGCGGGAAAGGATGGAGACCGTGTCGGCGTGCGGCCGCCGGGCTATGTAGGTTGATCAGGAAGGAAATTCAAACTCCAGCCTGCAGCTCTCAAGGCGGCGGAGCGGGTCCTTGAGACAGGACAGGAGTCATCTAAAGGTCTTTTGCAGTCTGTGCCAAGCAGGCTATGGAGGAGTGTTGGTGACTGAGGTAGGGGGCTTTTCCAGTAAGTGAAAAGCCTTCACAAAATACACTTACTTTTGCTCTAGCCAGCCCTGGAAGACGTGTGTGGCGACTCTCAGCTGGCAGCCCAGAAAGTCCCCTTCGCATCCTGGCTTTACTGCCCACTTAGTGACCTTCGGCATGCCCCGCCACGCTTCCGAGACCTTGGTCCCTCCCTCCCTCCCTCCCTCCCTCCCTCCCTCTCGCCCTCTTTCTCCTTCCTTCCTTCCTTCCTTCCTTCCTTCCTTCCTTTCTTTCTCTTCTTTCTTTCTCTCTTTCTTTCTTAGTGTAGTACTGAGGATTGAACTCAGGGATTTCTACCTCCAAGCTTTTTTTTTTCCCTGAAACAAAGTCTCACTAAGATGCTGAGAATCACAAGAAGTGGCTGAGGCTGACCTCGAACCTGCTATCCTCCTGTCTCAGCCTCCCGAGGCCTGGGATTACAGGTGCCCTGCGGGCCCTCAGTTTCTTTGCCTGTGAGGATTGGGGAGGTGAAAGATAGCAAGAACAGAGCCTTAGCCAGGCGTGGTGGCGCACGCTTGTAATCCCAGCATTCGGGAGGCTGAGACCGGAGGATCACGGTTCGCGGACAGCCTCAGCTACCTAGTGAGGCCCTCTGCAACTTAATGAGACCCTGTTTCAAAATAAAGAATAAAAAATAGAGCAGAGGATGTAGCTTGGAAGTCAAATGTCCTGGGGTTCACTCCCTATACTCGCAAAAAAAAAAAAAGAACAGCGCCTGTCACTGTGGCCTGGGAGCCACATCTCAGACCCTCCAGAGGCACCCCCCGGGCGGAAGGCCGCCTGCAGCCAGCCGCCTCCCCAGCCCCACCTCCTGCTCTGTGCTTTGTGGGGAGCGGAGGGGCGCAGGGCCAGGACCATGTGCCCTCTACTGGGCACGTGCCACCCCGGAAGGCAGGACATTGGTGTACTGAATATCCTAAGATGATGGGACTGGAGAGGACTGAGGAGCAGGAAGGCCTCCCCTTCTCCACCGTGAGATCTCCCTGCACACTGGCGCCCGCGTCCCTGGAGGCAGAGTCTGAGACCAGGTCTGGCTTTGACTTGGTGCACTCGTTGTTGTTGTCATTGTTGTCCCTCCTCCTCCTCCTCCTCCTCCTCTCCTCCTCCTCCTCCTCTCCTCCTCCTCCTCTTCCTCCTCCTCTCCTCCTCCTCCTCTTCCTCCTCCTCTCCTCCTCTCCTCCTCTCCTCCTCCTCCTCCTCTTCCTCCTCCTCCTCCTCTTCCTCCTCCTCCTCCTCCTCTTCCTCCTCCTCCTCCTCCTCTCCTCTCCCTCCTCCTTCTCCTCCTCCTCCTCCTCTTCCTCTTCCTCCTCTTCCTCCTCCTCCTCCTCTCCTCCTCCTCCTCCTCTCCTCTCCCTCCTCCTTCTTCTCCTCCTCCTCTCCTCCTCTTCCTCCTCCTCCTCCTCCTCCTCCTCTCCTCTTCCTCCTCCTTCTCTCATCCTCCTCGTCCTCCTCCTTCTGTGTGTGCAGAGTTTGGGATTTAACCCAGGGGCATTCTACCTCTGAGCTACACCCCCAGCCCTATGTTTATTCTGTATTTTGAAACGGGGCCTCACTGAATCACAAAGGGCCTCACTAAGTAGTCGAGGCTGGATGCGAACCTGCGATCCTCCTGTCTCAGCCTCCCAAGACTGGGATGACAAGTGTGCGCCGCCACGCCTGCCATCGCATCCAGAACTTGCACTCTGCATCTAACTCAGTACAAAAACACCCAAGTTCAGTGCTCCTTCAGGTGTTTTTCCAGGAAGGCTCCTATGTCATGTAAAACTTACACTAAATCAACCCAGATGTTTTCCTCTTGTTAATCTTTGACTGTCTAATCTGCAGCCAATGAACCTAAGACGAGTAGTTAAAAGGAAAAGATTTTTTCCCCTCCCCTAATACATTTTAAAAAGCAAGAGCAGAGTGAGGCTTAGTGGCCAACCCTGTCATCTCACTACAGGGGAGGCTGAGACAGGAGGATCACAGGTTCAAGGCCAGCCTCAGCAACCTAGACTCTGTTTCAAAATAAAAAGTGAAAAGGGCTGAGGGTATAGTTTGGAGGTAGAATGTCCCTGGGTTCAATCCCCAGTATCACACACACAGCATTAAAAAAAAAAAAAAGAAAAAAGCAGTCTAAAACAGTTTCTGACCGCCCTAAGTGTCTGATAAAAAGATTCCTTTTTTTTTTTTTTTTTTTTGTAAAGGAAAATCACCTTTAATGGCTCTGTGCCAGCAGCCTGAGCTTCGGCTGTGAATACGGTTGTGAATCTGGTTTCCCAACTCCAGACTAGCACAAAACATGGGCACGGTGATTGGCTCTTTAATTGTGGGATAATATTGTGAACAAGTATAAAATGGGTTACTTTGTTTTTAAGAGATACATGCTTAGTATAGACATTGTGAACAAATATAGCGGAGGAGGAGGAATTCTATTAAATCAAAGAGAGGATTTATTTGTGGTGCAGGGATGGAGTCCAGGTGATGGGGATTGAGCCTGTATTGATTGTTAATGAGAACTGTATTAATTGCTTATAAGAACAAGCTTTCATACTTAGGCAAAACAATAAAATCCTTTTTTCGGTCTCTAAGCTGCAGTCAGTGTTGACCTTGGTCAGCTAAAAGTGGGGTATTAGCTCAGCTGAACATGGAATGTTAAAACACAGACACCTACACTTAGAATTATATAGACTCTCACAACAGTTTAGACTAAAGTTAAAGGAAAAAGCAAGCAATATGAATCCAATTTTAATTACTAATAATACAAAATAGTTATAGCCCCAAACCTCCATCCTTTAAAAGACTATATTCCTGTGTCTTTCTTTTCTTTATTATAAAACAAGTTTTCAACATAATAAGTAACTTCTAGCAGACAGAGATAGGGAAAGGCTGAGAACTTACCAAAGACACAGGTGGACAGTACATGCCTTAAACTTCAAAGTGGGCATATACCATGTAGGCCCTGACCTTGTTAACCAAGTGACACAGTGTGTGTGTGGTGCTGGGGCTTGAACCCAGAGACATTCTACCTCTGAACTACACCCCCATCCCAATTTTTTATTCTTTATTTTGAAACAGGATCTCACTAAGTTGTAAAGAGCCTCTCTAAGTGGCTGAGGCTGGCCGCAAACCCAGATCCTCCTGTCTCAGCCTCCCAAATGCTGGGATTACATGCGTGCGCCACCATGCCCGGCTGTCTGGCTATTTTTTCTAAACTAGCCGAGAACAAGAACCCGTTGGCCACATCTCAAGCCGTTACCAGGGTCTCAGGAGGTTGAGCAAGGGCTTTGCCACCGAGCCACCCTCCCAGCCACAAGTGTTTGAGTGTTGACATTCTTTTCTTCTTCTTCTTCTCATCTCTTCTTTACTCTTCTTTTCTCTTCTTCCCTCCCTCCCTCTCTTTTTTCCTTCCTTTTTGTACTGGAAATTGAATCCAGGAATGTTCTACCTCTGAGCTACACCCCCAACCCTTTATATTTTGAAACAGGGTCTCACTAGGCTGCTCTGAGCCTCCCTAAGTTGCTGGCTTCATATCTATGATCCTCCTGTCTCAGCCTCCTGACTCCGGGAATTATAGGCATGCGCCATCACACCCGGCTGCTGTGTTGCTTTCCAGTCTATGGACTTAAAAAAAAAAAAAAAAAAACGTATGGCCTCACGAATATACAGGCTTTTATTCCTGTCCTGAGCATAGAATACGTTGTGGTATTTATTTAGGAAGGGTGCTGCAGGAATAGGGCTGCCGGTGCTAGAGACCCTCCTGTGTCCTGGTCTTAGGGGACCAGCAGCTGCCTCTCAATCTATATCGCTGCCTCTCCCCTCATTCAAAGCAAAGAAAGCAGAGAGTTACCAAGCTGACCTCGGGAAAGAACGCAGACGCATCACATTTCAGATGGTCCTCTTCCTGGGCTGGGGCCTCTGGTCCTTTCTCGAAGACTTTGGCTTTACAGAACAGCAGCCACAACCCGGGACACCCGGGTGATAAATAGGACATCGATGGGCAATTGCTTGACACCAAATAGCCCCATAAATCAAGGTGACAGAGCAGGTACCACAGTCCAGGGGGCTCTAAGGGAATGCAGCCCCGCAGCCCTTCAAGGGGAAGACTGGGACTTAGTCACCGTTCTAAGTACCCGACAGAGAGAGGAAGGCTTCCTTCTCAGGGACAGACCCCCCCACACACACACACTTCCATCTTGCTGCGGCCAGCAGACCCCATAGAAGACGGGCTGGGGAGCCGAGCGGGTCAGGGGTGGCAGCCCAATGGCCCCTGCTGACAAACAGCCCTGTGCTACCAAAGGAGGGCGGCCAGGCCGGCTGTATTCTGCCCTCTGGGCCTGCATCCACGGTATTTTTTGTTTTTTTTGTTTTGTTTTGTTTTGTTTTGTTTTGTTTAATGGTGCACAAGATTGAACCCAGGGGTGTTCTATACCCCTAGCCTTATTTTATTTTTTTGTTCTGAAACAGAGTCTCACTAAATTGCTGATACTGGCCCCAAACCTGCAATCCTGTCTTATCCTCTCAAGAACTGGGATTACAGGTGTGTGCGGGCTCCCCTGCTTTTCTGGTTTTGTTCTTGTTGTTTTATTTTGCAGTACTGGGGATGGAACCTGGGGGCATTCTACTTCTGAGAACACACCCAGCCTAATTTTTCTTTTTTGTTGTTGTTTTGTTTTGCCGTACTGCGGATGAAACCCAGGGGCATTGTGCCTCCAAGCTGCACCCCCAGTCCTATTTTTTAGTCTTTTTAGTTTTAGTTTTTGTCTTTAATTCAGTACAAGGATGGAACCAAGGGGCGTTGTACCTCCAAGCTACACTCCTAGCCCTATTTTTTTTTTTAGCCTTTTTATTTATTTATTTTGCAGTGCTGGGGATGAAACCCAGGGGTAGTCTACCTCCGAGCTATACCCCCCACCCTAATTTTTATTCTTTATTTTGAAACAGGGTCTCACTGAGTTGCAAAGGGCCTCACTAAATAACTGAGGCTGTCCGCAAACTGTGATCCTCTGGTCTCAGCCTCCCAGAATGCTGGGATTATAGGCATGCGCCACCACGCCCGGCTTAGTCTTTATTTTTTATTTATTTATTTATTTATTTTTTTGGTGGTACTGGGGTTCCTGGAAGCCCTTCTATCTCCGGGCTACACTCCCAGACCTATTTTTACATTTTTATTTGGAAACAGGGTCTCCTAAGCCAGCGCGCGCGGCTGGCTTCGAACCTGCGCAATCCTCCTGTCTCTGCCTCCCAAGCGCGGGGATTACAAGCGTGCGCCACCACGCCCAGCTTAGTCTTTATTTTTTGAAACAGGATCTCACAGAGTTGTGAAGGGCCTTGCTAAGTAGCTGAGGCTGGCGGAGAACCCACGATCCTCTCGTCTCAGCCTGCCAAGCACTGGGATACTCTTTCCCTTTTGCGGTGCTTAATCCTACTTTACATTTTGGGAACCACAAGACTGGTCGATAAGCATATTTATGATGAGACACTGAAACTACGCCCAGCAGTGACCAGTGCCACGGAACAGATCACCCCATGGGGAGATCGCCCCCCTACGCAACTGCCCCGCAAAGCCGAGGCTGCCCCCCCCAGTAGCAGAGGTCACCTCACTATGGGGACTGAATCACCCCAGAGCTTCTCAGAACCAGACCACAGGTAACGATCAGTCAGAACACTGGCCGATGATGATTTCCCCAGAAATTAATATTACAGGGGGGTTACCCCTTCGCCTCAGCTCCTGATTTCTGAAACAGGGTCTCACTAAGCACGACCTCGTGAGAACCTGTTTCGAAGTAAAAAAATAAAAAGGGCTGAGGATGTAGTTCAGAGGTAGAATGCTCCTGGATTCAATTCCAAATACCAAAATAATAATAATAATAATAATAATAATAATAATAATAATGTAATACAGTCCCATTTTAAAATTCTATGTTTTTGCTTTGTTTCTGTTTTTGCAACGTTGGGGCTAGAACTCAGGGCCTCATGCATGCTAACCAAGCACTGAGTTACATCCTCAGCCCTGTGGAGAATTTTTAAACTGTAGACAAAGATAGAAAAAAGCAACTGACAATCATCCATAGCCTCGGGGCCAGGGCAATTAACCACTGTCAACATCTGGAACATCATAGGCTCCATTGTGATGGGTCTCTGGTGCTGGATGCTAGGAAAAGGTCCACTTTCAATGAACATTGAAATTGAAAGCAGGTCCAGCTTTCAATGCCTCAAACTACAGAGGCCGCATGTCAGACAACCATTTTCTTACCCAAAGGGAGAAAAAAAAAAAAAACTCCAATGGTTTTTGAGATGGGAGATCCTTCCTGCTCAGACACTACAGGTATATCATCTCAACCGCAGAAAACTCATCCTGTAGGGGTGCTGGAAAGCAGGCTGGAAGAAGTGCTTTCCTCCCCTAGCATGAGACGTTAACTAAACCCAGCTGTCCAGGTTGCAGGATTCAAGGACGAGGGTAGGGGACCCACCAGGTCAAAGCCTCTAATCTCCAGCTTGCAGGTCAAGGTCTTTGTACATGGGACCTGATCCCCATATCTCCGAGCCAGATCAGCAAACAAGGCCAGGCTAATCTGCTCTCCAGGCAGATTCCTCAGTGCAGAGATAAGCCTGGCCCAGCCCAGGTGGGTAGGAAAGGCAGCCCTAGGGAATGAACACATACCGTAAGGGAGATAAGTAGTCCTTAGCAGGCTCTGACGTGTGTGAATACATGTTTTAAAATTATTGGTTGTACTTGTTTGTCCTTGTATCTGATTGGTTGTATTCTAAGGTTGGCGGGCTCGGACTTTTGGCGGACTCTGACGTGTGTAACCACTCCCTCTTGGGGCTATAAAGTCAGACTGTGGAGTGAGCTCTGGGTCGAAACTCGACCATAGTGTCTGGGTCTCGACCCCTGGCTAGCCGGGACAGAGCTGCAGCACAATAAACCTCGCTTGCATTTTACATCTCTTGTGAGTCCTTCGTTATTTGGGTTGGTGGGCGATTCTCGGACCCTTCAATCCAGATATAAAAAGCATTTCATGGCCAAAAAAAAGCAAAATGATCAACCAAACACCCTCCAAAACCCAAAGGAACTGGGTCTTAATGAATAGAGGCCCTGTTTTCCTTATTCTTAAGGGGGTCACACTTAGAAATAGCAAAGCAAACAAAATCTGTGACTTATGATGTACTGCATACATAACTACAACTGCTCAGGCCTCCTCTTATAAGACCTTCTATAGCTGGGAATTGTGCAGGCGACTGCAGGTTTGGGGCCACCATCAGCAACACATCTCCTTACACTTGTGGTTGCTTATGAATCGCTGCCTAGGAAGAAATTCCAAGGGCCTTTGCCACTTGTGTGGAGGAACGGGAAATGCAGATGGCTTCCACGGAAGCACTTGGGAGACAGTCCACTTTTAAAGACATTTTTAAAACCACACTTTCGCTGGATGGGTCACGTCAGATTAAGGAGAGAATGTGATCTCAGAGTGGTTGTGACTGTGGATTTCCGAATCCACAGCAAACCGCTGATGACCTCTGGACCCACACTGATTTCCAGGGAGCCTTTTCACCGAGGTCCAGAAGTCTGTGTGCCTGAGCATGAGAAAAAACTGGACCGGAAATGAAAATGGCTTTCTCTCCCCTTGCTAGGTTCACGGCTGAGACCCCTCTAGCAATGGACAGATTAACAAGAGAAAAAGCACACAAACTTATTAACTGTAAGTTACACGTGGTGTGGGATGCTTCAAAGGAGATGAAACCCCGAACGCAGAGAGAAACCTGAGTGTCTTCATGCCGCTTGATGGGGGAAAAGAAAAGAAAAAAGAAAAAGCTAGGTGTGGTGGCACACACCTGTAATCCCAGAACTTGTGAGGCTGAGGCAGAAGGATCACAGCCTCAGCAATAGCGACACCTTCAGCAATCTAGCAAGACCCTGTTTTGAAATTAAAAAAAAAAAAAAATTAAGGCTGGAGGGTGTAGCTTAGAGGTAGAATGTCCCTGGATTCAATTCCTAATTATCATACTTCTTCATAACTACCTTTTTTCCTTTTCTTTTTTTGTGATACAGGTAGGTATGAAAAAGTATGATCATCAGTAGGGGATATTCTACCTCTAAGCGACTCCCTCCAGCCTTAATTTTTTTTTAAATTTCAAAACAGGGTCTTGCTAGATTGCTGAAGGTGTGGCTATTGCTGAAGGGCTGGGGCGGGGCTTAGCCAGCCTGTCATTCAGACTTCTCTCTGTATACTGGGGCTGCAGAGATAAGGACAATTATAGGGTGTAACCTGGACCCCTCTCCCTGAGAGCTTTATGACCGGCTTCAGGGGAGAAAGGAGAGAGGAAGGGAATAGTACCCTTCCTGCCTCCATTCTCCTCCAGGCCGGCCCCCAGCAACACAAACATCAAAATTCATGGACTGCACCAATGAGCCACCTGATCACAGCTCTAAAATCCGTCCAGTGACAACTGATGTATTTTTTTCAAACAGGGTTCCTAATGGAAAAGAGTTCTTTTCCACTTGAATCAAATGAAGCTAAATGTATTTAGCCAAGTCCATCTGTGGATACAATTTGAAACTGCTTTAAAAAAAAAAAAAAAAAAAACGGAAGCAAGGTGGAAATGGGAGGCCCCCTTTCACCCGTGCACACAGTGAGCAGTAAAGGGCCCTGCTCTCTGCCCACGCGCCTGTGTCCCGAGTGGCCAGTATTCCTCCCCTTTTCCCAGGTTTGGAAGATGTTCTTTTCCTTTTGTTTTGCTTTTTCAGTGTTTTGCTTCTGAAAGGGGTTGAGATGCTAAGAATGCAAAGGAAACAAAGACAGTTTTCCCAGTTTCCCAGTGACCGGTGGTCTTTGAGGCTCTGATTTCTTTTTCTTTGGTGCCAGACTTTCTTCTATTCTGAATGTTCCGTGACACACTGGTAGTCTAGTCCTAGTGATTCTTTGTGCCTCCAGATGGTGGTACCCACACCTGCCCGCTCCAGTCCCAGGGGCCAGAGGCCTGGGCACAGGGCATCCCTGGAGCGAGCTGGCAAAAGGCTGGTTCACAGGGGAAAAGGGACACAGGTCGATTTACATGCATGGGGAATCTCAGGAAACCGAGTACCAATAACCCAGTGGGAGTGAGATGCGTATATACCCTTCTTTATAGGAGAGAACGGAGTTAGGGATGCAGGCAATTTGGAAAAAATAGTAAGTGATTATCAGGGGCAAGACCAGGAGATAGTAATTTACAAATGATATCTTTAAAAGGTGTGTGCTAAACTGGGCGTGGTAGCACATGCTTGTAATCCCAGCATTCAGGAGGCAGAGACTGGAGGATTCCCCTTAGAGGACAGCCCTGGGCAACTCATTGAGACCTTGTTTCAAAATAAAAAGACTTGAAGACAGCCTCAGCTACTTAGTGAGGCGCTCAGCAATTTAGTGAGACCCTGTTTCCAAATAAAGTGTAAAATAGGTCTGGAAGTGTAGCCCATAGGTAAAAAACAACAACAACAACAACAACAACAACAACAACAACAACAACAAAACACACCTGAGTTTCACCCCCAATACTGCCAAAAAATAAAAATAAAAAATAAAAAAATAAAAAGACTAAAAAATAGGCTTGGGGGTATAGCTCAGAGGCACAATGCCCCTAAATTACATCCCCAGCATGGGGTAGGAGGGAAGGTGTGTACTAAGAATTGGTTTGAAGGGTTGGGGAAAGTCAATTTGCAAAGTAAAATCCTAAATTGAAATTTTTTTTTTTTTTTTTTTTTTTGCAGGGGAGCAGTGGTGCTGGGGATCGAACCCAGCAGTATTCTACCTCTGAGATACACCTCCAGTCGAATTTTTTTAAACAGGGTCTCACTGAGTTGCTGAGGCTAGCCTAGAGCCTATCATCCTGTCTCAGACTCCCAAGTACTGGGATTATAGGTGTGCGCCACCATACTCTGCTTAAACCTATGTATTTTTTGGTGGGCGTCCAAGGGGATTGGTATATTTAACCTGATTTAAACATTGCATGAGTATACATATATTGAAACATCCCATGATGTGCCGATATTGGAAAATTGCTCTGGTATTAATTTCCAAAATGTAAAAAAGCAGGCAGGGAGGGTTGGCAGCTGTCACAGTGCAGAGTTACCCCCTCTCTGTCCTTTGTCCCAATTTTTACCCATAGTAAAGTCTGTACCCCTAAAAATATGTAGAGGGAATTAAAAACCCTAAGACCACGGTGACTCTGCCTGGGGCATTTCAGAGCCATAAAGATAGGGCAGAAGCCAGGTAGACTATTGACCCCCCGCCCTTAGTCAGTGTGCTGTCCAGAGGCAAAGAGGCACCACCTGGCTAAGAAATGCTACTAGCCCATTGCCTTGGTAACGCTAATGAGAACGTGCAAGCTCTGTTTAAAGCTAGGGATGGAGAGGTGGCAGAGTCCCATTTTCAGGCTCTCCAGCGTGCATGCCTGCATGCTGCCTTCTCTGTTCTCAGAGAAATAGAACTTTCTATTTCCTACTAATTTTGTAATAAAGACTTGTTAAAGCTTCACCAAGCTGCCTCTTGGTTTTAAATTTCCTATTCAACAAAGTTTAGTTGAATAAAGGAAAAGAACCCACAGCGCCATTGCAGCCATGACACACGAGACCCCGTGTGCAGTTGTGGGTTTTTGTACCAGCTAGATAGAGAGTTTAATTTTAAAATAGTCTCAAGGAATAACTTATATTTTGATTATAATTCGATGCATAGTGCTGTGTCTACCATATATTCTTCCCCAAGGAGTTTGGATAACCTAGAAAGCGGGGCAGGCAGTGAGGGGCGGGGCGGGGCTCGGCTCGCCTCTTCCTTCCCCAAGGCGGAGGGGTTCTGACAGCTGAGGGGTTTCCTCCAGGCAGGCCTAGCTGGAAACGGGAGCTCGGCTCCTCCGTCCCCGGCTTCTTCCTCCCCCTCCACTTACCTATCAGAGTCCCTTCTCTGACCTGGAGGGAAGACAGCACAGGGAGAAATGGCACTTCTTACAGATCCCCTTGGCACTCATGTTCTCTCAAAACATACCTTGTCCATCCTAAAAAATCTCCAGCCATGGGCTCAAAACTCACCAAAGACAGCATTTCCCAACAAGAGCTGAGCCTAAGTCTAGACGCACTTTGGTGCTGAGCGTGGTGGCGCACGCCTGAAATCCCAGGACAGGGGAGGCGGAAACAAGAGGGTCACAGCGTTGAAGCCAGACGCAGCAACTTAGTGAAGGTCTGTTTCCAAGTAAAAATAAAATAGGGCTGGGGGTGTGGCTCAGAGGTAGAATAGTCCCTGGGTTCAATCCCCAGTAACACACCTCCACACCTACACACATACATACACACACATACACATACACATACACACACATACATATACACACACGTACACACGTACACACATACACACATACACACACCTCCACATACACGTACACACGTATACATACACATACACACACAGCACTTTGGCTAACTACTCTCAACACTTCACTTTTCCTGGAGTATGAGCTCCAAGAAACAATTGGCGAGTCCATCCTGGACACTGGGCCTGGCGTCTGCTGGATGGTCTGCTGCTTAATCAGTGCTTTTGAAAGGACGCTTGGCTAGGAGGCTGCTGGTTTAGGAGCTGAACAGCCATTCTGTGGGATGGGGCTATTTCTGGGGCGTCAAATCAGCTCCCGGGTGCCACCATCTGGCCGAGCCCTAGCCCAGTGTGGAATTCCCAGCGCTGGGCCAGGCAGGGGAGGGCGTCGTCCCAGGAGGCTCAGGCGTCCCCTGCTCCCAGCTGTGCCACACGACAGGGCATCTTCTCTGCCCAGAGATCACGTCCAGCTGCAACCAAGATATCCCAAGACCTCTGAAAATGAAAGACAAACTTCCCAAGCAGCTTGGCTTCCTCTTCAAACCCTCAGGAAGAGTTTGCGTCTGGGACACTGGATAGATCTCTGGGCCCAGTGAACACCTCTCTCCCCCCACAGATCACCCTGGCGCATTCTTGGATGACATTAGCCAAATAGACTCTGGGAAAGCGGGGCGTGGTGTGGGCTTCTGCTGAAATGTAAGATGTGGGCGGGAAAACCAGATATAAGACTCGGGCTCTTGAAAAACATTACATTAATAAGACTTAGAGAATGAAAACCTAAATTCAAGTTCCAATTCTATCACTTAACTAATGGACACAAATTTTACTGAAGTTACTTAAGCACCGGTTCCAAAGGCAGACCATCTGTGCTCGTAACTTTGACTCTACTCGCTGGTGGTGACTTTGGGTGAGTCATTTCATCTGCCAATAGGGATGGTTTATCGGGGAGCTGTGAGCCTTCAACGGTGTCAGGCATTTTGTTTAATATATATATTAAGCCGGGCGTGGTGGCTCACGCTTGTAATCCCCGCGCTTGGGAGGTGGAGACAGGAGGATCGCGCAGGTTCGAAGCCAGCCGCGCTGGTTTAAGAGACCCTGTTTCCAAATAAAAATATAAAATAGGTCTGGGAGTGTAGCCCGGAGTAGAAGGGTTTCTAGGAACCCCAGTACCAGCACCACCACCACTAATAATAATAATAATAATAATAATAATAATAATATATTAAGCAAAAAAATATATATGTATGTATGTACCCAGGGGCATTCTACCTCTGAGATACACCCCCAGCCCTATTTTATTTTACTTTTTATTTGGAAACAGCATCTCATTAAGTTGCTGAGGCTGGCCTCAAACCTGGAATCCTCCTGCCTCAGCCCTCCAAGTATTGAGATTACAGCCGTGTAGCATCATAGCCAGCTGGCATTAGACATCTTAAATGCTTACGCCTGTACCCAAACGCAGAGAGAACTCAGTAAATGTTAACAACTCATATTAGCCGGAATCTTCTCAAATAGGAGAATGTTCTCTCCTTTTTCATTACCTCGCAATTCCAAAGTGCCAGTGATGTTTGTTCCGGGGGCTGAAGCAATCACCAAACCCACCCTCCGCATCCTCATCCCCTGCTTCCACCAGAAGCGTGCTGACATCAAACCCCAGCCTTGTTCTTTTCCAGGAGAACGTGGTCAAGGCCGCGACCATGGGAAGCCTCAGCCAGCCAGGCCCACCGAGCCCGCTCTGCCGCTCCTGGGTCCCAAGGAAGCAACATTCCCCTTCCCTCCCTCGACCCGACCATTGGCGGGCAGATGAAGGCCTGTGAGGAACAATCCAGAGCTTGGTGGTCTTAGGGGTCTCCGACACCGAGTTGGGCAGCTCAGCCCGGCTCTTTTAGTAAAGGTGAGCGATTCCGAGGCATGGGCGCCCTCTAGTGGTCACTTCTTATGCCAACACCTGCAGACACAATGGCCTCTATCCAGAAAGGAAAATGCCTTTACTTGGGCTTTTGGAGGTTGTCAAGATAAGGATTCTGTTCTATTGACGCCCCGAAACCATAGAAACCTCCAATCCATCACTCTTTAAGACAGTTTTATAATAAGGGAGTTGGCCAGGCGTGGTGACACACACCTATAATCCCCGTACTCGCTAGCCTTAGCGAGCCTGGCGGAGCGCTGGCCCTTGGCATTTCTGATGTCCTGCGATGCACTAAAGGGTGCTCAGGAGAAGTTTCTCTACCCTGAACGTAACATTCCTTCCCCCGAAGGTCCACACAGGGCCGGCGACGCAGCTGCGGTCCTCGGAGGCCCTGCTGGAAACCTGGTTCTCTTCAAAAGGCAGGTTCTACAGGAAACCTCTCCTGTATAGTCCGCCCAGGATGCAAGCCGATTGCTTTAACTTGTGTCTTTAAAAGTCAGGTTGTCGTAACCTGGAACTCTGGGAAACATCGCCATGAAGCCAGCAAAGCTTGTGCTTGGCTAAAGTGATTTCTTCTTCCTCCTCCTCCTCCTCCTCCTCTCCTCCTCCTCCTCCTCCTCCTCCTCCTCCTCCTCCTCCTCCTCCTCCTTCTTCTTCTTCTTCTTCTTCTTCTTCTTCTTCTTCTTCTTCTTCTTCTTCTTCTTTTTTCTTTTCAGTACCGAGAATGGAACCCACAGGCATTTTACCTCCGAGTGACACCCTCACCCTATTTTTTTTAGTCTTTATTTTTATTATTTATTTATTTATTTATTTATTTATTTATTTTGGTGGTACTGGGGTTCCTGGAAGCCCTTCTACCTCTGGTCTACACTCCCAGACCTATTTTATACGTTTTTATTTGGAAACAGGATCTCTTAAGCCAGCACGGCTGACTTAGAACCCGCGCGATCCTCCTGTCTCCGCCTCCCAAGCGCAGGGATTACAAGCGTGCACCACCACGCCCCGCTGGTCTTTTTATTTCTGAAACAGGGTCTCACTGAGTTGCAAAGCGCCTCACTAAGCAGCTGAGGCTGTCGGCAAATCGTGATCCTCCGGAGTCCCCTGCCGAATGCTGGGATCACAAGTGTGGGCCACCGCGCCGGGCCCTAAAGTGATATATTCGTGCACCAATAATCCATGCAATTCTGTCCCAGTCCAGTCTTTGCAGATGTGGTCCATACATGAGCTGGGAGAGCATCTCCATTAGAAACTGTCTGCTTGCTGGAAGAGAACTTGAGCCACGCCTCAGCGATGGCTCAAGTTCAGGGCAGGCTGGGGATGGTATTTCTACTTAGACATTGTGTGTGCGTGTGTGTGTGTGTGTGTGTGTGTGTGTGTGTGTGTGTGTGAGAGAGAGAGAGAGAGAGGAAGAGAGAGAGAGTGTGTGTGTGTGTGTGTGAGAGTGTGTGTGTGTGTGAGAGAGAGAGAGAGAGTGTGTGTGTGTGTGTGTGAGAGAGAGAGAGAGAGAGTGTGTGTGTGTGTGTGTGTGTGTGTGTGTGTGTGTGTTTTGCACTCCTGGGGGTTGAACTCAGGGAATCCTACCTCTGAGCTACACCTTCATTCTGATTTTATTTTTCATTTTGAGACAGGGTCACTAGATTGCTGAGTCTGGTCTCAAAGCTGCCATCCTCCAGTGTCAGCCTCCCGAATACTAGGATTACAGGTGTGCACTACCATGCGAGGCTCTACTTAGACATTTTTAGGTAACAGTAGTAGAGGCTTAAAGGCGTATAACAAATGGCAGGACATAAATATGAAGCCAGTGTGACTGTCTTTAATAGGTTCGTCCAGGCAGTTACGATTCCTTAGTCTTATTTGATCCAGGCTAATTCTTACCTTGTTCAAATTGATTTTTTTTTTTTTTTTGAGGCCCTGGGTTTCCCAGAGGTAACAGGAAAACTAGTGGAATCATGACATTTTCTGAGAAAGAACAATTTCCATGCCCGTCCCAAGACACCGCTCAGTCTTAACGTTTCTCCTTCATGTGGCAACATGGGACTGACAAGGTACCTCCTCTCATCCCCAAGGATCACTAGGAAGATGTTTGGGGCAGGGCTGTACCCCACTTCTTCCTAGGCCATACCCTGGCTCAAGACTTGGTGCAAAGGACACCACTGGACCTTCCTGCCTCAGAATGTTGTAGACCACAGAGTGGCAATCGCCCCCATCTGCTGGGAGCTCCAGATTCCAGAGAATGTCTGTCAGGACTTGTAAAGGATCCTCTCGCCACATCCTAGTCTGGCTGGTTGAGCCTCCAGCAGGGAGGTTAGGCATATGTCTCCTCATTTCATAGGTACCCCAATTCCCACAAGGGAACATCTTGGCCACCAGGCGTGGTGGCACATGGCTGTCATCCCAGTGTTTGAAAGACTGTGACCAGTGGATCACAAGTTTGAAGCCAGCCTCAGCAACTTAGTGAGGCTCTCTGCAACTTAGCCATACCCTGTTTCCAAATACAAAATAAAATAGGAGCCGGACGTGGTGGTGCATGCTTGTAATCCCAGCATTTGGGAGGCTGAGACTGGAGGATCTCAGCGAGGCCCTCCACAACTTAGTGAAACCCTGTTTCAAAATAAAGAATAAAAAAATAGGGCAGGGGGTGTAGCTTGGAGGTCAAATGGCCCTGGGTTCTATCCCCAGACCCGCAAAGAAAAAATCAAAAAAGAAAGGAAGGAAGGAAGGAAGGAAGGAAGGAAGGAAGGAAGGAAGGAAAGAAAGATAGGGCAGGGAGTGCCCAGAATTTGAGGACTGTTGGATACTGGCTCCTACTTCTCACTCAGAGCAATTCTAATACATACCCTGTGGCTTTTTCTCTGTCTCTTGGCTTTGCTACTAGTTTTTCTTTTTCTTTTTGGTACTGGTGATTGAACCCAGGGGTATTCTTCCTCTGAGCTACACCCCCAGCCCTTTTTTCTCTTTTATTTTGAGACAGTATTTCACTAGGTTGCTGAGGCTGGCCTCAAACCTGTGATCCTTCTGTCTCAGCCTCCCAAATACCGGAATTACAGGCGTGCACCACCACACGTGCATGCTCTGCTATGATTATAGCAAACATTATACTATTATATAGTATAATATAATTATATAACTATTATGCTATTATAGTCCTATGTACTATATAATACTTCTAGCCTCACCAATTCTCTAGCTGTCTCTCCCTCAAACTCAGTTCTTCTATGAAACTAGCCTTAATTCCCCCAACTTATCTACACGTAATTTCCATTCGTTGAAATTTCCATCTTGACTTCCTAACTTATATCATGAAGACAGAAACATAATACTATGCTTTTCTTTTTCTTTCATTTCTTTTCTTTCTTTAATTTTTTTTTTTTTTTTGTGGTACTGGGGATGGAACCCGGGGGCTTTCCTACCTCCGGGCTATGATCCCAGACCTATTTTATGTTTTATTTGGAAACAGGGTCTGGGTCTCACTAAGTTGCCGAGAGCCTCACTAAGTAGCTGAGGCTGGCTTCGAACCTGTGCAATCCTCCTGTCTCCGCCTCCCAAGCGCGGGGATACTATGCCTTCTTAGTACTGTTACTGGTGCACTGTAATTATACATTCTAGTGAGTCAAAGTGAAACGCAAATACCTGCATACATCATGTGGGGGACACCAGGTTTTTAAAAAATAACCTTTCACAGCACTTAATAAATACTGTGGTCTTAAGTCCCTAAATAAGGGAGCTGTTATATAGGATTGAGAGCTTGCAGAGTAGGTTTCTTTCATTCATAATTTGAAAGCATGAAGTTTAATAAAATGATAATAAGAAATCAAGAAGCAAACGCTCTTTATTCAAGTGAGGATGGTTTATTTACAAAGGCATGAAAATAGACGCCGCCCCACAGAGATGATTGCTAGATCTATGTGCACTCGGTTCTTAGGGAGATGGCGTGTGATGCTCTGCTTTTCAGTGTGTGCGTCAATCATCCGAAAGCTCAGCGGACCTACGCGAGGAGAGTGGAGCGAGGTAAAAGTGTAATCAAAGCAGGTGGCTGGGGTCTGCTTGCTCGGCTGTTAAGCCGTGCAGTAAAATGGATAGCTTTAAATAAAATGCATGCATTTGTTATAAGCTAAAATGAATATTTTTAATTAAAACAGGAGCCTTTAAAGCAATAAACTGCGCGTTGAGAAATGGGGTGCGTCAATATAATCAAGACAGAATGGATGCGACCTCGAGTCATCTCCGGCTCCCCGGATCTCTGGCGCACTCTAGCCCTCCTTCAGGGCGCTCTGCTTCATAGGACTAGCTGGAAAGACAGATCTGCCTCCAGTAAAACAAGGAAACGGGGTGCATCTTCCTCCTGCACGGTGAAGCGTGAGGAGTGCTCGCTATGGGCAGGGTGTGTACTTGGTGGCAGAGTGCTTGCCTGGCGTGTGTCCTGCTGGGTTTGAGCCCCTGCGTGAAAAAAACAAAAAAAATCTGCACGAAGGTCCGAAAACACAAGCCATCCATCTGCTTCTGATCCTGCAAGAAACTGAGGGAGCTTTGGCCTTTGTGACCCTCCTCTGACTAGCGTGCAAACGAAGGGCTTGACTGTGTGTGTGTGTGTGTGTGTGTGTGTGTGTGTGCGCGCGCACGTGTGTGTGTGTGTGTGTGTGTGCATGCGTGTGTAGGGGGGATACTGAGAAGTGAACCCCGGGGCATTCTACCACCCAGCTACATCCCCAGCCTGTTTTATGTTTTTATTTGGAAACAGGGTCTCACCAAGCTGCTGAGAGCCTCACTAATTCGCTGAGGCTGGCTTTGATGCTCCTATCTCTGCCTTCCAAATACTGGGATTCCAGGCGTGTGCCGCCCCATCAGGCAAAGAGTTTGAATCTGGTGACCTATGAGATCCATTCTTCTCAAGCGGTCAACACAATCCTTTCATAGCCTTGGAAGGGCAAACTCGTATTATGTGTTCAGTTCTGAACTATGAATGCTAAGATTACTGAATCCTGAGACATGGCCACCTCCTGTACCTTGGTGCGGGGAGGGATGATGCCGGGCTCACTTAATTGTGGCGGAACGCACAGAGTAGACCGTAAAGGTTCTGCTCTTCACGTGGAAACAAGGTACTTTGCTAGACTAGAAAATGAATCAGAAGTCTCTGGAAAATTAGGACGTTTGAACGGAGTTTTGCTGGCCCTGTGTTAGAGACAGGTTTCTGGGACCAGTGTGGAATAGTGGAGAAGAAATCGTGTCTCTAGGGACATAAATACTAGAGTTGAGAGAAAAGAAGAATAAAGGTTTTAACCAAGGTATTTCACCTGGCTGGCCTTCTTATTCCCTCCCTCCTTCCCTCCTTCCTCCCTCCCTTCCTTCCTTCCTTCCTTCCTTCCATCCTTCCTTCCTTTTTGTGGTACTAGGAATTGAAACCAGGCGCATTCTACATCTGAGCTACCCTCAGTTCAATTTATTTACCCCCCCCCCTTTTTTTTGGTGGTACTGGGGTTCCTGGAAACCCTTCTACCTCCAGGCTACACTCCAAGACCTATTTTATATATTTTTTAAATTTGGAAACAGGGTCTCTTAAGCCAGCGAAGGGCTTCGAACCTGCACGATCCTCCTGTCTCTGCCTCCCAAGCCCGGGGATTACAAACGTGCGCCGCCACGCCCGGCTATTTCCCTTTTTTTATTTTAAAACAGGGCCTCACTAAGCTGCTGAGGCTGGCCCCGTGATCCTTCTGCCTCTGCCTCCTGTGTCCCTGGGATAACAGCCCTGTTTTCTGTGGGCTTTCTAAACCGAGCTATTTCTGTGTTTCTTATGTGTAAACATCTTTGTTCCCTCATAAGAAAAATTCCACTATATGCGGACTTGCTGCTGTAGAAAACTTTTATGTCATTTCCAGAATTCCAGTTGCATATTAGCACCTTTGAGTCCTATTAAGGACATCTCAATACAGAAAGACTAAAGAGTAGAGAAGTGAAGGCGCGAGCCGGGCGTGGGGGCACATGCCCGTAATCCCGGCGTTCGGGAGGCTGAGACAGGAGGACCGCGGTTCGCGGACAGCCTCAGCTACTTAGTGAGGCCCTCTGCAACTCAGTGAGACCCGGTTTCAAAATACAGAATAAAAAAATAGGGCTTGGGACGTAGCTTGGAGCTAGAATCCCCCTGGGTTCCAGCTCTAGTACCTCCCCCAAATTTCAGGACTACCCTAAAAATTAATAAACAAACAAAATAAAATACTTTCTCCTCCAAATACGAAGGTGTATATTTCTAAAAATTCAACTTTTTGATTCTGGTCACAATGAAGTAACAATGATCAGACTCACCGTCATAACACAGAAATCACAAAACTGAGCTGGGTGGGTATGGTGGCATATACCTGTAATCCCAGCACTTGGGAGACGGAGCCAGGAGGATCACAGGTTCAAGGCTCACCTCAGCAACTTAACAAAACCCTATTTCAAAATAAAATATGAACTGAGCAAGGTGGCACACGCTTGTCATCTCAGTACTTGGGAGGCTGAGCCAGGAGGATCGCGGGTTCTCAGCCAGCCTCAGCTACTTAGTGAGGCCCTCTGCAACTTAGTGAGACCCTGTTTCAAAATAAAGTATAAAAAGTAGGGCTCAGGGTGTAGCTCAGAAGTAGAATGCCCCTGGTTTTGATCCCCAGTTCCTAAATAAATAGATAAATATAAAAATAAAATATAAAATAGGGCTGGAGGTATAGCTTAGAGATAGGATTCCCCTGAGTTTAATCCCCAGTACCACACACACAACTACAATACTAGAAAATAATACAGCAGGCAACGCTTTTCAGGCAGCAGACAAGAGACAGCACGTGACCTTTGGAAGGGAGCGCACGGTGGTGGGTGACCTTGCCATCGCAGTCTTTTAGGCTTTTCATTTTATTTTATTTCATTTTATTTATATTTCCAGTACTGGGGATGAAGCCCAGGGTCTCATGAACTAGGAAGTAACCACTGAGCCCCAGCACGTGATCTTGAAGTGCAGGGCATCCGTCCTGGCAAAACCGCAGTGCAGGAAAAAGAAGCCCCAGCAGACAGCAGGGGTCTCCCTGGGCGGAAGACTTGGGGGGCGGCGATGCTGTGGACGGGGGCGCTTCTCAGAGAGGCTGCCAGTACCTGGATTCATAAAAAGCCCTCTCGGTCTTTAGTTTTTGGCTGAAGACTAAGCACCGTGTGTGCGAGCTGAGACCCCGGGGGGCAGAGGACGGCCCCCAGAGGTCTCTGCGCCCATAAGTCTCAGCAAAATCTAGCTGACCAATCAGCGAATTAGTCAGGGGCAAGGAGTGAACGCAATACTTTTTAAAGGAAAACCATCAAGGCTCAGGATGGAGGAGCCGGCATGGTGGTGCACGCTTGTAATTCTAGTATTTGGGAGGCTGAGAGAGGAGGAAGATCACAGTTCGCAGACAGCCTCAGCTAATATTTAGTGAGGCCCTTTGCTACTCAGTGAGACCCTGTTTCAAAATAATAAAAAAATAGAGCTGGGGGTGTAGTTCGGAGGTAGAATGCCCCTGAGATCCATCCCCAGTACTGCAAAAAAAAAAAAAAAAAAAATTAACATTAACATTAACAGTAAAAATAAGGCTGGTTCGAGGCCAGCCTCAGCAATTTAGTGAGGCTCTCGGCAACTTAGTGAGTCCCTGTTTCAAAATAAAAGAAAATCGAAATAAAACAAAATAAGGCTAGGGCAACTCAGAGGCAGAGTGCCCCTGAATTAAATCCCCAGTAACCCCCCCCCAAAAAAAAAAGTTCTTCAGGTTGCGAGGAAATATTACCAGCTGAAAGTTCAAGCATGAACAATGAAAAACACCAGAAAAGGCAAAAATACAGATATAAAGAAAACACTTTCTTGTATTGAACCCAGGGGCTTCATGAAGGCTAAGAATGCCCCCAACCACTGAGTACACCCCAGCCCCTAAAAGACCTTTCTGGTTTTATTGTTTGTTTGGTTTTGGTTTTGTGGCTAGGGAGTGAACCCAGGGGCATTCTACTTTAGAGATACACCCCTAGCCTTTTTTATTTTTTATTTTCAAACAGAGCCTTGCTAAGTTGCTGAGGCTGGCCTCAAACTTGCAATCCTCCTGTCTCCGCCTCCCAAATACTGGAATTACAGGCATGCCCCACCATCTCCAGCTTTTGTTGATTTTACATCGTCTTTATAGGTAAGTTGACTCTTTGAAGCAAAAAATCAAATGATGTCTTGAAGGATTTATTTATAGCACAAAGATGGGAGGACAGTAAGTGGATGTGTAGGGTGTCAGACTTCATGTGGGAAGTCGCAAATAGACTATGATAAGCTAAAGATGTAGTAGTAATCTTTAGAGAAACCATTAGAAATGGGAAAAAAAAGGAAATATGTCCAAAAACCAACAGAGGAGAAAAATGAAATACAAGATTTAAAAAATCATTCAAAAAAAGTCAGAGAAGAAGATAAAAATAAATTAAAAGAAACCCAGAAGGGATAAATGAAAAACAAATAGTAAGTTTGTTTTCAAATCTGTATTCAAATTTCAACCCGGGCCGCCAAGTGGGCTGGTTCCTGAGGGGATTCGGCGTCTGTGGGAAAAGCCCTTAAAATGCTATCATGTTCTCCAAGTCGCATAGTCAAGGCCACACACAAACTACATAGTAACATACAGAATGATTTACACACATCAAATTTGTCCAAATGGTTTGTTAATACTTTCTGTTTATCATCGTGTAATCCAGAGAAATTTTTAGGACCTTCTTACCCAGTAGTTTCAATAGTAGGAAAATCTACTTTGCTACCAATAAAATACACCTTGAGACTGAGCAGTCTTCCCCAGCGCGTGGAGGTGTTCCTGAGCTATGGCTGGGAGTTTAGCTATAGCTGGTGGATGCAAGAAACCTCTGAAAGAAAGCAGAGAAAGAGTTTAGACTTTGGAGCCCAAGAAACCCACAGTTAAGAGTGTGGAACCCCCTTCGGAGCCCCAAGGTCACCTGGAGAGAAAGAGCCAGGTGCCTGGAGAGTGAGCTGAGGCGGACAGGCGCAGGACTGAGGCACAGGTCATGGCGCTGCCGGCGGAGCTGCCAGGTTGTCAAACGGGACTTCGTGAGACCCCCGGGGTTCCGGAGCGCTCGCTGCAGAAGATACAGGCAAGAGAAGCCGTAGGAAGAAGGATGAATCTGAGAAGTCAGATTAGGGATAGGACGGGGGAACGGAGCAGGTGTGACTCTGTGACTATTTCTTTTTGATTTTTATATTCACTCACATTTTATTTTATTTTTTACTTTGGTGTGTTGTAATTATATATCACATTGGGATACAGAGTGATATAAACACACACAACTCTTAGACACTTCCCTCCAGGCCCCCGTCCATTCCTTCCACTTCCCCTGGACTTGTCTTTGAGATTGGGGTTGGTAACCTCAAGAACGCAACAGTTTGAAATAATGCTGTGGATGTACACTCGCGTTATTGAAGAGTTGTCAGGCTTCCTGGGCTGTGCTAAGCGGAACACAGCAAATTCTTGTGTTGTTGTTGATGTTCTCGGTGACATCAGAGTAAGACTCTGGCCACTGATTCCTCCTAAGGAAATGTTAACAGCAGGTGGGATGGAGTTGAGGCCCTGACCTGCCCTTTAGCCCTAGAGAAGTTGCTTCCGGGGCTCCTGACCGCCCTGCGCCTGGAGGGCTCTGCGTTTCCTGAGCGGAGGCAGGGTCTTCCCTGTCTCAGATTTCATTCCATGGCTGCGGTTGTATTGTGAACAACTTAGCTCCCCTCACACACACAGTATTTTTTTTTCTCCATCTAAAAACTGTGCAATAGGATATTTACGACATACCCAGCTGATGGGGAGTCTCATAAAACTAAGCAATTACAAAGACTTTTATGTTGTTGTGTGTGATAAAAATAAAATCGACTCCATCTCTTCAGCCTTTAAAACAATATGTAATTAAATCAATGTGGCATTTTACAATGACTAATGAAATCTAATTTAAGTGCGAACTTCAGTAATGTATAACATTAAAAAGAAAAATTGCTGAAGACTTACTATTTTTTTTAATCCTAGGCCAAGTAAATGAACACTCTTTTCTCATGACCTCTCGATCATCATAAAAGCCAAGATATTGTATACATTGTTCCTTTAGAAACGTCTTGCTTGCCTGGAACCAGAAACTAATCAAATAGGCAAGAGTACGTCCAGCTATGTGATGATTTCCCAAACAACGCGTTTTGATGCCTGTTTTACTTTTAAATGCGGCCAATTTCAAACGCTTCTGAGCTCATGAGCGACATTAAAACAAATAAACACACGGACACAGAACAGCAGCAAAAGCTAACGCGGAGAAATCACACGACTCAATCAGCTTCAGCTGTCTACACGGCAAAGACTTTCCACAAAGCTTTTGAGGTCAAGAGCCCCAAGGCTATGCAGGATAATTTGCGTTCACTTTCCCCCCACAAAATGGTTCTGATTTCCAAGCACAGTGGATTACTCACTGCCCGTAGCTCATTAATCACGGTAGCTTTTGATTATGAAAAGTGCAGTCCAAAAGATAGCGCTCCGAGGACTTGACAGGGATCCTATGCCTGGGCCTTGAACGTGCCAGAATGCCCTGAACTCTGCCAACCGTGATTGCGCTTGGCATTAATTGAAGATGCTGGGAGATATAAGTCTTCCTGAGTTTGGCCACCTGGAGCAGATTACAATCTGGATCCTCCCGGGAAGGAGGTCTGAGGGATTGGGAATACAAGGCTGTTTTAATCTTTTCCAAGCCGGGCTGTTTAGAAATATCCATACATCAAATGTCCATGGATCTCATACAATTTCCCTCTCAGGGGAGAATTCAATTACCAGTAACATGAAGTGGGATTAACGTGTTGCGGCGAGCCATCTGGAGGGAAAAGATTCACCAGCCCCGTAAATATGTTCAGAGATTTGCCACCACCATTTTGAAGACGTCGAGGAAGGCGTTCAAAGCTGCAAATAAGGCTTCCGCTCAAAGTTCACTCAATTGACCTGGGGAAATTAAAATGTACCCGGAGGAGTACCTAGACCTCCCTCTCAGCTCAGATGTCCCTGTCCTGTGGAAGGTGGTACCCACATTTCAAGGAAGAGTTTAAGTATTTGTAAAGACATCACAAATGGCCAATAGGAATGGTTCTGAACCTGCATTGCACTAGTAAATGGAAAAGCTCAAGAAGAGACAAGTAGTAATGGCTCACAACTGTAATCCCAGGACTGGGGAGGCCGAGGGGAGGATCGCAGGTTCGAGGCCAGCCTCAGCAACCTAGTGAGACCCTGTTTCTAAATAAAGAATAAAAAGGGCTGGGGGTGTAGCTCAGAGGTAGAACGCTCCTGGATTCACATTCAGTCTAAGAATGTGCAAAAATACACACATTATGACCAACAAAGGTGGATCACAAGGTCTAATGACAGTTTAACATTAGCAGAAAAACTTATAAATATATTACATTAATGAATAAGAGAAAAGTCATTCAATCATTACAGGTGATGCAGGAAAGACAACAAATAAAATTTAATATTCAGCTGTGGCAACGCACCCTCTAGTCTCAGTACTTGGGAGGGTGAGGCAGAAGGATCGCAGGTCCTAGGCCAGCCTTAGGAACTTAGCGAGACTCTGTTTCAAAATCAAAAACAAAAAGGGCTGGGGTATAGCTCTGAAGTAGAATGGCCCTGGGTTCAGACTCTAGTAACACACACAAGTACACACACATTCATGACTAAAGCTCTTAGTAAACTAGGAATAAAAGGGAGCTTCTAATAATAATTAAATATCAGCAATCTACAGAAAATATCGTATGTACCGGGGAACTGTTACGGTGTCCACCTTAGAGTCAGGATCAAAAACAAGGGACACTGCTGTCACCAGTTCTAGTCACCTAGCACAACAACAAAAAAGAAAAGTACAGGATGAGAAGGGAGGAACCGGGACATGATAAGATTGCTTTCGAGAGGCTTCCGGGAAGATGGCGACCGAGAAAAGCGGGGCTTAAGAGCCCCGCTAACAACCAATCTCCATTACCACAAAATCAGCGCCTTTCATAGCCAGAAAACACCATCACCAGAGAAACAAAAAAATCACCAGGCTCCAGAGAGAAAGCGGACTGAGAACAGAGCTCAGAGCCACAGAGGAGATACACCGGCCTCACACCCGAGGATGCGGCAGCAGCAGCATACTGCCGGCGGCAGTGGCGAATTCACCGGACGGCCACAGCAAGCTGAGGTGAGCCGCTGCGGAACAGCCAGGCGGGATTTCTCGGTGCAGGGAGCATCTAAAGCTCCCAGGGGCTGAGCTCAGCACACGCTGCAGGGACTCAGAGTGGAAATCAAAACCAAGAAGAAATACGCCAGCCTCACGGCCGAGGGCGTAGCAGTGGCGCCATATTGCCACCGGCGGCAGCAGCAGCGAATTCACCGAGTCCAGTACAGCTACATCTGCGTACTCAAGAACAGTGAGTCAAATTGCGGGCCACAGAGGAGAAATCCCAGTACTGTACTCCCTGGGACTTGACCCAGTGGGGGAGTGGCGGTGGCAGAGATATCACACCATAGGAGAACTTGCAACCTGGCACGCCCCATAGTTTAAAGCAGCCTCTATCGACTCTCTGGGTCGGAGACTCTGTGATACAACCCAGTAAAGGAGTAGTGGAGTTTGAGATACTACTGACTCGAGATCCAGAACACCTTAAGTGAAGTCATAGTGACCCAAGAACCCAGAGAAGGCACAAACTTCCGAAATCATGGGAAAGAGGAATAATTCTGGAGCAATGAATGCCCACAACCCCACAACATCAGAACCCGATAAAACAGAAAATCAGAGATTTCTAGAAGATCAAATCAGGAAAATAACTGTAGAAATAATAGAGGTGCTTCGAAAAGAACTCAGAGAGAGCCAAAAAGAGATAAAGGATGCAATTAATGAAGTAAAGGCCTCAATTCAAAGCACAAACAACCGATTAGACCACATGGAGAACAGAATCTCGCTCTTAGAAGATGATCATTCCAAAAATGAACACATAGTTTCTAATCTAGAAAAAAATATCCGACAGCAGGAATCTGACATTGAAGAAATATGGGCCCATTTTAAGAGAGCTAACCTAAGAATAATTGGAATAGAGGAGGGAAAAGAAAGTGAAACCAAAGGGATCAACAATCTCTTCAAGGAAGTAATAGCAGAAAATTTTCCAAACATAAAGCAAGATGTTGATACACAGATCCAGGAAACTTATAGAACTCCTTTTAGACAGGATCGGAGAAGAGGATCCTCACGCCACATAATTGTCAAAATGACCAATGTGGAAGCCAAGCAGAGAATCTTAAAGGCAACAAAACCAAAGGGTCAAATGACATTCAGAGGCAAACCAATTAGAATCACTCCAGACTTCCCAAACCAAGTCATGAGAGCCAGAAGGGCTTGGAGTAACATATTCCCAATTCTGAAAGAAAACAACTTCCAGCCAAAAATTTCCTACCCAGCAAAACTTTCTATGAAATTAGATGGAGAAATAAGAAGCTTCCATGACAAACAGAAACTGAAGGAATTTATGTCTTCAAAACCAGCACTAGAGCCGGGCGTGGTGGCGCACGCTTGTAATCCCCGCGCTTGGGAGGCAGAGACAGGAGGATCGCGCAGGTTTGAAGCCAGCCGCGCGCGCTGGCTTAGGAGACCCTGTTTCAAAATAAAAATGTTAAAATAGGTCTGGGAGTGTAGCCCGGAGGTAGAAGGGCTTCCAGGAACCCCAGTACCACCAAAAAAAAAAAAAAAAAAAAAAAAAAAAAAAAAAAACAGCACTAGAGAAAATACTCAAAGAGATTAACTACAAAGAAGAAATAGGTAACACACACCAGAACCAGAGAAACAAGATTTTCCATCCAACAGACAACTAAGATTGATTATCTGTGGAGATTCATTATTTATATTAGTCTTTTACCTGTCTCTAAATTGTATTGTTTGCCTTTATTGTTGTTAATTTTTAGGATTTCTAGTTGGAATATTAATATACCTTCAGATATAGCATTTGGAAATATTTTATCCCATTCTATCAGTAACTTTTAACTCTACATTGTCTTTGAATATACAATATTTTTTTTTATTTTTTAGGGAGTTTGTTTCCCCTTCTGTTGCCTGTGCCATTGAAATCATATCCAAGAAATCACTGCCAATTTCAATGTTGTGAGGTTTTATGACCCAGATTTTATATTTAGGTCTTTTATCTATTTTGAGTTAATATTTGTGTATGGGATTAGGTTAAGGGTCCAATTTTATTCTTTTCCATGTAATTATTATTTTTCAACAATATTTAGTTAAAAGATTACTATTTCCCCCACCAAATGTTCGTGGAAACCTTGTCAAAAATAACTTGACAATATAGGGAAGAATTTAGCTCTAGGCTTTTATTTAACTCCAATGGTTTATATATCTGCCTTTAGAATAGTACTACACTGTTTCAATTATTGTAGCTTTATATGGTTTGAAATCAGAAAATATATATCTTCTAGCTTTGTTCTTTTTCAAGATAGTTTTGGGTATCTAGAGTCCATATTCCATATTAGGATAGATTTTTTTCTGAAAAATAAATATATAAATATATGATAGTTTCTCCTAAAAAATAGAAAAAAAATATTCTCTGGTAAGAAAGTAAAAAGAAATATTGAAATGTTATCTTTAAGTCATCAAAAGCTTGGTATCAGACAAATGAAACTGTTATGTGAGATTATCATTTTTAATTTTGGATAAATTGCTATAATACTAGATGTCAACCACTAAGCCAAGCATGGGAGGGAGGGATGGGGAGGGAACGGGGTGGGGATCGGGTGGGGGCTGACTGGGCGATGTGTGCATGTATGTCTACAAAAGTTTGTATCCCACTATGATGTATGAATACAGTGCACCAATAAAAAAAAAACATGAGAGCCATAAAGAACAATGATAATATCTGCCATATCTTGGTATTGTGGGTATCTGTTACATTCCAATATGTACATTTTGCCTTTGAAATGTCATATTAAAAAAGTTAACCAAAAAAAAAAGATTGCTTTCATAGAAAATTCTAGAAACTCCACAAGACAAACTGTTGAATAGAAGAAGTGCATTTGGCACAATTACTAGACAAAATATCAACATTCTAAGCTTACTTTTGAATACACAAACAGCAATTCAAAATTAGATTGTGTAATTAAACACACACAAGAACAACAAAATTGACAAGATTTCGACCAATACATCTAACAAAAGATGTGAAAGCCTTTATGGATGATAGCTGTAGAAAAAGTATAAATAACATGTACAGAGCTGGGCGTGGTGACGCACGCTTGTAATCCCAGCACTCGGGAGGCTGAGACTGGAGGAGCGCGGTTCGCGGACAGCCTCGGGTACTTAGTGAGGCCCTCTGCAACTCAGTGAGACCCTGTTTCAAAGTAAAGAATAAAAAAAAAAAAATAGGGCACGGGTGTACCTTGGAGGTTGAATGCCCCTGGGTTCCATCTCCAGACCCACAAAAAATAAAAATAAATAAATATATAAATAAATAAATAAATAAACATTTACATAAATGGAAAACTATAGTATTTCATTATTATTTTGATAATAAAAATTATAAAACATAGCCATTTTCTGCCTCTTAATATATAAATATATAAATTCAATGCAAATTCAATGAACAGTCTGATAATCATTTACAAGCCACTAAATTCATATCGAAAATGATTTAATTTGACAAATGAGCAGCTGAGAATAGCCAGTCAATTGTGTGTGTGTGTGTGTGTGTGTGTGTGTGTCTGTGTGTGTGTGTGTGTGTGTCTGTGTGTGTGTGTGTGTTACTGGGGATGGAACCGAGGGGCATTCTACCTTTAAGCTACCCACCAGCCCTATTTTTTATTCTTTATTTTGAAACAGGGTCTCACTGAGTTGCAGAGGGCCTCACTAAGTAGCTGAAGCTGTCTAGGAACCATGATCCTCCTGTCTCAGCCTCCCAAATACTGGGATTACAAGTGTGTGCCACCATGCCTGGCTGCCAGTCAATTTTTGATGAAAGAAGAATTATGTTTGTCAAATACTAAGACTTAATATAAAATTATAGTATTGAAACAGTGGAGTATTGGGACAGGGATAGAAATTAGGGCAGTGAAGCAGGGCATGGTGGCTCACACTTGTAATCCCGGCATTCTGGAGTCTGAGACAGGTTCACGGACAGCCTCACCTACTTAGTGAAGCTCTTTGCAACGCATTGAGACCCTATTTCAAAATGAAGAATAAAAAATAGGGCAGGGGGTGTAGCTCAGAGGTAGAATGCCCTTGGGTTCCATCCCCAGTACCGCAAAAATAAATATTTAAAACAAGGGCTGGGGGTGTAGCTGGGAAGTATAATGCCACTGGGTTCCATCCCTAGTACCATTAAAAAAAAAACACCTCAAAGATGAAAGGCCAAACTATAAAACTTTAGAAGAAAACATAAAAGAAAACCATTATTGTATTAGGACCCATTAAAATAGAAATAGATCTAAAAATCCATAGATGTGACTGTTTAAAACAGGACGTTGAGTTAGAAAATCAAGGTGTCAATAGTATGCACTGTGTGTGGGAAATTATCCATATACATTTAGGAATAAACACAATAAAATATAAATGATAAAAGACAGGTAAAATATGACTCCTTAAAAATTAAAACATTTAGGTCTAGAGATGTATCTCAGTGGTAGAGAGCTCGCCTGGATGAGGTCTGGCATCTGATCCCCAGCACCGCAAAAAACTAACTAAATATATAAAATATTTACACAAAAAGAAATGAGCAAAGTAAAAATCTCATACACCTAATGGGATAAAATAATCAACTTATATAATCAACCAACTAATTGGTATACAAAATAGCAAAGAAGTCCAACAATGCTATAAAAGAGAAATACTATAACAGATCATAGGCTCATAATTCTCAGAGGAAAAAAACCCTTAGTGGCTAATAAATGTCTGAAAAGATCCTCAGTTCCATTAACAACCAAAGAAATGAAAATTAAAAATCAATGAGACACTATTTTGTACCCATCACCTTGGCAAGAAGTAGCGATAAATCTCATAACATCAACTACCGCTGGGAATGGGAGGAGCAGAGCCCGACAGCCGGGTGGTACAGCCCGATGGAAGGTCGGTAGGGCCCAGCCTGGGACGTGGAGTAAAGGTGCGTACTCTTCTGCGACCCACTAGTTCCCTCTCTAGGGTCCACTTGAGCAAAACCTTGCCTGTGGAAGAAGGTTTGTACAAAGCTCTTCACTGTGGCATTGCAGCTTGGTTTACTGTAGCTAAGAAGGAAAACACCTTCTGTCCCTAAGGAGGGTAAGAGATAGGCTCTGGTTTATTGAAAGGATGGTTTTATTTACCAGTTAAAATGAATGAATGAACTTGCTTACATGTAAGCGACCTTGGGTTACACCTGCAGCAATCCACTCCTAAGAGAGGAACGGAACTAACTCTTCCTCCCTCCTTCTCCCCCTCCCCACTGACGTATGATATTCCTTTTGTAAATGATAGGCAATAAATTGAACTGTTTGAGAATGCAGTCATTTGTTGTAAAAAAAAAACAAACAAACACAAAGCCAGGTGTGGAAATGGAAAGAGAGAGAAAATGGAAGGAGAAAAAATGAGAGAAGAATGGGAATTTATATGTATCGCCATACTTAGTTTCTTTGGAGTGAGGGCTATGAAGGAAATCAACCCTGAAAATAAATTTAAAAAGATTAACATCTGTATGTCAGTGTACTGTTCTGAGTGGGATGTGGTGTCCCATGCCTGGAACCCTGAGACTGAGACAGGGGGATCGCAGGTTCAAGGATAGGCTCAGCAACTTAGGGAGACTCTCAACTAATTAGTGAGACCCTGCTTCCAAATAACAACAAAAATAAAATGAAATGAAGGGCTGAGGGTATAGCTTGGAGGCAGATTGCTCCTGGGTTCAAGACTCAGTACCCAAAATAAATAAATAAATAAATAAATAGTACACATTCTGGTTATATAGATGTCTATTACATTGTACTTCTTGTCTTCTGGATATTTTAAGTGTCTCATACTTACACAATAATTTTATGAAGTTATTCCTGATACATTCAGTGAAAAAAAAATACACATGTAAAGATTTCAGTTAGACTCGTAGGTTTTTAAAGGTAAAAGACTAATTTCAAAGTGGCTTTTAAAAAAGAAAGTGGGGACTTTATGAAGTGAAAGTAAATCAAGATGTCACCTTCAGGGAGCCGCAGCACCTGGAACAGTTCCATCAGTGGCTCAGATCCGCTACCCTCTCTGCTCTGTTTTCTAAGCTATTGGTCTCGCTGTGAATTCCACCCCGTGCGCTTCTCCAGCCACCAAAGTCACACGATGTCCTTCGTGGGGCCTCCGGGCCTCAGTTCTCATCCCCACACGACACTGTCAGGGAAAGACAAAGCTCGTCCCTCCAGAGGACTCCACAAGCAATTTGCTGCTCCCAGGTGGCTCTGTCTGGCTCCGGTGTTCGTCTCTGATCAGACCCTCGGTGTGTTTATTTTTTTTAACTTTTTTTCAGTGCAGTGATAGCGAGGTCCAAGCACTGCGTCCGTGCGTGCAGGTGACAGGGCTTGGGCTTCGCACACCGCCGCCCTCCGCTCCTTCTCCCTCTCCCCGGCCCCTCAGCTCCTCCACTGGTCTCCCCCATGTTTTCACCAGGCCCCGTTTCTTTCTTTTTTCTCTCGAGCTTTCACGTCTAAGAGATAACATCCGACCCTTGGTTTTCTGAGTCTCCCCTCCTCTGCTCGAATGAGGGTCTCCAGTTGAGCCCATTCTCCCCAAATCGGCAGTTTGGAGTCAGCTATGTGGCTTCAAGTCTCTCGCAGTCTGTTGCGTCCATGAGTAGTTCTGGACCCGGTGGTTCCGCTCCCCACAGGACGCCTGGCACCGTCGGAAGGAGGAGGTTCTGGTTGGGAGACACCCTGGGCGCACAGAACGAGGGCAGCCTGATCCCTGCGCTCACGCCATACACACCGGGATCATGTGTGCGCTGTCCAGAGCGCTGAGGTTGAGAAGCCTGCTGCCGACCGCAGACTAGAAACGGAGCAAAGGATGAGTGGTGCGTCTCTCAAGAAAGAAATAACAAATACTACAAGAAAGGGAAGCAATTGTACATTCATTATAGGATACGTGAAGATTAAAACATGCACCAATCGTAACAGCAGCGATGCATTGAGGCTGTTCAGGAAGTCTTCTCCATACTTCTATTTCCTAATTGACCTGAAATGGATATGAACCACTGTGAGCTTTTAGGAAATCATTTGAAATGAAAAGTATATTTTGAGCGGGGCGTGGTGGCGCACGCTTGTAATCCCAGCATTCGGGAGGCTGAGGCCGGAGGCTTGGGGTTCGCAGACAGCCTCAGCTACTCAGTGAGACCCTGTTTCAAAAACATAAAAAGACCAAAAAATATAACTTAGGGTTTGGCTCAGGGATGGAATGTTCCTGGGTTCCATCCCCAGTACTGCAAAAAAAGAAAAAAAAAAAATATATATATATATATATATATATATATATATAGAGAGAGAGAGAGAGAGAGAGAGAGCGCGCAAAGAAATGAAAAAGGAAAGGAAAGTACATTTTGGCTGGGTGTGGTGGCACACACCTGCAATCCCCGTACCTGGGAGGCTGAGACAGAGGATCACAGGTTTGAGGACAGCCTCAAAGTGTAGCGAGCCTCTCAGACTCTCAGCAACATAGTGAGACCCTGTCTCAAAGTAAAAAATAATAATAAAATAAAATAGATTTGGGGGTGTCGCTCAGAGGTTGAATGACCCTGGACTCAATCCTCACTACCACAAAAAAAGAGAGTACATTTCATTTGCTGTCATTTCACCAAACAACTCTAATGTCTTCCAAATTCTTATGCCTTAGAAAAAAACTCCATTTCACAACGGATGCTTTTGCAGGTGGTGTGATCGGCTATTAAGTGTTTGTGCCTTGCTTGTTTTTTTCTTCTTAAATTGATTTATGTAGCGCATTCCATAAATCCAGACAGTCTTTATATCTGACATTTAATGGCTGTTTCATTACGGCACTATGTCAAGGTTTACTTAGCTACTTACTGGCTGTTAATAATTTGGGGTTGGTCTACCATTATAAAAAGCAAAGCTGTAAACATCGTTGCAAAAATAGTATTTCTATGGATATTGAGTTCTCTCCTTAGGATTCGCTCCCCGAATCAGATTTACCAACTCGAGGGCTAGAACGAGTTCCCTGGTCAACACGCGTGTTACATTTCCTCCCAGAAAAACCATGCTTCTACAGACAGCACGTGATGTGGACTTCGGTTCTGAAAGCTCTCTTAGCTTTAGTTTCTAACACAGAATCTATTCTTAACAGTTTAATGTGTGCGAGGTAGTATATAAAGCTATTTTAATTTGCCATTCTTTAATTATTATGGAAGCCAGACATTTTCCCGCGTGAGGGTTCACTATTTGTATTTTTTCTTGTGAACGCCATCTGCTTTATCCTTTAAACCATCTGTCCAGCCAGACCTGACTCGTGCCCGTATAAATAATAGCAATTTCCCTTATATACACAGCATTCGGTGTTTAGCTGTGATGTTTATTGAAACGCCCCTGTTCTTATCTTTTTGATTTTTCCATTTGAGGCTGATCACTTTGTAGTTCCCTATTTTGTGTTATGTATGTTGGTTTGTATTTGAATTTCTATTCACCTGAACTTATCAACCTTCTTCCTTTTCTTCATTGATTTTTATTTGTTTTTTGTTTTCTCGGGTACTGAGGATTGAACCCAGGGGCATTCTACCTCCGATCTACACCCCCGGCCTTTTTAAAAATTATGTTTTGCTTTGAAATAGAATCTTGCTAAGTTCCCGAAGCTGGCCTTGAACCTGCAATCCTTCTGTCTCGGCCTCCCAAGCACTGGGATGACAGGTGTGTGCCGCCATGCTTGGCAACCTTACTGTATTTTAAATTAGTGTATTGGTCAGGTTCTCTAGAGGTACAGAACCAGCAGGATATGGATATGCAGACTTGTAGGAGGGTATTTATTGCCGTGGCACACATGGTCAATAGCTGGATGGCCCCATGCCACTGTCTGCAGACTGAACAGCTGGAGGAACCAGTAACCACTTAGTCCAAGGAGCTGGCGCCTCTGCACAAGGGGAGCCATGACACAGCCCCACCGTGAGGCTCAGGGCCTGGAACCCCTGGAGCATGGCTGGCGAGCGTCCTCCCTGGAGGACGGCGGGTGCTGGTGACTTCCTGGGCGAAGGCTGCAGTGGCAGAGGTGCCCTCTCCTGCAGGAGAACGGACCTTCCACCCACAGCAACTTCCTCCCTCTACTTTTTGGCCCATCCAGCCCTAGATTGGTGCTCTCAGCTGAGATCCGAGTGTAGTCAGAGGCCGCAAGTAAACGCGGGTGCGGCGCGCAGGTGCAGAAGATTGTGGGCGTCCTGTTGCCCAGCGACTGTGTCATGGACGGTCATCGCTAGGGGGGAGGGCCGCCACTGTCACTGAGACAGTGAGCGACCGCCTCTATTATTGGCAAAATAAACCCGTTGGAACCAGGGGAGGTGGCACTCGCCCGGGGATGTAAAACGTCCCTGGGTTCAATTTCTGTACCAGAAAATAAAAAGAAAACGAGCCCAGGGTGCCCAGCCTCCCCAAGGGTCCCATTCTTTCCCGATCAATGCCCTCCCTCCAATTGCAGACGCCCTGCAGAGCTAAGCCAGGCTCAGGATGGGGGCTGGGGTGGTTTGCAGCAACTTTAGCCCTGACTACTGGAGACTCTCCCCTGGCCACACACACTTAGAAGGCTTTAGGTTGGCTGAAGCTGAGAAACCGAATCTCCTGCCCATTCTCTACCTTTGTGACTTTGTCCGGCGAAGCCAGGGGCAACCAGCCATATTATTAGGTTCTTTGGTTTTCCGGAACTGTTAAAAAGTGTCACGTGTAGAGTCACTAACACCTCTCTGTCTCTCACAAGTGGGGATTAGTAGCAGCGTGGGACACGCACGCTTTCCCTATTACTCTGTTGCGATACTGGGGGTTGAGCCCAGAGGCAGGCTGCTCTGAGCTACACTGCCAGCCCATTTTATTTTTTGAAATAGGGTCTCACTAAGTTGCTGAGGTTGACCTCGAACCTGCGATCCTCCTACCTCAGCCTCCCAAGTACTGGGGTTCAAGCGTGAGCCACCACGCCCTGCCACGTTTTGCAACCTTTTTCTTTTTGTGGTGCTAGGGATGGAACCCAGGGGCATTCTACCTCCGAGCTGCACCCCCAACGCGACTTTTTTATTCTTTATTTTAAAACAGGGTCTCACTGAGTTGCAGAGGGCCTCACTAAGTAGCCGAGGCCGACCACGGACCTGGATCCTCCTGTCTCAGCCTCCCCAAGTACTGGGATGACAAGCGTGCGCCTCCACGCCCGGCTACATCTTTTTAAACAGTTTCAAGTCATGGATTACCAGGACTTTCAATACTTTGCAGGAAAGATAGGCATGTTGTTGCTTTTGATAAAACCTGAGATCTGTTTGTAAATAGAGAAGAATGGTATTGGCCAGACAACTAATAGTCTATCCCACCCAGCATATATAGTGAAAGGTAAAATATAAAGCATTGTTTGACTCGGGATAAGGTCACAAGGCCAAGAATGTGAGGTTCATACATTGGCTTCCTCCCTTCCTGCCTTCTTTCTTTTCTCTCTCTCTCTCTCTCTCTCTCTCTCTCTCTCTCTCTCTCTCTCTCTCTCATACTGGGGATTAAACTCAGGGACACTCTACCTCTGAGCTACCCCAGCCTTATTTTGAAACAGGGACTCACTAAGTTGCAGAGGGCCTCGCTAACTTGCTGAGGCTGTCCTCCAATCAGTGATCCTCCTGTCCTAGCCTCCCACGTACTGGGATTGCATTAAGAAAGGCCACACTGAGCGAGTAGTGATAGGCAGAGGGGGCATTTCAAGATCAGAAAGGTCCTGAGTAAAGATGAGTCAAGGGCGCTCAGAGCAGGGGGGGGGAGGCGGGGGGGGCTTTCTCTGTGTTGGCCATGTCTTTCTGGGAGTGGGAAAATGTGCAGAAATACAGGGATGGCTTTGTCATCAACTCTGCTGGTCAATCACTGTTTTTCTCATCAAATCTTCATAACAACAGGTAACATTTATTAAAATAAACTGTGCACCAGAGGGGTTGCTAGGTGGTTAAATATACCTCACCCACAGGCCTTGAGATAACTGCATTCCAGGGATAAGGAAACCAAAACGGAGACAGGTGGGTACAGAACCAAGGCCGTGCATCTTGAGAACATAGAGCATTTTGTATTGGGTTTACCTTAGACTGGGCTCCATGCTTCTCTCCCCCATCCCCACCACACACTCACACTCACACACACCCACACCCACACTCACACACACACTCACACACACTCACACACACTCTCACACACACACTCACAGTGTCACAGTGTTAAATTTGTTTCTTAACTTGGGAGTAAGACTGACATTGGGTGGGATGAATGTCTATTCCTTAATATTTTCTTGATTCTAAACTTTAGAGAAATTTCACAACTCTCCAACTAACCAGCAGTGTAGTCTTGGACGAGGCACTTAGCCTCCCTGGATTTGAATCTGTACTCTTATTACTCAGATATAAAACCAGAAAGGTAGTGTAAAAAAAGAACACTACAAACTGGGGTCCGTTGTGCACACCTGTAAATCCCAATACTTGGGAGGCCAAGAGAGGAGGATTGAAGGTTCAAGGCCAGTCTCGGCAACTTAGTGAGACCCTGCTTCAAAATAAATTTTTAAAATTAACTTAATTTTCAAAAAGAACACTACAGATCAAGACCCCTCATGAACATAGATACTGAAACCATAAAAGTTTAATTCACGAAATCCAACAATATATAAAACAAATATAAAGTAGGCTCCATTGTAGGTATAGTAAGTGAGCTTAATATTAAAAAAATCAATCAATAAACTAAGAAAAGAAAGCAGAAGTCGAGCACATGCTGCAATTTCAGCACTTGAGAGGCGGAGACAGACATTGCAAGTTTGAGACCAGCCTCAGCAACTTAGTGAGATTCCATTTCACATTTTTTTTAAAAGGCAGCTGGGCCAGACTTTTTAGCCTTAAATTCCTTTAGCCCCAAGGATTACTAGCCACTTACCACAAGTCAAAAACTCGGCCTGTTGGGTTTAATTGTTATGTGGTGGTTGGGGTTGGGGGAGGCAGGACTGGGGATTGAACCCAGAGGTGTTTTACCTCTGAGTTATACCTCAGCCTTTTAATTTAATCAATTAATTTATGTATGTATGCATTTATTTATGTATTTATGTATTTATTTATTTATTCATGGTACTTAGGATTGAACCCAGGGGCATTCTACCTCTGAGCTATGCTCCCAGTCCTATTAATTTTTTAGTTTGAAACAGGGTCCCACTAAGTTGCTGATAACCTCACTAAGTTGCTGAGGCTGACCTGGAACCTGAGATCCTCCTGTCTCAGCCTCCCAGGTACTGGGATTACAGCCGCGCACCACCATGCCAGGCTAATTTTTTATTTTGAAACAAGGTCTTGCTAAATTGCTGAGGCTAGCCTCAAACTTGCAATTCTCCTGCCTCAGCCTCCCAAATCCTGTGACACTGGGTTCCTTATTGAATCCTTGTCTTACAAAGTCGAAGAACGAAATCTGCAGACCCCAGGAAAGTGAAAGGAGGAAGCTTATTTTTTATTTTTATTATTTATTTATTTATTTATCTATTGGCGGTGCTGGGGATTGAACCCAGGGGCATTCTACCTCCAAGCTACACCCCCAGCCTGATTTTTTTATTCTATATTTTGACACAAGGTCTCACAAAGTTGCGAGGGCCTCACTAAGTAGTTGAGGCTGTCCAAGAACTGGGATCCTTCTGTCTCAGTCTCCCAAGTACTGGGATTACAAGCGTGCGCCACCATGGAGTAAGTTTATTTTAAAGGAGCGAGCAAGGGAAAAGGTAGGTCCCTCCTGGGGGTCTTGGCGGACTCCAGAGTCCAGCGAGGGCCCTGGCCCTGCCCCAGTGCAGCCCGGGCCAAGCACCAGTACCTGCACACGGCCTTTCCCCAGAGAGCAGCAGGGTTAAAGCTCCTGTGCAGGGGAAGGTCCCAAGAGGGAGCCACGTCGGTGCTGGGCACAGGGAATGGACCCACCATGTGATCCGGCTACACCACTCCTGGGTATTTGGTCAAAGGGGTTGAAATCAGAGAACTACGGTAACATATGCCTACCCATGTTCATAGCAGAACAATTCATAATAGACAAAATATGGAACCAACCCAGGTCCCCATCAACAGATGAATGGATTGCAAAATTATGGGAAATACACACAATGGAATTCTACTCAGCTATAAAGAAGAACAAAATCATGTCATTTGCAGGAAGATGGAAGGACGTAAAAACATTATGTTAAGTGAGATCAGCCAAGCACAGAAAGAGAAGGGACTTATGTTTTCTCTAATATGCCCAAACTAGGGAGCGCTGGGGATACCAGAGGGACTGCAGAAAATGGAGGGGAAACCTCAGCAAAGCTAGAATGGAAGGATAGGAGAGGAAGAAGGCTGAGGTTGATTAATGGAGGGGCTACACCTGAATATGTGTAAAAGTATGAATGTAGCATGGTCAACCTGGACACTCAGTGTTGGGAGGGGGGAAGGGGAACCAGGACGGGGAGAGGGAACCCAGCACAGTCTGAATGTATGCCATTTTCCATATATTTCACATATAAATAAAATAATAAAAAAGAAAAATAAAATAAGAAAAATAAAAATAAAAAATGAATAAAGCCCCACTGTATAGACGTTCACCCATGAAGAAAGTCCTACTTTTCATCCTGTTTTTCTTGACTTAGTTAATTTGTCATCCAGGCTGTTAATCCCCGGAAGGCACAGGACTGTTTGCTCTGCGGTGTTCAGCGTCCACAGCAGTCCACAGGCCTAAGGGTGGCGCGCGGGGATCTGTGGTTCCCGACATCTCGGCCTCGCTCCTCCGCTCCTGTTCAGGTCTGATGAACAGCACTGAAGCACTTTCCTTCTTGGGGAATCTGGATTTTGTTTTTTACCTTATGCTTTAGCAGTTCCATTTCCAGGTGTTTACTCAAGAGAAAAGAACTCATGTATCCAAACAAAGATCTGTACAGGGCCGGATACGGTAGCACACGCCTGTAATCCGAGTCCTGGGGAGGCTGAGACGGGAGGATCGCGGGGTCCAAGAGCAGCCTCGGCAACTCAGCGAGCTTCTGTTTCAGTATAAAAAATAAAATAGGGCTCGGGTGTAGCTCAGGGGTAGAAAGCCCCTGATTTCCATCCCCAGTACAAAAAAATAAAATAAAATAAAAAATAAAGATAAAACGAGCCCATTGGACAAGCCTGTAATCTCAAGGTTTGGGGAAGCTGAGACAGGAGGACCACAGGTTCAGCAACCTCAGCAAATTAGTGAGATCCTTAGAAACTTAGTGAGACACCCGCTATCAAAATCATAAAAATAAAAAGGGCTGTGGACATAGCTTCAAGGTAGAATGCCCCTGTGCTTAAGTCCCAGCACATAAATAAATAAATAAATAAATAAATAAATAAATAAATAAATAAAATCCTAAATAAAATCAGCTGATGCCTGGCATAGCTGTCAGTGGAATGCACGCAAAAGCCCGCGGGCAGGGCAGAACACTCAAGCAGAGTGGACGCAGCCAGACCCGGCCAAGGACAAAGGGCGCCGGTTCTGTTTACATTCAACTCTGCAAACCCGAGGCTCGAGCTCGGGGCGGGGCGGGCGCTGGGCGACGGCGGCGATGACGGCGATGACGGCGGCGATGATGGCGATGACGGCGATGATGGCGATGACGGCGGCGATGATGGCGATGATGGCGATGACGGCGGCGACGGCGCGCCTGCGGGCCGGGCTCTGCGGCCTGCGCGCTCGCGGGGCTCCGCGGCCGGCCGTGCGGGGCCTGGGCCGCGGGGACGCAGGTAGGCGGGCGGGCCGGGCCGGCTTTGGGCTTCCCTGCCCGCCTGGGGGGCCCGGGCCCTGGGGCCGCCGGCGTCCAGCCTGGGGTGCTGGGACCCAGGGAGTCTGCGGGGGAGGCCTCCGTCCCCTTTCCAGCGTGACAGCCATTGTTGATGGCAGGGAGGCGGAGACCAGAGGAAGGTGTGTGTGTGTGTGTGTGTGTGTGTGTGTGTGTGTGTGTGTGTGTGTGTGTTCGCGCATGCGCACACGTGCCTTTTTAATATTGGGACATATTTACATAACACCAATTAGGATCCAGTCACTGCAGAGACCTAGGTCAACTAGCACTGTTTTTCATATATATATATATATATATTGAATATATGAATATATAATATATATATGAATTATATATAATATATATGAATTATTTATATGAATATATAATATATATGAATTATATATATGAATATATATAATATATATTAATTTTTTTGGTATTGGGGATGAAACCCAGGGATATTGCACCTCCAAGCTACACCCCTAGCCCTATTTTTTTAGTCTTTGTTATTTTTTTGAAACAGGGTCTCACGGAGTTGCCAAGCTGCCTCCCTAAGTAGTAGCTGAGGCTTTCCATGAACTGCGATCCTCCGGTGTCAGTTTCCCCAATGCTGAGATTACAAGCATGCATCGCCAAGCCCGACGCTTTCAAATATATTTTGGAAATTTATTTCAAAATTTTATTAATTTATTTCCCATGTGGGTTGGCCTCCGGGGCAGTTTCCCAAGAGGCCCATCTTTAAAGCCTTTTCTCTTTTTCTTTCTTTCTTCCTTTCTCTCTTTCTCCTTCCTTCCTTCCTTCTTTCCTCTTTTCTTCTTCCTCCCTTTCTTCCTTCTTTTCCTTCTTCCCCCCCTTTTTTTTTATCTAGGACCTCACATCTGCTGGGCAAATGCTCTACCACTGAGCTATACCCTGAGCCCTGAATCCAATTTGATACAGCCAGGCGCGGTGGGCACGCTTGTAACCCCAGCATTCGGGAGTCTGAGACCGGAGGATCTCGGTTCACAGACAGCCTCAGCTACTACTTTAGTGAGGCCCTCCGCAACTCAGTGAGACCCTGTTTTTAAATAAAGAATAAAAAATAGGTTTGGGGGTGTAGCTCAGCGGTAGAATGCTTCTGGGGTCCATCCCCAGTATTGCAAAAAAACCCAAACCAACAAACAAAAAAACCACACATTTAGGCATACCTGGCATTGCTAAAAATATACCGGTTCACCTGGAACTCTTTTTGTTTTTATTTTTTTAATCCTTTAACGTTTTCGCAAAGTTAAATAAATAAGTAAATGGTAGCTGATCCAGAATGACATCCAGTTCAGGCTGTCCTTACCCTGGCAGCCTCAGCCGCACAGTCTGACACTAACTCCTTGCAAGCCGGCTGTGTTGGAAGCGCTATTTTGCTGAGACCTCAGATAATGGAGACATCCTGACATCCGTGTTGTGGCCTGGAGCGCTCCTCACCCCCACCGACAGTACCGTGATTTTAGCAGAAACCGGGTTTGCAGGGGATGCTGCCAGAAGCAGCCCAGGGAATCGCCCTGGGATCCAGCGTTCTTCAAACACATTAAAATGTGGCTAGACACCAGTCCATTAAAGGAGCTGTGTAACCTATTAGACACCGCCTCCTGGAAATTCATTCTAAGGAAATAATTCAAAAGAAGAACAAAGCTATGTGTGCAAAGATGTTTTTAACAGCACTGCTCTTAGGAATCAGAAACCGGCTTCCGCCCAGTTCAGTTAAGGGATACAAGTACCTCATGCACGTTCGTGTCAGCACTGCTAGCTGTCCATTGAAAATGATAACCAGGAAATGGCTCTGCGGTTACAGGCCTCAAAATCTGAGTCACGGCTCAGGCCTCACACTTGGGGAGGCTCAGCCAACAGACTTGTTTCCCATCTTTCTGGAGGCTGAGAAATCTGAGACGAGGGAGGCAGGGTTCCTTCCTGGTGAGGACCCATTTCTGAGGTCTTCGAGCTCCTTGGTCCTCTGGCCTCTCGCTGATGATGACGATGATGATGGTGGTGTGTGTGTGTGTGTGTGTGTGTGTGTGTGTGTGTGTGTGTTCGTGTGTATGGAGAGTGAGCTCTCAGGCCTTTTTCTTACGACACTAATCCCATCATGACAACCCACTCTCATGACCTAACCTACTTTATTTATTTGCTTTTTTGCAATATGAGGGATTGACCCAGAGCTGCTCTACCACTGAGCTACATCCCCAGTCCTTTTTCCTTTTATTTTCAGACAGGGAGGGTCTCACTAAGTTGCCCATGCTGGCCTTGAACTTGGGATTCTCCTGCCTCAACCTCCCAAGTAGCTTGGGAGTAGATATGATCTGATCTACTTTAAATATAGGGCCACATGTAAATTAAAAGTAAAGGGATAGGGAAAGACGTACTGTACTAATGCCAATAAAAAGAAAGGAGTAGCCAGATTAATTTAAGATAGAGCAGACTTCAGAGCAAGAAGAAATCAGTGATAAAGAGGGGCATTGTGTACTGGTAAAGGAATCCATTCTCCAAGGAGATAGAACAGTCCCCTTCCTTCCTTCCTTCCTTCCTTCCTTCCTTCCTTCCTTCCTTCCTTTTTCCTTCCTTCCTTCTTTCCTTTTTCCTTCCTTCCTTCCTTTTCTTTCTTTCTTTTTTTTTGTGGTACTGGGGATGGAACTCCAGGTTGTTCTACTTATGAGCTATACCCCCAGCCCCATTTTATTTATTTATTTTGAAACAGGGTCTCCCTAAGTTTCAGAGGGCCTTACTAAGCTGCTGAGGCTGGCCGAGAGCCTGGGATCCTTTTGTCTCAGCATCCCAAGGACTGGGGTCACAGACATGTGCCCAGCTAACACCCTTTAACACCTGGCAACAGAGCAGTTAACTACGTGAAGCAAAACCTGATAGACCTGCAAAGAGAAGTGTAGTGTCACAGCTGGAGACGTCAGTGCCCTCGATTGGAAGCGGGCAGGCTGAGCAGGCAGACATGAGGAAGGGCTCCGTCGACCTCAATCGCACCATCAGTGAGCTGGCTGCAAGGACTTTCACAGAGTGCTTCACCCAGAAGGACGAGTCAGACTTAGGAAAAGAAAAGGAAGCGGCACTGAGGCAGCAGGAACAAAGCATGGAAACTCTAAACAAGAGAAGTTCTGACCCGTCCTGGTGACTCTGAAGAGCACAGTTCAGAACAGAAGAACCTGGGAACCATGGAAGGCCTTGGGAGTCACACTGCGGTGCTTGGGGTTGGCCTTGAGGAGATTATGTCATATTAAACAGTTTGGGACTGCGAGGGGGGGAAAAAAAACCAGAAGCGGCAGGAATAGAGAGACGATTAGGAGCCCAGTGGTGGTGCCCGCTTGGACGCCCAGCACTTGAGAGGCTGAGATAGGAGGATCGCAGGTTCCCGGTCAGCCTCAACTTAACAAGACTCTTAGCAACCTAGTGACAGAAAAGGGCTGGGTGTGGCTTGGAGGTAGAATGCCCCTGGATTCAATGCACAGCGCCACCAAAAAACAAAAACAAAAAGAAGAAAGATGGCTTGGTCCAACGTCAGGGCAGAGAGAAGTGACCAGCGGACCCTCCAGCTAGTCAGGAAGTTGCGCCAAAGGCCTTGGCGCGGGCAGAGGGGAGTCGTGGGCTCTGCCTGAGACGCGCTGAAGGAGCTAGAGCTCCTAGGAAGGAGGTGAGCCAGGGTGGCTGAATTCCTCTGTGTGTGTTTGAGAGGGACGTCCCGGCGGAGATGCCAGAGTGGCAAGTGTATGTGGGCCCGGGACAGCAGAGAGTTCGAGCTGGATCATGTGCTGGTGCCTCAAGCTCCTAAGTGGATAGAAGGCCCCCAGGCAGCAGGTCTGGAGTTTTGACAGAAGAAAGCAAAGGACAAAGAGCCCTTTGGAGAGCGCCAGGATTCAGGGGAGGGTGAGAGGAAGGAGAGTTGGAAGGGGGCGCTGCCACGCAAGAGGACCCGCATCCTGGAAGCCAAGGGAACAAACGGAATGTACAGGAACAGAGAACGCAGTAGTGTCAGACCCTGGTGAGAAGGGACTTCTCAGTAGACACTTGAGAGCTTTTTGAGAGATCTGTGCACTGGTGGGGGTAGAAGCTAATGTTTCAAGGAGTGGCAGAGAAGCCGCGGCCGGAAGTCTGGCTGTGGAGATGTGAAACAGAGGCTGGCGTGGTGGTGCAGCCCTGCAATGCCGGTCCTGGCAGACTGAGACAGGACCGTGGCAGATTCGAGGCCAGCCTCAGCAACTTAGTGAGTGAAAGTCTCAGCAAGTTAGCGAGGCTCTGTTTCAAAATTAAAAATTAAATAAAACAGGGCTGGGGTGTAGCCTCTGGGTTCAACTCCTAGTATGAGAGAGAGAGAGAGAGAGGGCGCATTTGTGTGACTTTTCTTCTCTTTTGATTGACTCAGCATGTCTAGGTGCAAGTGGCAAGGATGGAGAGGTGTGAGTGTTGCAAGTCTATGGTGAAAGGGTAAGATACGATCCTAAAAGACAGGAGTGGCTCTGGACCAAGCAGCGCTTACCTGCTCGGTGGCAGCAAGACTGGGCCAGAGGGAGGCTGGGCATAGGTGTAGGGAACACAGAGGCTGCGTAGCCGGGCTGAGGTGTTTCTGTGGTGGCTGCTTCTGACTCCTACAAAATGAAGCCCTCTGTTGAGAGGTAGGTGCGAGGTGGTGGGGACCAGGGCTTAAGGAGAAAGAATTTGAGAACCAAGTGTAGGGGACAGGGGCCCCACCCTGGCTCACTGAGACCCCCTGAGCTCAGTGACTGAACCTGTAACGTGTCTTTCACCTGGGGCCTTAGAATCCCCTGATGGCTCCTGTTTGAGTTGATTATTATTTTGGAGGTTATAAAAGCAATAATTTTTGAAATTGTATCATTCCTTTTCCACTTACTGTTTGATCTTGTGCATGGTGACTCTGATGGTCTCGGGGCAGTAGTAACTAGAAAATACGTGTTGCTTTCCTCCTAAAGAGATGCCTTCCCCAAACACTGAATTTAAGTGAGCATATTTTCATAGAAAAATTTTAGAAGAAACCCTTGTAGCCGTACAAAAGCATATGTAAGATAACTCTAAATATACTTGACTGTTAAAAATATTTCATAAAATGTAAACAATCATAAGCAATCAACAGTGTACAATACTGAAAACACATTGTGTGCGGTATTATACATTGGTGATGAGGTCCTTTCTTGCCGGAGGATTATTTGGGATTATTTTCTGTGACTAAAAAGGAATTAAAAAATCATGTTATGACCTGTTTGATATATAAGTGTGAGGAGGTGGAAAGAGGTAGGCAGGTAGGGCCAGAGGGCCGTGGTAGAAAGCTTCATTCCTGAGAGGCATAGATGAGATGGTAACTAACCCCAAAAACTCCTGAAGAGACCAGACCTCCCGAATGTCAAGTGACAGAGTAATCTGCCTCCTGAGAGTGCACCCCAGTTGTTCCTGCTGACAGGGCAGCCTCAGGAGAAACCCCCACCCCACCCAGAAAGCAGCATCTAGACCCCCAGCTGAGAGAAGGAGGCTCAATATAGTGTATTTTTCACTATGAAAACATAATATGCAAATCCCCGGAAACTGTCTCTGGGACCTAACTGGAAAGGCGACTCCCAAGTATACGAACCCCAAACCAGCCCCTCTAGCTGGTCTTTCCTACTTGGGAACCCCGCTGTTTGGGGAGCTTTCCTTAATTGCCAGGCACCCGGCCTGGGCAACGCTCAGGTAGTGACCAGAAGGCATCTGCTGGACACCAAGGCCAACCGGGCCCCCTGGGGTGGCCTGCGCCTCTCTTCTGGCAGATCCTGTGGACTTCGGGAGAAAGAAGTTTGCCATTGGGAGCGCGTGGCTTCGGGGGCTCCCGAGCAGTGTCCACAGGCGGCTGCCAGCTGCCGGGCTGCCGGCTCCCCACTGCCCGCGCGCGTGCTCGACCTCTTTTCTCATCCTGTTTATAATGAGCTCCCCGCCCACCTTTCTGTTGACTGCGAGTGTCATACTCTGCACATCATAGACAAGAACCCCAGAAAGGAAAACTTGTGTTTCAGGTGCAGATATCACAGGTGTTGTTTGATGGTGCGTGTGCGCGTGCGTCATGCAGGCCAAGCACAACGCTCTACCTGCGAGCTCCGTCCCCGGCCCCAGCACAGCTATTTTCCATTTTATCTTCAGTGTCGGGGCTGGTCGCCAGCCTTTTGGGTCACTCCTTTTACACTTGTAAATTGAAGAGATAGATTATACAAGCTTTCACATTATTAATGTTGGGTGATTAAAACATGTAATATGAATTAGGTTTTCTACCCACCTTAGCTAAGAGAGTATTGTCCTAGTAACTTTCATTAGTTAAAGCTAAAGGGAGTGGGCCAAAACCATGGAGCGTAATAATAGATTAAGGTAGGCCTCAGTTTCCCTTTTGGGGTATGGACGATAGGAGGCTCCTTTTCTCCACACAAGAAGATATTTTAATAAAGCCTTCCAGCAGGGAATGCTTGTGCACACTTATAATCCCAGTGCTTGGGAGGCTGAGACAGGAGGGTTGCGGTTCAAGGACAGCCTCAGCTACTTAGTGAGGCCCTCTGCAACTGAGTGAGACCCTATTTCAAAATAAAGAATAAAAAATAGGGCCGGGGTGTAGCTTGGAGGAGGAATGCCCGTGGGTTCTATCCCCCGTACCACAAAAATAAATAAATAAATAAGATAAAAAGAACACTTCCCTATTTAACCCTACAGGGTCTCTCTCGGAGGCTGAGTGGCGGAGGAAGCTGACCCCGGAGCAGTTCCATGTCACAAGAGAAAAAGGCACAGAACCGGTAAGCTGGGCCCACTGTGAGGTGGGCGTAAACCCATCCACAAAACCGAGCCCCTCGCGGTCTCCTCCCCGAGTCTGGCCCTCTACCATCTCCATCGCCAAAACCCGATCCTTCCCGACACCGGAGACCTGAGCCCTCCACCGCCAGAGCTCTGTGTCCTGAGTAAGCCTGGGCTCCTCCCTCCCCTCCACCGGTGCTCTCTCTTCTCCCATCTCTCTCCCTCCCCCACCTCCTCATCTTCTCTCTTCTGTCTTCTCTCTCATCTCTCATCTCTCTCTTTCTCTCTCTCTGTTTTTCCTTTCTCGTTTTCTCTTCTCTACAACCCCAATGGGAACCCCTCTGTGCCTTCCCAACTGCTTTCAAGAAAAAAGAAAAAAAATCTCTTTTGAGTGGTACTGGAAATGAGCCCGAGGGCACGCTACCTCTGAGCTACGCCTTCATCCCTTTAAAGTTTTTTTTAAATTTTGAAGCTGGATCCCCTAGGTTTGCTGAGGTCTTGAACCTGCGATCCTGATCCTCCTGTTTCAACCCCCCACGTACTGGGATTGCAGGTGTGTCCACCATGCGCAGCTGAAAGAAAACTAGGGCTGCGTGAGTGATGCGTGCATGTATGCCTCTACCATCGTGTACCCCGTTAAGATGTATGACTACTGTGCGCTGATAAAAAAAAAAAATTTTTTAATAGTTCCTCCAGCCGGGCGTGGTGGCGCACGCTTGTAATCCCTGCGCTTGGGAGGCAGAGACAGGAGGATCGCGCAGGTTCGAAGCCAGACGCGCGCACTGGCTTAGGAGACCCTGTTTCCAAATAAAAATGTAAAAAATAGGTCTGGGAGTGTAGCCCGGAGGTAGAAGGGCTTCCAGAAACCCCAGTACCACCAAAAAATTAAATAAATAAATAAATAAAAATAAATTGTTCCTCCAGTCCTAAAAGGCTCTGGGCTATGCCTCCCACCCTATCGCCAATTCCACCATTTCTCCCCGAATTTCGGTACTGAAGCTTTTTCTAAGCTCCCAGATACTGAGCTTCCTTCCTTTTTAAGGCCTGGGCATCTGGGACTCCACCCTTCCCCTCATTAATGGACATCCACCTTTACCTCTCTCGCCCCAACTCTCCCTTTCCTAGCCCCAGGCAGGGTTCGCTTCCGCCCCCACTTTTTCTTCCCCCGTTTGTTCATTGTTCTACCCCTAGAACCTAGAACCTAGAACCTGCCGCAGTGCTCAGCTGGAGAAGGCACTCCAAGAATCAACTTTTGTGAATGTTGGAGGCTGAGGGCTTTGAGATGGAAACTTAAGCTGCATTTGACAGTCTCCTGTTTTTCATTTTCTGAGACAGCAGCCCCCAGTGGGCCCTCGTCTGACACGGTTTCCTACCAAGTGGCCTCTCTTGGGCCCAAATACTGCCTGCCGTTGACCTATGGGGCCTCGTTAGGAGATATTTTCATTGTGACGGAGTTTTGCAAGCTGGTAGAATATTGCAGTTTATTTCGTCAGGACCTGCCGTTGGTCATGTAATCATGGTCCCACCCTCGATTTCTCTGATGACTGGAGAAGTCATCGGACAGGCTGGCAGATGCCTACCAATTCTTGTGAAATGCTGATATTTCTTGCAGCTTCCTGTGGGTAGAATTTTAATAAAATCTTCAATGGGGAAGAGAGCACGTCCAGGGATGCTGGGTGTCGGTAGTGAAGTGGTACATCCCTCCCACCTGGGGGCAGTACACATGTGCCCAGGCACAACCAGCTCCAAGCTGATCTAGAAAAATCTATTGTCGGAACTGTGACAGTCTGGTAAGATTGAAATGATCATTTTATTGCTGAAATGTACCTCATTGTGCCTCTCACTCAACGTTATTATATATTTTTATTTTGAAATAGGGTCTTACTAAGTTGCTGAGGCTGTCCTTGACCTGCAGTCCTCCTGTCTCAGCCTCCCAAGTGAGATCAGGGAGGTTTTGCAGATGATAAGCTAGGTCTCCAGTGCCCAAAATACAATCCCAGCCCTATTTTTTATTCTTTATTTTGAAGCAGGGTCTCACTGAGTTGCAGAGGGCCTCACTAAGTAGCTGAGGCTGTCAGCAAACCGCGGTCCTCCGATCTCAGCCTCCCAAATGCTGGGATTACAGGCGTGCGCCGCCAAGCCCAGCTGCAAGTGTAGAGTTTTAAAGAGAAAAAAAATGTCCAGGCGTACCATATGGTAGGCTCAGTGGGTTACGTTGGAAGCGTCTGTTAGACGGCTCATTGAAAATGTGTGATTAGTATCATCACCAGGGAAATGGAGGTTTGAGCAGCGAAACCTCCATTTCTCCAGGTTGGGAAACCTGAAGAGGCCAGAAGAGGATGGCTGGTTTCTTGAACTGGCTCTTGTGTGGTGAGTGCCTGCGCTTCACCCGCCTCCATCCTGGGAGATCAGGTAATGCCACAGGAGCTGTTACTTTGTACAAGAATTTCTTTTACCTTTTCCATTTTTTTTCTTTCCTTTTTTTGTGGTGCTGAGGATCAAACCCAGGGGCATTCTACCTCTGAACTACACCCCTAGCCCTATTTTTTTTTTTTTTGTAGTACTGGGAATGGTACCCTTCTACCTCCGGGCTACACTCCCAGACCTATTTTTTTTTTATATTTTATTTGGAAACAGGGTCTCTTAAGCCAGTGAGGCTGGCTTCAAACCTGTGCGATCCTCCTGTCTCCACCGCCCAAGCGCGGGGATTACAAGCGTGCGCCACCATGCCCGGCTCCCCCAGCCCTATTTTATCTTTTATTTTTAAACATGGTCTTGCTAATTTGCTGAGGCTGGTCATGAACTGTGATCCTCTTGTCTCAGCCTCATAAGCACTAGGAATACTTGGGAATACTTGGGGCTATGTGTTACGCCACCATGCTTGGCACTTTTTAAATTTTTCTTTGATAAGAAAGATGACAGATGGGATTAGGCAAATTTTTCTATTTATTTTTAACAGTGAGGTCCAGTTTGCAAAATGACATTAAAAAAAATTAACTCAGCTCACTCACTGCCTTAAGTCTGAAAGTCCTTTATAAAGTTGCAAACCCATTAAGCCACAGTGACCAGAGTTCTTTTATCTCAATAGTGACCTGGGTACTGGGGACCTAGTGTGTGCTTGTGCTCGCTCTCTCTCCCCCCACCCCACTTCATCTCTCTCCCTCCCCTTCCTCCCTCTTCCCCTCCCTCTCTTTCTCTCTCTCCCTCTCTGAATTGAGCCCAGAACCAGACCGTGTTCATACTAGGCAAGTACAGCACCACTGAGCCACACCCCAGCCCATATCTACTATTGACGTCTGCTCTAGCGCCTCCTGCTGGTGAGATGGGAAACCTGCACATGTGTGTCTCCTTTCCTTCCAGCCCTTCAGTGGGGTCTACCTGGACAACAAGGAGCCCGGAATGTACCATTGCGTGTGCTGTGACACTCCGCTCTTCAGGTAAGATGCAGAGTCTGGAACCGGGGAGGACAGACCTCCCTATTCATACAGCTCTAGCTCATTGGAGGTCTTGGACCATTGCATACTCCTTGTATTGATTATTTAGTATTAGTATGATTGGTACCAGGCATCAAGCCCAGGGTCTCGAATACTCCAGTACATGCTCCGCCACTGTGTCACGCTATCACTTCCTTCCCGTGTTATTTTTTGTTGTGAGGTTTTTTTGTTTTTTGTACTGGGGGTTGAACCTAAGCACATTCTACCTCTAAGCGACACCCACAGTCTTTTATTATTATTACGCTCTTTAATTTTGAAACTGGGTCTGGTTAAATTGCTGAGATTGGCCTTGAACCTGCATTCCTCCTGTCTCAGACTCCCAAGTGCTGGGGATTGCAGGCATGCACCCCCATGCCCTACAGTTTCTGAGATGGGAGTTTGCTAAGTTTCCCAGGTAAGGGTCAACTTGCATCCCTGACCTCAACCTTCCAGACAGCTGGGATTGCAGGTGAGTGCCAGCGTACCTGGCTTCTGAGTTTATTTATTTATTTTTCTGTACTAGGGATGGAACCTGGGGCATTCTACCTCCGAGCTACACCCCCAGCCCTATTTTTTATTCTTTATTTAAAACAGGGTCTCACTGAGTTGCAAAGGGCCTCACTTAGTACTTGAGGCTGTCCATGAACCAGGATCCTCCTGTCTCAGCCTTCTGAATGCTGGGGTTACAAGCGTGCACCACCATGCCTGGCTCTAAGTTTTTAATTGTCCTCATTTAACATTAGAGAAATAAGAAGATATTCATAGAAGATACTTGTCTGTCTGGAATTTTATCCAGCATATAGGGCAGTTAATATTCTTGGTTTATATTTTTCCTCCCTGTATCCCTGAGAACTGGCCAGTAAATGAGACCTTGATGGGTACCTTATAATAAAGCCATTAGAATTTCTTAGGAAAGAATTGAAAGAAATCTAAACCCTAATAGTATTTGCTTGGCCATATGATCAAAACTGTACCTCTCCCAGAGAAAATGGGTTTATAATTTAATTTAGGAAATGTAGACTTTTATGAGGATAGATTCCCCACAACACTTGACAGTCAGTAGTAAATACCGTGCCCTCTTCTATGAAGCCGAAAGTAAATTTAATTGTCCGTTGATTTCAAAGCCTCTTTTAAGTCAATTAAGATCTAAAATCTTTCAACAAAGCCTTTTTTGTTTAGATATGCAAGAAACAGTCTTTAAAAAAAAGTAGATTCCACGGAGAAGAAAGGAAATATCTTTGAAGTCCTGTTTTTCAGAACTTCAAAGATGTTTTCATTTCTTTTGCAGCAACCCTAAATTGGTTTGGAATAAAATATAAATCAAGCCAGCTCCCCGTGCCCTCCGTTAGGCAGGGCTTCCTGGTGTCCCTCGGGCTTTGAGCAGACAGGGCTTTCCCGGCGTCTGGCCACTAATGCAGCGCACCTAGGAGACCCCACCGACCAGGCGAGGCGCAGTCAGGAGGCCAGGCCTCCGCCTCCACGTTGCCATTGGTGGCTGACGGGGAGGCCTCTGGGGAGGCTGTCAGTCCAGGGTGGTATGGAGCACACTAGAAGGAACTTAACTTTTACAGGGAGGTGTTAGCAAAACCAACCATTTCCCCCGGCTCTGACACCCCAACACTGAGCACAGCCGACTTCTGTGACCTCCAGAGTCGCACGGTGTTCTCCCCACCTCTGGCAAGCAAGCAGTTGGCTCCATTGTAGACACCAGTGGAGTGTCCTCTAATCCAATTCAGTCCTGACCCTGTCCACCTGGAGATGGCATCGGACCCCACAGATTGAGGGGCCGGTCCCTGAGGACCCCCTTCACATGCCAATGACAAGTCCTGGGTTGTGACCTGTGCTTTTGGCCAACCAGCTATCAATTGGGTTTCCCACAGCCTCCTCCTTAGGTCTCGTGGATCTCCAAGAGCGGCTCACAGAACTCCAGGGAGCGTGTCACTGGTTCATTTTAAAGGCTATTACAAGCTGGGCATGGGTGTGCGCGCTTGTAATCCCAGTACTTGAAGGCTGAGTCAGGAGGATTGCAGCCTCAGAAGCATAAGGAGACTCTCGGCAACCTAGCATGACCCTGTTTTGTTTTGGGGGGAAGGGTGCCTGCTCCAGGAACCTGCTGAGCTCTCTGGACCCTGTCCTTTGGGGCTTTGGGGAGCTTCACTCCACAGGCATTGCTGATTAGCTCACCTGCCATTGATGATCCACGTGACCATCAGTCCTCTCCGTGGCCAGAGGTTAGAGGTCAAGGTGGAAATTTCAGTCATCCAAGCCAAGCCTTGCTCTTTCTGGTGACCAGACCCTATGCTGAAGCTCCAGGGGGCTGCCAGCATCTGCTGAATCATTAGCATACAAAAAAGACACTGCCCTTTTGAAGATTGCAAAGACTTTGTTTGTTTGTTTGTTTGTTTGTTTATTGCAGTGCTGGGGACGGAACCCAGGGGCATTATACATCTGAGCTACACCCCCAGCCCTATTTTTTAGTCTTTTTACTTTTGAAACAGGGTCTCACTGAGTTGCAAAGGGCCTCGCTAAGTTGCTGAGGCTGTCCACGAGCTGCGATCCTCCAGTCTCAGCCTTCCGAACTCTGGGATTACAAACCGCCATGGCTGGCTTTGCAAGGACTTTAGAAGTCAGCTATGTCAGGAAACTGGAGGAAGACCAAACAGTATTTCACTGTATCACATTAGTAAAATGGAAAAATCATATTTCAGAGACAGGAGTTATCTCTTCCATTTTGGTTCCATGAAAGAGGAGAAGTAAGCCAGATCTGGTAGCGCACACCCGTAATCCCTGTACTTGGGAGGCTGAGACAGGAAGATCACGCATTCAAGGTCAGCCTCAACAACTTAGCGAGGTTCTCAGCAACCCAGCAAGACCCTGTTTCAAGAAAAATAAAAATAAGCCAGTTAATAATACCACGCTTAATAAAAATTATAAGCATGGTAGGGCACGCTTGTAATCCCAGCATTCGGGAGGCTGAGACTGGAGGATCGCAGTTCACAGGTACTTAGTGAGGCCCTTTTTCAAAATAAAGAATAAAAAATAGCCTGACGTGGTGGCGCACACTTGTAATCCCCGCGCTTGGGAGGCGGAGACAGGAGGATCACGCTGGTTCGAAGCCAGCCTTGCTGGCTTAAGAGACCCTGTTTCCAAATTTAAAAATATAAAAATAGGTCTGGGAGTGTAACCCAGAAGTAGAAGGATTTCCAGGAACCCCAGTACCACCAAAAACAAACAAACAAACAAAGAATAAAAAATAGGGCAGGGGGTGTAGCTCAGAGGTCGAATGCCCCTGGGTTCCGTCCCCAGACCCACAAATAAAATAAAATAAAAATAAAAATAAAAAGAGCTGGGAATCTGTAGAGGTTGGAGGTAGAATGCCACTGGGTTCAATCCTTAGCACCATAAAGAGAGAGAGAGAGAGAGAGAGAGAGAGAGAGAGAGAGAGAGAGAGAGAATATGATGAATGTATGTAGTATGTGGCCAACTTGCTCTCAGCGGAAAGACTGTTGTCGTAGTCATTTGTTCCTAGCTGATCGCCAGAGAGATGCTCTGATTCCGTATTTGGACCGTGATGGCAGGATGGAAGGAGTCATCTATGTAAGAGCCCCCTCTTCCGTGTCCGTCTTTCTTCGCCGTGTTCCTGTTTTCACATCTGTCAGGGGGAGGCCTTCTTAACACCTGTCCCTGTCCTGTCTGCCAGCGCCCGTCCCTCTCCTCACAGGCTGTCACAGAGTCACAGGACGCTGGGGCTGGGAGAGCCCCGAGTGAGAAGCTCTGTCCGAGGATGCCCACGACGGTGGAAGCCTTCTATACCTGTGTGCACTCATCACTCGTGGCCATTGAGTATCTGAAATGTGGCTGCTGCAGCCAGGAAGCTGAATTTTACATCGAATTTTAATTTGCTTAAACTGAAATGGCCACTGGCTATTATCACGACACAAACTTGAATTAAGGAAGTGATATGACTAACCCCAGATCGCTGTGGTACTGAAATAGTCCCAAGCAATGAGCTAGCCAGCCAGTTCTCCAAAATCCTGCTCAGTGTTTAATGGGAGTGGAAAAGCTTCTGTTTTCTTTTTAAGAACTTTTGAGTTTGCTTCTGTTCGTTTTTCCTGTTGCTGCTGCTACAGATACGTCAGTTTTCCATGACTATAATAAATGCTTGAGAGAATCAAGTTATACAGAGAAAAGGTTTATTTTGGCTCAGAGTTTCAAGAGGTTTGAGCCCATGACTGGTTGGCCTCATTGCTTGGGCTAGGGTGGCACATTATAACTAGATCTGGAAGCAAAATGGCCATCCCCTGTCCAGGAAGCAAAAGAGAGGAGGAGGAAGGGGCCAGGCCCCACCATCCCATCAAGGGTGGGCATGCGCCCAGCACCCTAAAAGCCTCCTACCATGCCCCACCTGTTTTTTGTTTGGTTTTGTTTTAGTACTGGGGATTGAACTCAGGGACTTTCTACCTCCAAGCTATACTCCAGCCCTTTTTAAGTTTTGAAACAAAGTTTTGCTAAGTTGCTGAGAATCTAAGTTGCTAAGGCTGGTCTTGAACCTGCAATCCTCCTGTTTCAGCCTCTCAAGGACTGGGATTACAAACATGTGCCACCATGTCCAGCTTCAGACTCCACCTCTTAAAGGATCTACCACCTACTCGTAATGCCAAGCTGGGGTCCCGGCCTTTAACACATGAGCCTTTGAGGTACATTTCAGACCCAAACCAATTCACAGGAATAATTTATATTCCAGAATATATTCCTCTTTTTTTTTTTTTTTTTGAAGTACTGGGGATGGAACCCAGGGGCATTCTACCTCCAAGCTACACCCCCTGCTCTATTTTTTATTCTTTATTTTGAAACAGGGTCTCACTGAGTTGCAAAGGGCCTCACTAAGTAGCTGAGGCTGTCTGAGAGCCGCGATCCTCCTGTCTCAGCCTCCCAAATGCTGGGATTACAAGCGTGCGCCACCACGGCCGGCTTTTTACCTCTAAAAGATACTTTCATTTATCAAAGACTGGTTATGATTGCCAGGTGTACACCTTGGCACCATCGCTACGTGGTCTTGGGCAAGTTCTTAACCTTTCTGTACGTCTATGTCCCTACTTGTAAAGAGAGATGATAATAGTACCTAATTCATAGGTTTGTTTGATTGACTGAGCTGTACCAACACCAGAACAAAGTCTGACCGTACTAAGCACTCAGTCCAGTTAACAAGGATGTAGCCTCAGAGGTAGGTCCTCTCTGGGTTATGCACCTGCAGGCATGCTTGGTCATGAAGAGATTTGAATAAACGAGAGCATATAATGAAGCCTATACTCGTGGGCATCCTTCCCACTCAAGAGGGGGGTCTTAGGAGTCTATTCTTGTTTTGACTCTCATTTTTCCTCTCTGCTTATGGTCTTGAGCTTCTGTCATAGGAGGCAGGGGAGCGAAAATACGCGTTCCTCAAAATGCTCATAGCAAGTCAGCATGACATGAAAAGTTGGTCACCAAAACTAAATACTAATTAAATTAACAAGTGAATGTGGGGACGGCGGCCCCCTCGCTCCCTGCTCCAGCGGGGTGCTCCCTGTCACGCGGACGCTTCCCGGGACTCTCCCGCCCCCTTCCATTTGCTAACTTAAGTCCCATTGACTCCCGGAGCCCAGAGCTCTTCCGGAAGCCTCCTCTGATAGCACACACCACTTCTGGATTTGTTCTCTGCTCCAAATTCCTGTGGCTTCGTCAGTGGCACACCATTTAGGACTTAGTGTTCTCCTTTTGGCCCAAAGATTTTACTTAGTTGAAGAGATAAAACTGACAAGCCTCTTGATTTCTCCAGCCCTGGTCCTTCCTTCTTTTGCAGACCTCCTGGAAGGTGTTAAGGCTGGGATTGTGTCTCCTAAAAAGATACGTTGAGATCCTTGTCCCTGGAACCTACGAATAGAAATAGGGTCCCCGGTCATAGTGGAGGGGGGGCCTTAACCTGATATGACTAGTGTCTTCTCAAGACAACGATGAGACACACACAGAGAGGCAGATGGCCTGTGACTGGAGACCAGGACGAGTGGCCGCGACAGGCTCAGGACTGCCAGCCCTGCCAGGAGCCAGGAGCGGGCCAGAGGGATCCCCGGCGTCTTCAGGGGGAACATGCCCCGCTCGCACCTTGACCTGGGGCTCCAGCCTTCAGGACTGTGAGAGCATCCCAGCTATTTGTGCTCCTGTCTACAGCCACCCTACGAGCTACCGTGGCGGTGCTGGCCACTGACTGACCAATGACATCCGCCCTGTTGCTTAGCAGCGATTGCAATCCGGAGATGATCCCAAGATGTTCATTTGGAAGGAAGGCACCGTGGAAATGTGCCTTGGGAAGAAGCCCGACTTGGCGGGCACTGACAGTTCTCCCGGCTTTCCCTCTGCTCCCATCTAAGCATCTAACAGCACAGCTTAGGGAAAGGAAGATTCAGTGGGGCTCAGGGCGTCAGTCCGGGGGCTGGGTCCGGAGCATGAGCAGTGGCTGTGGGGTGCAGGGAGGGACACTGATCTCACCTCACAAAGCCGGGAGGGAAGGAGGCAAGGGAGAGGCAAAAACAACAACAACAACAACAACAAAAAATACCACTCAGAGCAAATGAATGCAACTCTCCTGAAGGGTGAGCTGCCTCTGCTGTTGCTCTGGGGGTTGTTGAATAACCAGAAATGAAGAGAGGAGAAAAAAAAGTCAACATAGAAAACAAACAAAAGAAATACCACTCAGAGCATATGGCCCAGAATAGCTTTAGTTTTTCCAGGGTGAGCCTTATAATCTGCCAATCACATAAATATGTATATTAGAATTTCAAATTGGCTTCAACATGAACATGTAGGTTCTCAGTCTTAAGTGATGTATGCTAGGCCTCTCGTATTACTTGGTAAAATCTCTAGATTCAGCTAATTGCATCAATAAAGGTTTATTGTTTCCCATAAAATATTTTAATGACTTTTATTAGTCTAAGATTCATTTACTTAAAAATTTTATTGTATTCATAATTCTCTACCAAAATTCCTTTAATGATCAGTAGCTGCTGTACTATCGTGGGGGGCCAGCTGTGGTTAAAAGGTACAGATGTTTTTTTCCCTGGGATGAGGTGAGCATTTTCCTTTCTCTTTTGCAATGCGGGGGGTGCCTGGTGGGCGCTCTGCCACTGAGCTCTGTTCCTGGCCCCAGGTGGGTATTTCTGAACCCTTGGGAAAGGGTTTGCAAAGAACCCAAACCGAGCGTGCAGCTGCTGCTGTTGAATTTATAGTTACTTGAATTTCACAAATATCTGTAATTAGTAATAATGATGTTCAAAAGGATTAGCTATGAACTTAATTATATCTATCTATCTATCTATCTATCTATCTATCTATCTATCTATCTATCTATCTGCAGTACTAGGGATGGAACCCAGGGGCATTCTACCTCTGAGCTACAGCCCCAGCCCTAATTTATTTTTTATTCTTTATTTTGAAACAGGGTCTAAGTTGCAAAGAGCCTCACTAAGTAGCTGAGGTCGGCCGCGAACAGCGATCCTCCTGTCTCAGCCTCCCAAATGCTGGGATGACAAGCGTGCGCCACCACGCCTGGCTTTGAACTTATTTATATCCCATGGATCAGGCACTGTCCTCAACAGCCTTCGTATAGAAAATATCTCAGAGAACACTCTCAGCAACCTGTGGGGTAATTATCCTGTTGCTGTTTTGTGGATTAGATCACCAGGGCTTCAAAAGAGTAAATAAATTTACAGCTAGGCCAAACTGGCACGGCCCGTAGTCCCAGTACTCCTGAGGCCGAGACAAGAGGATCACAGGTTTGAGGCCAGTCTCAGCAACTTAGTGAGACCCTGTTTCAAAACAAAAAAATAAGAAAAGGGTAGGGGATATAGCTATGCATATCCCTGGGTTCAATTCACAGTGTGTGTGTGTGAGTGTGTGTGTGTGTGTGTGTGTGTGTGTGTGTATAAAATAATTTGCCAAGAGCACAAGAAGTCGCAGGCTGAGTGGACTCACACCAAGTCTCTGGCCAGTCCAGCCTCCTGCCGAGGGGCATGCCTGGGCGGCTCCCCAGGAGGACTCCAGAGGGTGCCTGGGCCCTGTCTGGGGCACCCACCATGTGATCCCTCTCCCAGCACGCACCCTCCCCAGGAAAGGACAAGGTCTGCTTCATCCTCCTGCTGGGGTGGTGCCCAGGGCCTCGCCCATGTCCCTCACCCAAGCCACACCCTGCCCAGCCTCTTCCTCTGGCTCCCTGTAAACACCCCATGGAGTGAGCGCAGAAGCCAGAGTGGAGACTCAGCTGTGGTTGGTCCCAGCCACACCCCACCAGACTGTGACCTCTAAAATCTCCAGACCCGTGCACAAAGAAACCTTTCTTCCTCTAAGATTTTTTTGGGGGGTTATTTTAAGGTTTTTGATATTAGAAATTAATCCAGAGGCATTCGACCTCTGAGCTACATCAGGGGCGTTCTATTTAAAAGCTACATCAGCCCTTTTATTCTTTATTTTGAAGCAGGTTCTCACTAAGTTGCTGAGACCGCCCTTGAACCTGTGATCCTCCTGTTTTAGCCTCCCAAGTTCTGGGATTACAGGTGGGCACCACCATGCCTGGCTGCCTCTGTTTTACCTGTCAGGTGCTTGGGGAACAACAAGACGAAAGCATTTGTCTTTTTTCAAGCCAGATGGGAATGAGATTTGCAAAATCATTAAGCAAGCTGTTATAGTGGTGAACGCCTGTAATCTCAGCACTTGGGAGGTTGAGACGGGAGGATCACAGGTTTGCAGCCAGCCTCAACTACTTAGTGAGGTCCTCCACAACTTAGTGAGACCCTGTTTCAAAATAAAGGATAAAAGATAGGGCTGGGGGTGTAACTGGGAGGTAGAATGTCCCTAGGTTCAATCCCCAGTCCTGTAAAAAAAAATAGAAATAAAAGTAAAATAAATAAATATAAAAAATTAATAAAAATAAAGTTGGGCTGGGGTGTAGCTTGGAGCTAGAATACCCCTGGGTTTAATCCCTAGTACCTAAATAAATAAATAAAACAATTTTTAAAAAGTTGTTAAGTAATGCAACCCTTCTCAGTGTCTGTTTCATTTTGGAAAATAGTATTGTCCTAAAAATGGTATATTAAATGTAATAACTCCCTTTTCTTAAAATAAAAAAGTCTTCTATAGGCTTACATACTTGTAAATTGTACTTTCTAGTTGGTTAAGTATTGGCCCATGTGACTCACGTAAACAGAAGATCTCAGGGATTGTCGGTAACTTGGGGGATGGGGGGTCCCAAGACCAGAATGTTTGGGCCTGGACAGGTGACGCCCTCCTTTCCCTGGTGGGTCTCTGCTCCCCCAGAGCTGCTTCTTGGGTTCAGGTCTAGGAATCGCCTTGCTCTCTACTCTTCCTGTTTGCTCGGAGTTCTTGAGCCCTGGGGGCATTCTGCCTCTGAGCATGCTACCCTCTAGCCCTTTTTATGTTCTGTATTTGAAGCAGGGTCTCTCTGGGTTGTTGATAGTTTCACTGGGTTGCTGAGGTTAGTCTCAAACCTGTGATCCACCTGTCTCCACCTCCCAAGGGCTGGGATCACAGGCATATACGCCACCATGTGTGGCCTGCTCAGCTTTTGACATGGTTTAACTTCCAATGATTTCTTTCTTAGGTAGGGATGATCATCTCCCTGCCATCTAGAGTTTGTTAAAAATCTCTTTTCCTAGTGCCATTTACAGGAGCTTATCTGTTCAGTCTCTTAGGGATGGGGTTTTTGTTTATATTTTTAAATTTTTTAATCTTATTTTTTGTGGTGTTGGGGATGGAATCCCAGGCCCCCTGCGTGGGGTGCACACTCCAGCACTGAGCCACATCCCAGCCCTGGGGACAGGGTCTCCGGTGGGAAAGTGTGCGTGGCTCTCCTCCATCCTGGCCAACTCCTCTGGCCTGCATCAGCCTTCTGCACCATTGGTCTCTGGGGCTTCCCAAGAAGGTCAAGTTTTGCTGGAATCATTGACACAGGGTCTCTGGGCTTATTTACTAATAAAAATAGTCATGGTCGGGTATAGTGGTACAAGCCTGTAATCCCAGTTTTTAAGAGGGTGAGGCAGGAGTATCAACCTAGAGGTCAGCCTCAGCAACTTAGTGAAAGCCTGTTTCAAAGTAAAATATAAAAAGGCCTGGGGGTTGCCGGGCGTGTTGGCGCACGCTTATAATTCCAGCATTCGGGAGGCTGAGAGTGGATGATCGCGGTTCGTGGACAGTGTCAGCTACTTAGTGAGGCCCTCTGAAACTTATAGACCCTGTTTCAAAATAAAGAATAAAAAAAAAATAGGGCAGGGGCTGTAGCTTGGAGGTCGAATGCCCCTGGGTTCCATCCCTGGTACCGCCCCCCCCCAAAAAAAAAAGAGCTGGGGGTGCAGCTCAGTGGTAGAGTGCCCCTGGGCTCAAGCCCGAGTACCACACACACAAAATAAACACAGAACATTCATGAGAACTTCCCCTGCGCCCAGCACCAAGCCAAATCTAACTCCACAGAGCATCCCTAAACCCTCAAGCTACCCCTCCAGGGGTTGATACAGATGAGGAAACAAGCCTTCGGGGATTTGAGCGGCTTGCCTGACTTCACAGGGCTGGGCAGCAGGGGCAGCTTTGGGTCCACAGCAAGGCGGCCGCCTGCGTTTAGACGACTGGCAACTCCTGCCGCTACCAACAGCTCTGTCGCCAGACCAGACTCCTCTGATGTGCCTCCATCATGGGCCGACCTCCTCCACCACTGGGACTTCCTTTTTTTTTTTTTTTTTCAAACTGGGGAAGTAACCCAGGGACAATCTACCTCCAAGCTACACCCCGGCACCATTTTTTATTCTTTATTTTGAAACAGAGTCTCACTGAGTTGCAGAGGGCCTCACTAAGTAGCTGAGGCTGGCTGCAAACAGCAATCCTCCTGTCTCAGCCTCCTGAATGCTGAGATTACAGCGTGCGCCACCACGCCCTGCTCCCCTTTTGATTTCTCTTTTTCCTGCATTCATAGCACATGGATGTGACCCGCAGGTTCTAATGTACAACACGGTTCACAAAGCTCCTAGTGTTTTTAGGGTCTTTAGATCAAACATTAGTAAAGGAGCCATTAGCGTCAAAGGCACAAGCCATCCTTTCTCTGTGGCCAGACTGAGTCCTTAACAGCAAAGCCGGGTGATGGGAACACCTCTGTGGAACCGATTATTTATGTAGCTGAGCTCAGATTCTGGTAAGAGAAAGGTGGAAATGGGTCCTGCTCAAGTGGGAGCAAAAAAAAAAAAAAAAAAAAAAAAAAAAAAAAAAGATGTGTTAATAACAGTGTCCTCCACAGTTCTGAGAAGAAGTACTGCTCCGGGACTGGCTGGCCTTCATTTTTTGAGGCTCATGGTACATCTGGCTCGGACGAAAGCCACACAGGAATCCTGAGACGTCTGGACACGTCCACGGGGTCAGCGCGCACAGAGGTGGTCTGCAAACAGGTGGCGTCACTGGCTTTCTCTGTTTCCTCTCCTGCTGCTCCAGGGCCGCGGGGAGCGCTCCCATCCTGGGCAAATATGGGGGCGCTTTGTCATCAAAGTACACTGTGATCCCAGCCACTTGGGGGGCCGAGGCAGGAGGATGGCAGGTTTGAGGTCAGTGAGACCGTGCCTTAAAATAAAATAAAAAGGGCTCAGTGGTAGAAATCTTGTCTAGCGTGTACAAGGCTCTGGGTTCCATCCTTAGCACTGCAAAAATAAATAAATACATAATGCATACTGGACTTTTAGCCCTGCCCGCACTGACCCCTCTCCCATCCTGGGCGCTGCAGGCTAGGGTAAAGGCTCTGGGCCACTTTCTGAAGTAGCCCTTCCTGCTTCTCCTGTTGCACAGAGACGGGAACAGGTTGGGTCTGCAGGAATGGCGGGTCCTGCCTCTCGGGTCTCCTCCCCTCCCCCGCAGCAGGTCTATACTGCATACCTGGGAGCCTGGTAGGTGAGTGGCTTCAATCCAGGGAGCAAACTCGTCTCTGCACCCACAGATGCTCACATTTTTTTTTTTTTTTTTGGTGGTACTGGGGTTCCTGGAAGCCCTTCTACTTCCGGGCTACACTCCCAGACCTATTTTTACATTTTCATTTGGAAACAGGGTCTCCTAAGCCAGCGCACGCGGCTGGCTACGAACCTGCGTGATCCTCCTGTCTCTGCCTCCCAAGCGCGGGGATTACAAGTGTGCGCCACCACGCCCGGCAGATGCTCACATTTTCTGATGCATGGGTTTGGTCAAACACCAGAGGCAAGTAGATAAAGATGAAATAGCCTTGCCTTCAAATATAAATGATGACAATAATCAACGGACTACATCACTGAACACTCACCAGGGACTGTTAAAGCTCTATGCACACTGTCAGCCATTTTAATAACGCTATTATGCAGGGATAATTCTCATCCCTGCTTCACAGATGAGTCAGTGAAAGAAAGTGTAAGTGTGTGTGTGTGTAAGTGAAAGCATAAGTGTGTGAGTATGAGTGTGTTACTGGGATTGAACCCAGGAGTATTCTACCTCTAAGTGACACACCCAGCCCTATTTTATTCTTTATTTTGAAACAAGGTCTCGCTAAGTTGCTGAGGCTGGCCTGGAACTTGCAGTCCTCCCGTCTCTACCATACCCCGCTGAAGGCGTGAATTTAATAACTGGTTTACATCCTCGCTGGTAACATGGGGCTCTTCAGCACTAGCCTGTGCTGCAGTCTCCTGTGTCTCAATCGGATTCTGATGCCAAAGGCTTTTTCCCCAGGCAGACATTAATCTGTGGAGTGGGTGGCCACACGGGCTCGTCTGTCTGGCTTTAGGTAAACGGCTCTGTCTCCACTGGGAATGACACAGGCTTCTCTCTGCTGCAGTGTGAGGCGCATCTTGGCCACGTGTTTCCGGACGGCCCTGCACCCACAGGGCAGAGGTTCTGCGTCAACAGCGCGGCCCTGAAGTTCAAGCCAAGCGACCAGTGACCATCTCGGAGCTGCCATCGGTTGCTACCCTGAATCCGCGCCCTCCATCCTCCCTGGCTGTCCCACATCCTCACCCTCCATCCTCCCTCCCTGCCCCGCATCCTCACCCTCCATCCTCCCTCCCTGCCCCGCATCCTCACCCTCCATCCTCCCTGGCTGCCCCGCATCCTCACCCTCCATCCTCCCTGGCTGCCCCGCATCCTCACCCTCCATCCTCCCTCCCTGCCCCGCATCCTCACCCTCCATCCTCCCTGGCTGCCCCGCATCCTCACCCTCCATCCTCCCTGGCTGCCCCGCATCCTCACCCTCCATCCTCCCTCCCTGCCCCGCATCCTCACCCTCCATCCTCCCTCCCTGCCCCGCATCCTCACCCTCCATCCTCCCTCCCTGCCCTGTATCTGTAACCTCCATTTCCATCATTCAGGCGGATGGCTCATCTTATTTACTATAAAACCAAGGCAACTTTTGCTCTGGCTCCAAGGGGTTGCAGCTTCTCTTCTTTAACAGGAATCACTTCAACCCTGCCCCCGAGCTTTGGGTGGGACCACAGGCCACTTGGGCGACAGCAGGAGGCTGACGGAGTAGGAGCTAGAACGCGCCCTTCCAATGCAGTCAGCTCCCTCATGAACGTACAGAGGTGAGGGAACCGCGTGCTGAGCCAGCGGATGAGCAGCCCCTTCCGCCGCGGGCTGGCCAGGGCTGTGCTTCGGAGCCACATTTGATGATGGCCGACACGTGGGATTTACTTTCAAAACTTTCCATGTCTCAAACTTCTACTTCCAACCTTCCTCCCCGAGAATCAGCTCCAATGTGGGTTTGTTAGATTTCAGTGATTACGAATAAATGCTCGCCCTCGTACCTCTGGGCTGAAAAGTTAAACTTCAATATGCTTGGATAAAATGTTTACTGATACTGATGTCTGCTTTTAGTTTAAGTCTGTGAATTTGCATTTTTATAAACGTGACTACAAAGCAAAATGATAAAAAAAAAAAAAGAACTAGACCATGGGGTAGTAGGCACTTCGATTTTGCCAAGAGGAGGAAAGCACATATTTTACAGAGTCTTAAATAGCTTGTTAATACAAGTTTTTATTTACTCACCTATTTTTGTGTGTGGTACTGGGGATTGAACTCAAGGGCTTATACTACCTCTGACCTACAACCCCCAGCCCTATTTTATTTTATAATAAGGTCTTATCAAGTTGCTGAGGGCCTCACTAAGTTGCAGAAGCTGGTCTCAAAACTGTGGTCCTCCTGTCTCAGCCTCCCAAGTACTGCAATTGCAGATGTGGGCCACCATCCCCAGCTCGTAAAGGTATTTAAGTCATTCTCTGTGGTCTTTGGGCAGAAAGGAAACTTAGTTATTTCATTTTCTTTAAATTAACTTGTTATACATTATTCGACACTTTTTTAGTGGCTACTCTGGGAATCACAGCAGGGTACCGTCTTGCAAATCATGGCTGGTTTAAATCATTTTAATTTTAAATTTTAAAATTAAATCATTTTAATTTTTAATTTTTTTGGCTTCTCCAAGAATGCGAAACTTGACATATTAACTTTCCTGTATTTTCTATGACTATTTCCAAATATTTAATTTTACACACATTCAAAAATCCCCAAATAATCATTGTTAATGTGTAGAGATGATATTTATTTATATTTACCTAAACATTTGTCCATTTTGTTGCTCTTTATTTCTTCCTGAAATTCTGTATTTTCTTGTGTGACTAATTTTCTTCTGCCTGAAGAACTACTCTGTGTGTGAGTGCGTGTGCGTGTGCGTGTGCGTGTGCGTGTGCGTGTGTGTGTGTGTGTGTGTGTGTGTTGTGGAGGTCGAATCCAGACGCCTTCTACCTTCAAGCTACACTATTTTATTTCTTATTTTGAAATAGGGTCTCGCTAAGTTGCCGAGGCTGGCTTTAAACCTGTGATCCTCCTGTTTCAGCCTCACGCGTATTAGGATCACAGGTGTGCACCACCACGCCCAGCCCCAACATCCTTAAGTTATATATTCTCTGGTTGAGTCTTGAGTTAACAGGTACTTTCTTTTTTCCAGACTTTAAAATTGGGGCTCCATCCTCTTCTGACTTCCTTGTGTCCACGCCAGTTGACTGATGTGGGGATGGTCCCTCCTCTGTCTACAACACGTCGTTTTCCCGTGCTGCTTTCAGGGTTTACCATCATTGGCTTTTGCCTGTGTTTGGTCCCCAGCAGCAGCACCACCCAAACCACTGTAATAATAATCATGATAACAATAATAATACCTGAGTAGACTAATATACATAAAGGAAACATGAAATGATTTATAGCTTCCTCCCCCAAACGCCTCTGTGCCTGGAGAGTTTTATAAATGTGTTATTTTGATTTATTTATTTATTTTCAGAACTTTGGTTTGAACTCAGGTGCATTCTGCCTCTGAGCTATGCCCTCAGTCTTATTTTTTATTCCTCTTTTTTTTTTTTTTTTTGAAACAGGATCTAAGTTGCGGAGGGCCTCACTAAGTAGCTGAGTCTGTCCGCGAACCCGGATTCCCCTGTCTCAGCCTCCCAAGTACTGGGATTACAAGATAGTGCCACCATGCCCGGCTGTTTTAATCTTCTAATAACTTCTGGGCCACGTTCATTGTTCCTGGGGTGAGGAGTAGAAGAGGAAGAAAGCAATTTTAATATCTGAAAACATAGCTAAACAATTGCACCAAAGCCTGTCGATGTGCCGAGCATAGTGGTGCACAACTGTAATCCCGGCACTTAGGCGTCCGTGGCAGGAAGATCACAGGTTCGAAGCCAGCCTCAGCAACTTAACAAGATCCTGTTTCTAAATAAAAAAATAAATAGGGCTGAGGGAGCCAGGCACTGTGGTACATGCCAAAATCCTAGTACTTGGGAGGCTGAGACAGGAGGATCGCGGTTCCAAGACAGCCTCAGCTCCTACTTAGGCCCTTTGCGACTCATTGAAACCCTGTTTCAAAAAATAAGAATAAGAAAAGAAAAGAATAGGAAATAGGGCTGGGGGTATCACTTAGAGGTAGAATGCTCCTGGGTCCTATCCTCAGTACCACAAAAAAATAAAAAAATAAAATAAAAAATAAAAGGGCTGGGGGTGGTGTAGCTTGGAGGTAGAAGGGCCCTGGTCTCCATTCTTAGTACCACTAAAAGGAAAAATTCTATCAATAGTAGACGCAAAAGAGAACCTACAAACCAGTTTTGCCTATCACAATGGATGTGAAAACATTAAACAAATTATGAATAAAGTCAACACTGTACTAAGACGAATAACCCAGCCTTGACTTTAGACGGTAGGATGAGCTCGATTCTTCAAAGGACCCTCCTGTTTGAAACAGAACTTCTCTTTTCTAATTGCATTGTTGGGCCTATAGGAAACCCAAGAGCTTGCCCAGACAGACTTGGAAGTGCTAACATCTGCAGTCAGCAGAGGCTGGGCTCTGGGGAGGCGGAGCCAACAGTCCCGGCTCCTCGGATACTCATGGAGCACCCGCCTCCTACTGGGCTCTTTTCTAAATGTGGGAAATATGACTGCGAATTAATAGCCCCTGCAAATCTGCGAGTCCCTGATTTTATTGGGAGTTTCCATTCTAGTAGGAAATGAAATAAACTAGTAAATGCAATAAAAGTTCACGTGGTGGTGGCGCACGCTTATAATCCCAGCACTTGGGAGGCTGAGACAGGAGGATTGCGCAGGTTTGAAGCCAGCCCGCAGCTGCTTAGGCCCTTTGCAAGTCAGTGAGACCCTGTTTCAAAATAAAGAATTAAAAAATAGGGCTGGGGGTGTCACTCGGAGGTAGAATTCCCCTGGGTTCCATCCCCAGTACCGGAAAAAAAAAAAAAAAAAAAAAAGAATAATCAGGCAAGGAAGGGTAGGGCCTGCTGGGAGGGTCGCAGATTCTGATGGTTGCCAGGCCCACACTTCTCTCTGAGAGCTTAGTGGAAACGGAGATACCAGAGCCAACCAGGCAAACAGAGGAGGAAGAGCAGTCCAGGAGAGGGCGCCACACACAAGGGTTGTGTGTTTTTGCTGATCCCGGAAGACAGGATCAGAGTGGATGGACTTCCCCTGCTGGTGAGACCTGCGGTGATTTGCTCCGAGCAGCAGCGTGGTAAGAAGGTTCAGCTACAGGCCTCTAAAACCACGCCCTCTTCAGCCAAGAGAGATAAACCAGAGCCCTGTGTGGTGGCACACACCTGCCATCCCAGTACTTGGTGGGCTGAGACAGGAGGATTGCAGGTTCAAGACCAGCTTCAACAACTCAGCCAGACTCTCTGCAACCTAGTCAGATCCTGTTTCAAAACAAAACATTGTTTGAAAAAGGGCTGGGTGTGTAGCTCAGTAGAATGCTTAGGAAAGCCTAGTGTGGTAGTGTATGCCAACAACCTTGGGAGGCTGAGACAGGAGGATTGCAGATTTGAAGCCAGCCTTAGCAACTTAGTGAAGCCCTCCACCACTTAGTGAGACCCTGTTAGAAATTAAAAAAAAAAAAAATTAATAGACTTGGGCGGACACGCAGAGGTAGAATGCCCCTGAGTTCAATCCCCAGGGTCACAAAACAAAACAAAAACCAAGAAGCTGTGTAACATCCCGGGGGTGGGGGAGATAACAGAGATTAGTTCAACCTAGAGAAAGTTAATTAGAATAAAAAGATGAAATAGTGAAGCCCCGGACACATGGCTGCCTTGCTTGCTCTTATTACAGAGTTAGCCTAGAGATTGTGTTTAAAACACGGTCCATCCAGGCATGGTGGCACACGCTTGTAAACCCAGTACTTGGGAGGCTGAGACAGGAGGATCGCAGGTTCAAATCCAGCCTCAGCAGCTTAGGGAGGCTCTCAGCAACTTAGTGAGACTCTGTTTCCAAATAAAATATAAAATAGATCTGGAAGTGTAGCATGGAGGTAGAAGGCCCCTGGATTCCATCCCCAGTACCACACACACTAATAATAATAATAATAATAATAATAATAATAATAATAATAATAAAAACACGGTCCTACGGTCATTTGCACACTTCCAGAAGTGGAGAGCTGGGTGTTGGGGCTAAGGATGGCTCCCTGTGGTATCCTTCCTGCAGGCCGCAGGCTGTTGGCCCACCCTAGTGAAGGTTTGGAGGAACCTTCAGGAAGCCTGTCTTTGGGAATACTCCAAGGCTGGGCCTCGCGGTGACTGTGGCTTCACTGCCTTCTGCAGTGGTATCTGTTCTCGAGATACCTCCTTCCCCCTGGCCTCTGTCCCTCTCATCCTAAGTGGAGGCCATGCATGGCCGCCCCCTGCAGCTGGATTGTGGAGATTCGTACCTGTGAAGTTGTCTAAGACGTGGTTCCAGGCCTCAGAGCACTGGAGGCCTAGGTCGCCCCCGAGTCCTCTTCCCAGGAGCCGGGAACACAAGAACAAGTCACTTGCCTTTAGAGGCTGATTAGGGTGCCCAGAGGGCGAGGAGGGAATCTTCCTACTAAGCCGATCTAGGGCTGATTGGTGACTGTTTACCGCTTGTTTCTTCCTAGCGTGACCCCTTGAAATCATCTTCTTTGTCAGTGTTAAAAGCCATGTGAAAAAAAAGCCAGCCACCTTGATGATTCCTCCTTGTCCTGTAATTCCTTCACCGTGCCTGGAGATGAGAAGGTTTAGACCACATCTGAAAAAAAAAAAAAAAAAAAAAAAATCTTGGTAGGGGGCTCAAGAACAATTAGCAATTAAAATAATCTATTTTCTATGTTTTGCCATATAAACACGGCGCTTGATTGACTTCAGAGTTTTGGGCTCGGCTTGGCTCGTGAGCACGGCATTCACTATTTCTGCAGCTCTCAGACTCGTCAGAGGCATCTTGAGGACCACGGGAGGCAGCTCTCTGAGCTCACAAGAGCACCGTTAGCTGTAGTTTTTTTATTGTGTGTGTGTGTGGTACTGGCAGTTGAATACAGGAGCATTCTCTCTCCAAGCTACGCCCTCAGCCCATTTTATTTTATTGTTTGGAAACAGGGTCTCCCCAGGTTACTGAGAGTCTCAGTATGTTGCTGATGCAGTCCTCATACCTGAGATCCTCCTGTCTCAACCTCCAAAGTACTGGGGTTACAGGTGTGTGCCACCATGCCGGGAATTATGAACTTGAGAATAGAACTGGATGCCTGCTTTGGAAGATCAAAAGTTCTGGTCTTAACAGGAAAATCTCTGGCCAAGAAGAAGGTTGGCAGAAGACCTGGGATGTCCGTGCTTTCTCTCTGGCCCAGTGATATCCCGTGATGCACTCTGCCTGAGGTACTGGCCCATCAGGACTATTCTGAAAGTAACAGAAAGTAACCAGGAAACGACACAGATCGGAAGGAACCGGAAGTCCCTGAGCCCAACCTCCGAACGTCACAGGTAAAGGAACTGATTCCCCTGAGCCTTACCTAGCTGGTGACAGTCGTGCACCCAGGCCCCTGAGTCCGGCCAGCCTCTCCCCTCCCTGGTTTTATGGTAGAAGTTCAGTTATGTGGTTGCTCTTTTGGAAAAGCAAGATACTACGTTCACTGAACGGAGATCAGATATGACCCCAATTCCAGGCAGAGGACTGGACTTCACAAGACCACAGTCAGGTCCCGGATTCTCTAAGACTTCAGAAAACCAGCTGACTTTCCATCTGGTGGGCTTCCTGCATTGTCTGGCTCTCCACCCTCCTTCCAGGAGCCGGAAGGCTGGGTTGAAGCCGGCACCTGTAGCGGGACCAGGACTAGGATGAGGCAGGAGAGACGCGCGTGCTCAGATCCCGAGGGTCCACTTAGCCAGCGAGGCCGGGACCGGAGCCTGCCACTTAGCAAAGGGCCAGCGGGCCCTGCAGCCATGCGGTCAGGAAGCACTAGAAGCTGCCAACGCCTCACCCCATCTCTCAGCAGATTCCCAGATCCAAGTGATCTCCATTAAAACAATTGGTTGTGAGTGGATCATCGTGTCAAAGCCACTCACCTTCCGGCTTTGAGGATTTCAGCAGGTAGGAATCAGTATGGAAAATAAAAGGACTTCCAAGGAAGAGGTAAACTGTAAATGATTGGAGGTGCAGAAAAAGAAGCTCTAATACACTACTGGTGGGACTGCAAATTAATGCAGCCACTTTGGAAAACAGTATGGAAGATCCTCAGAAGAATAAAAACGAACTTACCATATGACCCAGCAATACCACCTTTGGGTGTCTACCCAAAACAATGAAAATCAAAATACCAAACTAATGCATGAGTAACTGTGTTCATAGCTGCACAATTCACCATTCCCAGACTATGGAACCAGCTAAGATGTCCATCAACAGATGAGTGGCTTACAAACTATGGGATGTGTACACAATGGAATTTTACCCAGCCATAAAAGAGAACAGAATTATGGCATCTACAGGGAAATGTCACAAAAAATAAGAAATCAGATGTTTTCCCTGATACGCAAAAAATGGGGAGAAATGGGTAACAGGAGGAACTCTAGATGAAGAAGGGGCCCTATAGAGGAGCAATTAAGGTGACATATCTGAGGGGATAAGAGGGAGGATAAGGGAAACTCTTTAAAGCACATGATGGACTTAAACACATAAAAGTCAATCAGGAAGCCAAGCATGGGAAGGAGGGAGGAGGAGGGAAGGGGTGAGGGATTGGGTAGGGGCTAATTGGGTGATGTGTGCATGTATATCTCCACAAGTTTCTTACCCCACTAAGATGTATGACGACAATGCACCAATAAAAATTTATTAGAAAATAAAATTAAGGGATTGAACTAGTTAACTTAAAAAAATAAAAAAATAAAAATATAGGACTGGGAGTATAGCTCAGAGATAGAAATACCCCAGTACTACAAAAATAAATAAATATAAAATTGACCTGGGGTTGTACTTCAGAGGTAGAGTCTCCTGGGTTCAACCCTAGTTACACACACACACACACACACACACACACACACACACACACACTCTAAATAAATATCAAAAACCAGGATCCAGGCATGGTGGCACACGCTTGTAATCCCAGCATTCAGGAGGCTAAGACCAGAGAATTGTGGTTCTCGTCTAGCCTCAGCTACTTAGGCCCTCTGCAACTCAGTGAGACCCTGATTCAAAATAAAGAAGAAAAATTAGGACAGGGGGTGTAGCTCAAAGGTAGCATGCCCCTGGGTTCTATCCCAGACCCGCAAAAATAAATAAATAAATAAATAAATAAATAAATAAATAAATAAATATCAGAAACCAGAAGATGGAGACCTCAGGAGACACTTTCGGGTACCAGGCTGGAGGGAGGGGTCAGGCGATGGGATGCCCCGTCTTGGGGGCACCATCCTCCCGGGCTCTTCACTCAGCCCAGCATGGCCCCTTCTCCTCTGAGCCAATGACAGCAGTAGAATTGGTGGTCTCACAGAAGTCGCCTTGGAGGTGGCAGTCATGAGTCCATTAATACATCACCAGAGCCAGAGACCTTCCACCAGGGGGCGCAGGGGAGAGCTGGGACTGGGCTAATTAATTAGTGGATGTCTGCCTTTGAGGTTCTCCTTGGAAACTCTCCCAAATAAACCAGAAGACGGGGGATGGCTATGTTCCCCTCGAGGTCTGTCTGTTTTAATTTGGTCACTAAAGGTTAATAGGAGACTAGGGATGTAGCTTAATGGTTGAATACACACACACACACGCACACACACACACACACACACACACACACACACACACTTAATGGGGCTTCCTGTTGTAGCCAAAACTAGAGAAGCTTGGATAGAGAAGCTAGCCTGTGTACCTCTGTTGATTGTAATGCTCAACTAAAGAGAAAATTTGCTACACAAAACATTTCTTTCCAGGCATGGTGGTACATGCTTGTAATCCCAGTAGTTGGGAAGGTGAGACAGGAGGATCGCATGGCCAGCCTTCTTTCAAACTAAAAAATAAAAAGGGCTGGGGTTGTAGCTCAGTGGCAGAGTGCCCTGGGTTCAGTCCTCAGCACCGCCTCCTCACCCCCCACCCATGCACACACAGGTGAATTTAAAGCAATTCCACTATGTGAATACAAGAACAATGTCCTGTTGGTGGTTTAAAACTTAGCCTGTCACGCCAACAGACCCTCTGTCCCCATTCAGTGAAGTGTCATGAATTTAACATCTCAAATCGACCTCTCCCAGGTTACAGCCTACGGACTCAGGGCCAAACCAGGCAGGAAACTGCTGCCAGGAAAAATGGCAGAGCATCCACGCAGAGGTAAGAAGCCTGCTTTACCAGCCGCCGGGCCCCTGTCCCTGCGACCAGCCTTTCTCCTGTGTGTCTGTGACCACTGGAAATATGAAACCCCAACCCAGGGAGTCTGAGCTTGAGCTTGTAACAAATGTGCAGAAGAACCCCGGCAGAACAGAGCGGCCCAGGGGCGGCCTGATTCCCTGGGTGCCGGGCCCCCAGGGCTGACACAGAGGCTGGTTCGTTCCACTGTGGCTGGCTCTGGGAGCCCCTTTCTGGCCAGCACACCACTTCCTGTGAGCTTCCTGGGAAGCAAAGTGTATCTTTAGCTTGCTTACTTCCACTCTATATTTTCCAGGTCTCTCCTTCCACATTGATATATGTGGCATTGACTGACTTATTTCAACAGCTGTGTGGTATTCCATTATATTGCTATATCACATTTTATTTATTACTCCATTTTTTTGTGGTACTAGGGATTGAAGCCAGGGGCATTCTACCTCTGAGCTAAATCCCCAGCCCTATTTTATTTTTTATTTTGAAATAGTGTCTCACTTAGTTGTGGAAGTTCTCACTAAGTTATTGAGACTGGCCATAAACCTACAATCCTTCTGTCTCAGCCTCCCAAGTACTGGAATGACAAGCATACACCACCATGTCCGGCTTATTCCTCTATTTTCAAATTTTAGTTTGTTTCCAATGTTTTACAATTACAACCAAGTTTCCTCCTGTGTGTTCTTCTTTGGTGCTGAGAATTGAACCTAGGACCTCATGTTTGGCCAGGGTATGCTCCACCAACCTTGTCTTGAGCATTTCTGAAGCAATTCTTAATATTCACATTTGGAAATGCAATTTCTGGGTTGAAGGGCATACACATTTTGAGGTTGCTATGATTTCCAAAGTGGTTTTGCCAATATACACTCCCTCCAGCAGTAAAGGCTCTCGTTTTCGCCTATCTCAACAGGCTCTGGTACTGTGAGATCGTTTACATTTCTGCTAATTTAATAGACTAGAGCTGTATTTGTCTCTTCTCTCTCAGGGCCATTTCTATGGAAATTTAAGCTGCATACTGTTTTTTAACTGCTTTTCTACTCATTGTATCTTGAACACCCTCCTGCCTAAACATGCTTCTGTATAATTTTAAGACCTCTTATTTGGTACAGCTAGCCCACCGCCTAGTTAACAAATTCCCTATCATCATATATTTCCATCTCTACTTCCAAGAGTCACTGTTGTTAAATAACATGTGGGTAATATTACATCAGTATGCCAAAGAACACAGGTTTTTGTCTGAGACAAACCCTGATTTTTTCAACTAGGGACTGGTCTCTTGGCTGTGCAGCCCTAGGCAGAGAAAATGGACCGATACTGGCCCCCGGGATGGTTAAAAGCTCAGCCTCTGAAGCCGGCTGTAGTTCAAATCATGGCTCTGCGATCAACTAGCTGTGACTTAGTCGCTTGTATCTAAAATCTTCTCTGTCACTTCCGGGAAGATGGCGACTGAGAAAAGCAGTGTTTACGAGCCCTGCTAAAACTTGATCTCTATTGCCACAAAATCAGCGCTTTTCATAGCCAGAAAATGCCATCAGCAGAGAAATAAAAAATGTAAACACAAGGGACAGAGAAAAAAAGACTAGAAGAACAACCAGAGACCAGAAATCAAGCCCACAATGCAGCAGCGGGGCTGCGCCGGCACCACCTTCCCTCACAGCACCAAGATCCAGAGAGGAAAGGTAAACAAGGAGCTGAAGTGAGCAGCTGTGGATCATTCGGGTGTAATTCAGCAGTTTTTTCAGCACAAAGAAGGCCTAAAACTCCCAGTGGTCAAGCTCATCATGCCTTCCAGGGACTCAGAACAGAGCTCAAAACCAGAAAAGAAATACGCCAGCCTCACAGCCGAGGGCGTGGCAGCGGCGCCATATTGCCAGCAGCGACAGCAAGTTCACCGTGCCTTCAACGGCTCCTGATCAACACGCACAATAACCGTGAGTGAAACTGCGGCCCCTAAAGGAGAAATCCCTGTACTGCACGCCCAGGTACTTTGATAATCTCCCTGGGTCTGAGATTTTGCAGGCCAACCCAGTGAAGGAGTAGCGGTGGCAGAGATTACCACAGACTCGAGATACAGAGCACCCTAAGTGAAGTCGTAGAGATCCAGGGAAGGCACAAAATTCTGAAATCATGGGAAAGAGGAACAACAATAGAGCAATGAATGCCCACAACCCCATATTATCAGAACCTGATAACACAGAAATTCAGAGATGTCCAGAAGATCAAATCAGGAATATAACAGTAGAAATAATACAGGACTTCAAAAAGAATTTAGAGAGAGTCTAAAAGAAATAAAGGATGCAATCATTGAGGTAAAGGCCTCAATTCAAAGTATAAACAATCCATTAGACCACATGGAGAATAGAATCTCACTCCTAGAACAGGATGACTCCAAAAACGAATGCATAATTTATAACTTAGAAAAAAAATCAGACAGCAGGAATCTGACATTGAAGAAATATGGGCCCATTTTAAGAGAGCTAACCTAAGAATAATCGGAATAGAGGAGGGAAAAGAAGGTGAAACCAAAGGGATCAATAATATCTTCAAAGAAATAATAGCTAAAAAATTTCCAAACATAGAGCAAGAGATTGATACACAGGTAAAGGAAACTTATAGAACTCCCTTTAGACAGGATCAGAGAAGAGGTTCCCCACGCCACATAATTGTCAAAATGACCAATATGGAAGCCAAGCAGAGAATCTTAAAGGCAACAAAAACAAAGGGCAAACCAATTAGAATCACTCCAGACTTCCCAAACCAAGTTATGAAAGCCAGAAGGGCTTGGAGTAACATATTCCAAACTCTGAAAGAAAACAACTTCCAGCCAAAAATTCCCTACCCAGCACAACTATCTATCAAATTAGATGGGGAAATAAGAAGCTTCGATGACAAACAGAAACTGAAGGAATTTATGTCTTCAAAACTAGTGCTAGAGAAAATACTCAAAGAGATTAACTACAAAGAAGAAATAGGTAACACACACCAGAACCAGAGAAACAAGATTTTCCATCCAGCAGACAACTAAGCAAAGAAGAATATATTCATGTGTTTATTGGTTAAAATCTTTGGAGATTCATTATTTATGTTAGTCTTTTACCTATTTCTAAATTGTATTGTTTGCTTTTATTGTTGCTAATTTTTAGGATCTCTATTTGGAATATTAATATACCTTCAGATATAGCATTTGGAAATAATTTATCCCATTCTATCAGTAACTTTTAACTCTATTTACATTGTCTTTGGATGTCCAATATTTATTTTTTAGGAAGTTTGTTTGTTTATTCTGTTGTTGTCTATGCCTTTGAAATCATATCCAAGAAATCACTGGCAATTTCAATGTTGTGAAGTGTTATGACCCAGGTTTTCTTCTAAAAGTTTATGGTCTTAAGATTTATATTTAGGAGCCAGGCATGGTGGCGCACGCTTGTAATCCCAGCATTCGGGAGGCTGAGACCTGGAGGATCACAGTAGGGGTTATAGCTCAGAGGTCAAATGCCCCTGGGTTCCATCCCCAGACCCGCAAAAAAAAAAAAAAAAAATTTTATATTTAGGTCTTTTATCTATTTTGAGTTAATATTTGTATATGGTGTTAGCTAAGTGTCCAACTTTTTTTGGGGGGGGTGGTACAGGGGTTCCTGGAAGCCCTTCTATCTTTGGGCTACACTCCCAGACCTATTTTATATGTATTTTTTTATTTGGAAACAGGGTCTCTTAAGCCAGCACGGCTGGCTCCGAACCAGCGCAATCCTCCTGTCTCCGCCTCCCAAACGCGGGGATTACAAGCGTGCGCCACCACGCCCGACCCAACTTTATTCTTTTTCATGTAATTACTATTTTTCAACAATATTTAGTAAAAGGATCATTATTTCCTTCACCAAATGTTCTTGGAAACCTTGTCAAAAATAACTTGACCATATACGGAAGAATTTATTTCTAGGCTTTTTATTTTACTCCACTGGTTTATATATCTGCCTTTATAGCAGTACTATACTGTTTCAATTAATGTAGCTTTATAAGGTTTGAAATGTACATCTTCTAGCTTTGTTCTTTTTTGAGATTGTTTTGGGTATTTAGAGTTCATGTTTCATGTTAGGATAGATTTTTTTCTGGAAAAAAATGTATGATAGTTTCACCTTAAAAAAAAAAAAGAAAAAATATCCTCTGGTAAGAAAGAAAGCAACACGAAATATTGAAATGTTATCTCTAAGTGATCAAAAGTTTGATATCAGACAAATGAATCTGTTATGTGAAAAATAAATAAATAAAATCTTCTCTGTGCCTTGGTCTCTTGTATCCAAAATCAGAGCTGCTGACAACAAGATGGACCGACCCCAGAGGATTGTTGGGAAGAGCATATTAACAAAGTGGGTGTTTTAGCACAGGGCCTGGCATATATGAATATTTGGGATTCATTCTACACATACTATTCAAGACTATTTAAAATAAAATAGAGGGGGTGGTGAATTGGCTCGGACACCCCCAGTGCCATTCTGGCATGGGGCTATAACTTTTCTGAATTTCTTTTTAATAAACTTCTTTAAATCTTCAAAAAAATAAAATAAAATAGAGCTTGGGTACCAAACAGGATCTTTATAATTGATTCCAATTTACCCAGCTAGGAAAAACAAAGGCAAGATGAATTAGGGGTTGGCCTGAGGTCCCACATCTAGTCCCATCAGCTCAAGGAGCGGAACTAGCACTGTTGGTGGGGTGGTTAACTATTACTGCCACTGTAGAAATCAATGTGGAGGCTCCTCAGAAGATTAGGAACGGAAGCACTGTAGGACTGAGCTCCACCGCTCCTTGGTATTAATCTGAAAGAATTAAAGTCAGCACGCTGTAGTGATGCACACCCCCATGTTTACAGCGGCACCATTTGCAGTAGCTAAGTTGTAGGCCCAGAAGCCCTGTGTGTCCTGCTCCAGGGCAGCCGTCTTCCTGTCTCCTGTGGCCACTAGTAAACTGTCCAGCAGAGGCTCCTCGGGCTGGTGGAGGGTGAGCATGGTTGAGATGGGCACATTGCTGGGCAGCCTGTGCCCCTACCCGACCCCACATCTTGTTGCTGATTTGTTGTCTGGCCTGTAGCGAGTGGGGGGAGCGCAGCTGAGCTCAGTCCTGGCCGGGCCCCTCAGCGGTGCAGCGGCCACCTCCTGAGGCCCCGCTCCCGCCTCTGACTCGCTCTGTTCCATTTTGGAATCCTTCCCGGGTTTTTGTCACTGAGGTGGGCAACAGGCATCTCCAAAAAGCAATTAATAGAGTTTTCTTTTGAGGGTTAATCACCTGTGTTCCCAGAATCTCCAAATATGGAAATATCGCTAATATGATTAAGATTTCTGGAGAGTCTTCTGAATCCTATATCCCTGTGCTAGGACAGCTAGGAAGATGCTCTAGAAACCTGTAAGTCACTGGACATGACAACCACTCTTAGTGCTTTTCTTTAAGGGATAGTGAAAGTATTGGAACTCATATATTGATAAGCCAAAAAATGCCTCTCCCTTTTGACCTATTTTGGTTGAAATAGGTTTTTTTTTCTACTCAATCATTCTAACTCCAAGCTACATTTTCTCCCCTTTTTATTTTACAACAGAGTCTCTCTAAGTTGCTGAGGCTGGTCTCCAACCTGCCATCCTCCTGTCATCTCAGCCTCCCAAGTAGTAGAATTACAGGTGTGTGTTACCAAACCAGGTTGGTTGAAATATATTATATATTATATATATAAATATATTATATATATATGCATATATATAAAATCTCTGTTTTTATTTTGTGTTATTGGTGATTGAACCTAGGGACATTCTACCTCTGAGCCACAATCCTAGCCCTATTTTATTTTTATTTTAAAACAGGGCCTTGTTAGGTTGATGTGAGTATCACTAAGTTGCCGAGGCTATCCTCGAACTCGTGATCCTCCTGTCTCAGCCTCCTTAGTACTGGGATTATAAACGTGTACTACCAAGCCTGACTTTTATTCGTATACTTTTAAATATCTCTCTCACCCTTTTCCTTTCTTCCTTTCTGTGAACTTCAGATCAATTTATAATTCAGAGTCACTACACATACACTTAAAAAGAAAAATGCTTAATGTTTCTGCTTTAAGTTTTTAATTATTTAAAAAAGTAGTCTGATTAAGAGTTGGGTCTGAGCTGGGCACTGGGGTGCATGCCTGTAGTCCCAGTAGTTGGGAGACTGAGACAGGAGAATTGCAGGTTCAAGGCCAGTGCATGGTAATTTAGCAAGACCCAGTGTCAAAATATAAAGGGCTGGGAGTGTAACTCGGAGGTAGAATGTCATTGAGTTCAATCCCTGGTACCGCCAAAAAGAAAAGAAAAGGAAAAAAAAAGAGTTAGAGCTGAGAGAAAAGAAGCCATAGATTTGGGAAACAGATTGATGAGAGATGTTGTGTGCTGTTGGGGCAGGCCCAGAGTTTTCGAGGTCTGAGTCACAGAAGCCAGAGTCCAGCAGAAGGGGCCTGTGGAGCGGAGGGACATCCGGGCTAGGAGAGAGGGCGAAGGCAGCTGTGCATCTGTGATTGGCTCAGTCAGGGGGTGGGAAGTCGGGCTGGGGAGCCCCCTGCTCAGTCTTACCCTGGAGAGAGAAAGGCAGGTTCCTGAGCAGCCGTGGAAGGTCGCCCTGCGCCTGGTGCTTGGAGGTGGTAGTAGGGCTTCCAGACACCTGCCCACAGCCTTTGTGTTCACTGTCTTAATAAGCTCGCCGTAGCAGTCCCACAAACCTCGGTGGGGTGGAAGTAACAGGCAGTACAGTGACGTACACTGGCCACAAACCCTTGCTCCCTTCCCCCGTTCAGAATGAGGAGGGTCCCATTCTCTTTCCCAAGGAATGAAGCCAGGCTTAAGGGGTTCCTGTGACCAGCGGAGTCTGGCAGATGGACACTGCAGGACTTTGAGGCTTATTCCGAAACAATCTTGTCTCTTCTCCTTAAATACCAGCCCCCAGCAAAGCCAGCTGCCATGTACCACACCCCATCGCCCTGAGATGGTCATCCCGGGAGGCCTCTCTGAGGATGCTCTGAGTCATGCCACTGAGGTGTCCATGGTGAAGCGTCCGGGACCCCCAGTCCCACCCAGCTGAACTCTTAAGCGATCCGCCTGGGAGAAGAGCTACCGCAGAGCCTGCCTGGACGTGCCACCCATAAAGTACCCACACCCTGGTACTTATTTGGACAAAGATCTTGCCAAAAATTGCCTCTGGGCATCAAAGCAGCATACACACCGGGCATGGTGGCACAGGTCCATATCCAGTACCTGGGAGACATGAAGATTTGAGTGGGAAGCCAATCTCAACAGTTTAGCAGGTCCTGTTTCAAATTGCAAATGAATTGGAAGAAAGAAGATGAAGGGAAAGAAGAGAAAGAAAAGGAAGCCGGTCTAGGGGTGACTGCCTAGGGTTTGATCCCCAGTATGCCCCCCCCCCGCAATATAAAATAGAAAGAGCCAGGTATGGCGACACACACCTATAATCCCAGGTACTCTAGAGGCTGAGATGGGAGGCTGGAAGGTTCGAGGCCAGCCTGGGCAAGTCAACCAGTCTCTGTCTCAAAGAAAGATAAGAACGGCCTGGTTTGCAGCTCAGCGGCTGAGCAGCCCAGGACTCGAGCCAGGACCACAAAGATAAACATACCAAGAGCTGGACATGAAGAGGCCGGAGGGGCTGACTGGAGCTGGGCTCCCGAGGTGGCCCGGAGGTGACCTGGAGCTAAGGCGACCGGCCCATCCCTCCGCAGCCAGGTTAGAGGCGGCCCCAGGGAGCCGGTGGAATCACAGGTCAGGAGAAATTGGTCCCCCTGCTCTTGGCTGCAGGGAGGCCGTGCTGCAAATGATCGCCCCAGGTAAGCCCGATGTGCGCCCAAACTAACGTCTCTGCCCAAACGCCTCGTGGCTATCACAAGAAGCATCGGGCTCGAGCCACGGGGTCCCATCTAATGAATGCTGCCATCGGGGGAGCGGGAAAGGTCCTGCGGTCAGGGGGCGCGCAGAGGCCCGGAGGCGAGAGGTCCAGCTGTCCCCTTGGGCGAGGAAACCCCAGGGCCGCCGGCTCCTGCGCCACCGCCTCTGTCCTCCAGGGGGCGGGCTCCGCGGACCCCAGGGAATCCTGACCGCCCCGAGTTAGGGGCAGAGCCGACCGGCCGGAGACCTCCGCCGTCCACTCCCCACCGGCCAGCTGCAGCTTAGAAACTGTGCACACGCGCGCGCACACGTGCACACACAGGCTTGCTGAAATGCCAGTATGCGTTAGCATGATCTATGAATTTATAAGCCCATTACGAAGGTGGAAGTGATAGTATGGCGTGGGGAGGGTCCTCGGGCTCTAGAAGGCTGAGAAATGCAGCTCTCGAGCAGGCTTGGATTCTGTTCGCGGCTCCCAAAAGGAAAAGCAAAAACAAAAACAAAACGAAAACCTCGCGTGTGGGGGTTGTCTAAGCCGGGAGAGGGCGCCGCTGACCTTCACGAGTCTTTCGCGCATTTTTTTTTGGGGGGGGGCACCGTAAGACTCTGAGTTGAACTGAATGGGCTTCGTGCTTTACACTGAGGCGCGGGAAAGCAGCTACCAAAATTAGCAGACGAGTATTGCTAAAATAGCATATCCTTTTTGCAAAGATTTGAATCCATTTTATTCCTTAATTTAGGCCTGCCTCGATTGACCTAAAGTCCTTAGACAATTCCTTCACCCCTGGCAAAAAAAAAAAAAAAAAAAAAAAAAAAGGGCTTTGGGGCGACGGACTGGAGAGGTTACATCTCTTTTCCAAATAAGTGAGTTCTTGTGGGGCGGGGTTGTGGGGGGGGGTAATTCTGTAAAAGCCCACCGGAGGGAGCCAAAGGACCGCCTCACAGTCTTCAGGTCTGACTGGTTTTTTCCTCTTCGGGACACTGCTCCATAAAATAAAACCCGTAAGATACCCTTTCTTCCCTCCTTCCTCCTTCCTGCTGCTGTCCAAGACACTTTTTATATATCTAAGTGACAGTACTTGGGAGGCTGAGACAGGAGGACCGCAGGTCGGTGGCCAGCCTCAGCAAGTTAGCAAAGCCCTCAGCAACTTAGTCCCTCTTTCTTTCTTTCTTTCTTTCTTTCTTTCTTTCTTTCTTTCTTTCTTTCTTTCTTTCTTTCTCTCTCTCTCTCTCTTTCTCTCTTTCTTTCTTTCTTTCTTTCTCTCTTTTTTGTGGTACTGGGGTTCCTGGAAGCCCTTCTACCTCCGGGCTACACTCCCAGACCTATTTTTCAGACCTATTTTTACATTTTTATTTGGAAACAGGGTCTCCTAAGCCAGCGCGCACGGCTGGCTTCGAACCTGCGCGATCCTCCTGTCTCTGCCTCCCAAGCGCGGGGATTACAAGCGTGCGCCACCACGCCCGGCCACTTAGACCCTATTTCAAAGTAAAAAATAAAATATGGCTGGAGGTGTATCCCAGAGGTAGAACACCGCTGGATTCAATCCCCAGAAGAATGCCACCACCAAATCTGAATTAATCGTAGCACTAGAAAAGCATATTCCATATTTGCTTAGTTAACAGAGCACCGGCATAAACAAATACCACTGTGGCCAAGTATTTAAGTGTCTTCTTGAGATTGTCTAATTATAGGTCATAGAATAATTCAAGAGATGGGGCCTTGGAGGGAAAGGGAAGTTGTGAGGCGCCAGGAGGACCGAATGCAGACAGGCGCGCTGGCCAGCCAGGCTGGGGAGCATTAGATAACCGTTAGTCGTTAGAAACCACCTCACCCAAAGGAGATGGTTGCTTTTCAAATATTTTCAACTAACTCCTTTAAGCATCTCTTTAAAGAGAAGAGCTTCACGGTGAGTTTCCCTTCCTGCGCTGTGGTCGAGGTCAGCCCTGCACTAGGAGCTGCGCCGGCAGATGGGCCTCTCCCATTCCGTCCTCCTTCAGACCCCGGGGGAGGCGCCGCCTGTGTCCCTTGGCACCTGCTGCCTGCAGGCTCCCACAGTCCTGGGACTGCTGGGGACGACGTCTGGATTTCAGCCCAGTTCTTAAAGCAGGCCTCTTTTTTCTTTATATCCACCCTCACCTTACTATCTATGTATTTACTGATTAATTATTTAATTTTGGTGCTGGGGATGGAACCCAGGGGCATTCTAGCTCTGAGCTATACCTCCAGTCTCTTTTATTTATTTTGAAATAGGGTCTAAGCTGCTGAGGGCCTCACTAAGTTGCTGAGGCTGGCCTCAAACCTGTGATCCTCCTGTCTCAACCTCCTAAGTACTGGGATTACAGGCATGTGCCACCATGCCAGGCTACTTTCACCTTCCCACCTACAGCCGGGGACAGTGGCTTCTCATCCGAGGTCCCACACACTTTGTGACACTTTACAGAACCAGTTTCACAGGACGGTTGCTTCATTCTGGCTTCCTATTTAAACTCTCGGCTTCTTGAGGAAGGAATTTTGTCTTGGCCCCAGAACCTGCCAGAGTACACAGAAAAAATTAGATTGATCAATATATATGAAATAATATTATTATGAACGAGGCATATAAAACAAGGACTAGGAGCTAGTGAGTACTTACTACACACTTGTCTTAGTCTACATACTAGAAATATGCTCACATACTCCATCAGCAGGAATGATTGTGTGTGTGTGTGTGTGTGTGTGTGTGTGTGTGTGTGTGTGTGTTACTGGGGATTGAACCCTGGGGGATGGGGTTCTACCTCTGAGCCACATCCTCAGCCTGATTTTTTAATTATTTTTAAATTTTTGAAATGGGCTCAGCAAGTTGCAGAGGGCCTCAGTAAGTAGCTGAGGCTGGCTGCAAACTTACGATCCTCCTGTCTCAGCCTCCCAAGTCCTGGCACTACATGTGTGCGCCGCCTCGCCCAGTTCACCAATAATATCACTGAAAAGACTGAGCTGATGGGTGAGGAGGATTAAGTAATTTACCTCTAGTCATGAGTAGCACACGCTGAGGCTGAACCCCAGGGCAAAGCCTCTCAATTCAACCTGATTCATTCACAACAGATGAAACCCTGGGTAGAACAACGTGCTACCTACATCCGTGACTGAGGTAGGTCAGAATAAAATGAGCTCCCGGGACAAGAGCTGCCCCTCTCCAAACACGTTGGCTTCAAGATCAGCAGACGTTGAGCGCTCAGGGCCAGTGGTCAGCTCCCCTCCATGTGGCCACGCACAGACCCAGACGCCTGATGGGGTCCTGCCGTCCCCAGGCCTCGCGGAACGAGGGGCTGAAGCTGGACCGCTCTGGTCCAGGTACATCAGCAGGAAGGTAGAAGGCATGTTCACCCCGTCATCATCCCGGCTCCGGGGGAACGTGGCCGCACAGCCACGCTTAGCAGCTGGAGGAGGAGGTCTCCCAGCAGCCACGCACGCAGCGGCTACCCGTGTTATAAAAACAAGCGAGGACAGTTAGTTATCTGCACCACATTCGGTACCCAGCCTGCGCGGGTCTACGTTTTATTCAGTACTTTCATAGGGCATATGTCACCTGCTCACTAAGTTAGAGGATTCAACAGCTCTTAGAGAGAAGAGGAAAATGAATTAGATGATAGGTGAGGATTTGTTTTTAATTCAAAACATTAGGCAATGATTTTTTAATTATGACACCAAGAAACACAACAACAACAAAAAACCAGATAAATTAGACATCACTCAAGCTAAGAACTTCTGTATTCCAAAGGGCATCATCAACAAGGTGAAAAATCAAATTACAGGATGAGCAAAAGTCTCTGCGTCTAAAATTCACAAAGAACCAGGTGTGGGGTGCCTATAATCCCGGTACTTGGGAGGCTGAGACAGGAGGATCTCAGGTGTGACTCCAGCTTCAGCAACTTAGAGAGGCTCTCAGCAACTTAGTGCGATCCTGTTTCGAAAATAAAAATAAATAATAAATAAATAATAAAATAATAAGCATAATAAATAATAAATATGATAAATAATAAAAATAGATAAATTTAAAAATAAAAATAAAAAAGAGCTGGGAGCAAAGCTCAGAGGTAGAATGCCCCTGGATTCAATCTTCAGTACCACAAAAACGTAAAGAAATAAAAATAAAATACACAAAGGACTAGTGTGACTCGATTATAAAATGATAATTAGCCCAATTTCCAAATGGGAAACCTGATATTCCCGTAATGATGATATGGACATAGATATTTCTCTAAAGATGACATAAAATTGGCCCACAAGAACACGCAAGGTTCTCCACAGCCTTAGCCACGGGGATGCAGATATGACTTGTGACGCAGCGCCCCGCGCCCAGACTGGTGGCTTCCTCATATTTACTGGGGTTCTGGGGGCTGAACGCACCAGCGATCTGCCTCTGAGCTACACCCTTGAAACACGGTCTTGCTAGGTCGCTGCCCACTGCCCTCAAACCTGTGATGCTGTCTCAGTCTTCCATGTACTGGGAGTTTAGGCTGGATGGCTATTTAAACAAGTGACATAATATCACGAGAGGGAAGATGTGGAGGAATAGGAACCGCCCTGCACTACCCGGAAGGCAAATGGCGCTGTGCGGGGACATCTGGCAGCATGGTCACCACGTGGTGCATACCTTGCTGAGTGAAACCATGTTCACACAAGGCCCTGTGCACATATGTTCAGAGCAGTTTTATTTAGACTAGCCAAACATGTACAAACATCCCAAATGCCCATGACCTGATGTGATAGAGCTGTACCACAGAATATTATTTGGCAAAGAAACAGGACTGGCACGCTGATACATCTGTGTGGATGAATATTAAGCTAAGTAGGCCGGTCGTGGTGGCACACACCTGTAGTCTTGGTACTTAGTGGCTGGGGCAGGAGAATTACAGGGCAGGGGGTTGCACACGTGTAATCCCGGTGCTTGGGAGGCTGAGACAGGAGGATTGCAGGCTTGAGGCCAGCCTTGGTGTTTTAGAAAGGCTCTCTGACCCTGTTTCAAAATTTAAAAAGGGGGGGGCGCTGGGGATGTAACTCAGAGGTAGAATGCCTCTGGGTTCAATCCCCAGTACACCACACACACACACACACACACACACACACACACACACACACACACACACACCTAAGTGAGAGAAATTTGACACATAAGACCACATATCTCGTGCTTTCTGGTTACGCAGAGAGGGAGGTCCAGGAATGACAGCTAAGGATTGTGGGGTTTCTTTGGTGTTTAACAAAATGTTCTAACATCGATTGTGATAATGGAGATAGTACAGAGCAAATATCCTCAATATACCAAAAGCCACGGACGTGTACACCTTCGATCTGTGTTCCTCACCCTTCAGAGGCGCGGGCAGCTGCCGCACGGGGGAGCTCGGCCGGGACTTGAAGGCCGACCTCTCCCAATTTCACCTGTGGCTGGAGGGAGCTTTTAGGCACAGAAGAAAGAGTCAACAGAACTAGAAACCTACCGCTAGGAAAAATAAACATGAAAATTGGACATCTGGTCCCGAGAGTCGAGCTGGCCGGGGTCCTCCGACTCCCCGCGCCGGCGCAGCCCCTGCCGGTGCTGAAGCTGAGGGGCGCAGGGTCCTCTCAGATGGAGTCTTGCCTGGGAATGAGGATCCACCCTGGCTGCCTTGTTGCCGGTCTTGCCCGGAAACACCAGCGAAAAAGAGGCAATCAGAGAAGCCGGCTTCCTTCTCGGTGAGTCAGTCTCTGGCTCCTTGTAATGATTAAAATGTCACACTTGTCCTTTGTCAGAAATACCCTGAGGACAGAAGAAAACTCTGAACCTTGGGAGGGGCTCCGCTGTGTCAACAAAATTGTTTTTTTTTTTTCTTTTTCCTTTGAGTTTCCTGGTAGAATGAAATCAGAACTGTTCCAGTAGTAATCCTATTATCATTTATTATTAATTTAAGTTAAATGGTTAAAAGAATTTTTGTTTTTGGGAAATCAAAAGCATGCCAAGTTTTCAGAGAATGAAAGATTTGCTAGCAAAACAAATAAAAGATTTTCTAACATCATTTATTTTTTTCTTTTTGGTACTGGAGATTGAACCCAGAAGTATACTCTCTCTGAGTTACATACCCAGCCCTATCTTACTTTTTAATTTTGAAACAGGGTCTCGTCGAGTTGCCGAGGGTCTTCCTGAGTTGCTGAGGCTGGCCTCGAACCTGCACTCCTCCTGTCTCAGCCTCGCAAGTACTGCGAGTAGAGGCGTTCATCACCGCACCTGGCTTCTTACACAAAATTTGATTTCAGAAGATAAAACCCCAGAAGGAAAAATCATTCTTCAGCAAAGGAGATAAAGCCTTTTATTTTATATTTACATGTGTTGCTCAAAAGTTTTTGATCTAGCAATTTATCCTACCAAAGTCCCTTATATATTGAAAAGCAGTTTACTTTATTTCGGCTAAAACTTGCCCCAGCGTCTCAGCACGGGGGTGATCAAAGGAAAGCATAGCAGAGAATGAGGGTGGAGTGTTGTTCTAGAAACTTAGGAGGGGGCACACACGAAATAACTCTGCACATGAAGCAGAAACTGAAATACTTGACACGGGCAGAAGTTAGGCATTATCCCTTCATTGTACAGGAGTCCCAGAAAGAAAGGGCGACAAGAGGCACAGCTGGAAAGAGAGAGCAGGCAGGGGAGGTGTGCAGGCCCTGTCCTGAGGACTCTGAGCAGCCGGCCCCATAGGAGCTCGAGGTTCCAGGGCTCCAAGCCAGCCTGGTCCGGTGCCAACGAGGCCACGACCCTGGCTCATTACGGCACAGCCAGCCCCTACGGCAGATGCGGCCCCACCCAAACAAGAGAGCTGGGGGACAAAGGGGCGCTAAAGCCCTTGGCCATCCCCGCACTGCTGCGGCCTCAGAGGGGCCAGGTGGCACCGGGGGCACCGCCGCCCGCTCCTGGGAACTGGCGTTTTCAATCTGCTCAATTAGGAACGTAAGGACTTCTTGCCTCCAGTGGCCAGGCTGGCAGGGGGTGAGTGCAGGCAGCAACGCGGGCTCCGGTGCTTAGCAAAAGCCGGGGAAGCTCAGCTGAAAAGTTGAGTCTGAAAAGTTGAGGAACCAGCTGAGCATGACGGCTCACTCCTGTAATCCCAGCATTCGCGAGGCTGAGACAGGAGGATCGCGGTTCACGGCCAGCCTCAGCTACTTAGCGAGGCCCTTTGCAACTCAGTGAGACCTGTTTTAAAATAAAGAATAAAAAATAGGACTGTGGGTGTAGCTCAGAGGTAGGATGCCCCTGGGTTCCCTCCCTAGTACTGCAGAAAAAAAAGATGTTGAGAAACCTCCTCCGAATAGCAAGCACCCGTGGAGAGAAGGCCCCGTGTCTCGCTGCGCTTCCTGGCCCTCCTCGCGGGGTCCTGACTGCACGGCTGTGATCCTCAGAGTCAGGGGCCCTGTGTCTCTTCCATTGCTTCGAGGTCAGCATAATAATAGATGGCATTTAATTTTGCCAAGATTAAGATGCTGCAAGTTGTCATGGTGAGAGAGAGACCCCCTCAAGAGCTCATGTGTTAAGGCTCAGGGTTGACAGAGCTAAGTCTTGAGGGTTGCAATCTCATCGGTAGGTAAGTACAGTGTAAGCTAATCCATTGGAATGGACTCGTCTGGGTCTGGGGAGTATCCCAGGTTGGTTGGGGCAGCTGGAGAAGGTGGTCCCTGGGCGTGTGGCATTGGGAATTGTATATACTTCCTCCTCCCTCATCACTTTTGTGTTCCTCAAGCCTCCATAATGTGAGGAGCACAGCCCACGTTCCCTTCGTCTCTCTGCTTCTTGCCTCCACGCCAAAGATGGCCGGCCTCACATGGACTGAACTCTGGATCTCCAAAAATCCGTGAGCAAATAAATCTTCCTCTCTCTAACTTGTGTGGTCAGGTTTACGAGGATACAGCAGTCACCTGCTAACATGAGTAACACACATTTCAAGTGCTTAAGCCTGATATCTGGCATATAGCAAGACCACAGTTGGCTGTTAGGACCCTCTTGGTTTCTAGTACTTGAGTCCCTCTACCGCTGGGAGCAGCACATAGACAACATCTCTTGCTATAGTTTGGACTTTGAATGTCCCCCAAAGGCCCATGTGTTAAAGCTTGATCTTTGGGTGGTGCTATAGAAACTGTTAAGCAGTAGCGTCTAGTGGGAGGAGTTAGGTTGTTGAGGGCATGCAGTTGGAGGGGACACTGGGAATTCAATCCCTTTTCTCTCTGTGCTTCTGCTTCTCTGCCACCAAGAGGTGACCAGGCTTCCTCTGCCATGTACTCCCACCACAGTGGACTGCACCACCACAGGCCCAAAGCAACAGGGCCAAGTGACCATGGGCCCAATCCTCTGAGACCCTGAACAAAATAAACCTCTCCTCCTCTTCAGTGGTCCAACTCAGGCTGAATAATACATCTTTCCCGAGATTCGAGGGGAGAGAGGTTCAAACATATCACTGTGAAGAAATGCTCAGCAAGCCAGTGTCTCAGCAACAAGTCAAGCTGTTGTCTGACACTGGGTGTTGTCAGAGCTTTTTCAGTACACCCAGGGATGTGGCTTCCAGGATTGAAGTATAGAGTACATCACCTACAAACGGCCTTGCCAGCAGGAAACAGAGGAGGGAGGGCTGTATTGGTGAGGGTTCACAAGAGTAACAGAACTCACAGGATGTGTAGGTGGTCAAAAGGTCGTTATCAAATCAGCTTGTGGTCTGCAGCAGCGTTGTCCCAAGTGGCCTCCAGCATGCACAGAGCCAGAGGAACCAGGAGCTGGTGAAGTGGTTCAAGGGCTGGTGTCTCAGAATCAGAGCAACCAATAAGCAGTCCCAGTCCAAGTGGAAAAGCCATGAAGCTCTCTTAAGAAAGGATGGTGAAAGTCCAGTTTGAAGAGCTGAAGGTTGATATCTCAGATGCACCGTTCTCAGGAAGAACCATGAATACATGCAACTTTCTCCTTTTTATGCAGGTCCTGCACCTATGAGAACAGTGCTGTCCACGTGTAGGGTAGGACTTCCCCTTCAGCCTGCTGTTACCTAAGCCAATCATTTCATCAACACACCCAAAGTCACATAATCGTGGGTATTTCACAATCCAATCAAGTCGACAATCCGGATTACCCATCAAAGGCTGATGATGGGGAGCCATTTTTATACCCAGGAAACTTAACCTCTTGTAATTCCCCACTTACACCCAAGGCCTCCTCCCCTTTTGTACCCCAGGGCTCACTAATCAACCATTCTGTAACTGAGAGCCTATGGTAGGCAGGATAATGACCCCTAAATATGCCCACACTCTAATCCCTGAGTCATGAGAATATACTAGGTTATACAGTAAAAGGGAATTAAGAATGTAGATGGAATTAAAGTTGTTAATCAGCTGACCTTAAGATGGGGAGAGTCACCTGGATATTCCTAGTGTTCTTAAGCAGTCTCAGGGTTCTTAAAAGTAAAAGAGGGAGCCAGCTGTGGTGGCACCTGTAATTACATGCCTGTAATTTCAGTACTTGGGAGGCTGAAGATAGGAGAATCGCACATTCAAGGACAGCCTCAGCAACAAAACAAGACTTTCCGCAACCTAGAAAGGCCCTATTTCAAAACAAAAAATTTAAAAAGGCTGGGAATATAGGTTGGAAGTAGAATTCCCTGGGTTCAATCCCCAGCACCAGAAGGAAAGAAAGAAAGAAAGAAAGAAAGAACGAACGAACGAACGAATGAAAGAAAGAAAGAAAGAGAAAGTAGAAGAGAGAAGCAAAAAGAAATATGATTGAGGGAAAAGGTACTGCCATGAACATTAAAGATGGAGGAAAAGGGTCTTAGTCTGTTCCTGCTGCTGTGATAAACTGCCTCAGACTAGACACTAATAAGTAAAACAAATGTGTCAGAGTTCTGCAGGCTAGGAAGTCCAAGCTCAAGGCACCAACAGATGTGGTGAGACTCACTGTTTCAAGATGATGTCTTCTTGCATGTTCTCACAAGGTAGAGGGGAAGTGGCAGGCACTGTGTCTTCACATGGGGGAAGAGGCCAACACGTTCCCTCCAGCCTCTGTTGCAAGGCACTAATTGCAGTTCGTGAGCACAGAGCCCTCGTGACTAGATCACTTCCCCAAGTCCCCCGCCCAGTGCCATCTTACTGGGAATCGAGTGTCCACATAGGAGTTTGGGAGAGATACCAACAAGTATCTGAGGCTACAGCAGGGCCGCAAGCCAAAGAACGTGGGCTGCCCCAGAACTGGAAAGGCCAGGAGACTTTCTCCCTTGAACCTCCCGACAGGAACCAGCCCTGTATCAGCAATGTGAGCCCATTGAGACCCATGCCAGACACTTGATCCACAGAGCTAAAATATAATACATTTGCTGTCTTAAGTCACCAATTTGTGGTGATCTGCTGTGTAGCCACAGAAAACTAATAAAGGTTCTTTAATCATCTGTTGCAATCCATTCTGCCTCCCGGATTTATTTCTCAGAGAAGTGACACATACCATCTCTATGACTTTTCTTTCACTCTGGGGTAACAGACTCGTCGAATGTTCCTGGGCTCCTGTGCCCTGAAAATCAGGGGTAAAATCTTACATGGGCTCCATCAGTGAGAGCCTGCTGAGGAGGCACAGGATGGCGGTATGGGTGTAGGTGATGGTGGGCGTGTTTGTGGGTTGCCAAGAGCACTCATGTTCTACCTATAAGCCATCAGTGCTTCCAGACCTTCACCATCATGAACCCGCCACGGGACCCAACTTTTAAGATAGTGTGTGTGTGTGTGTGTGTGTGTGTGTGTGTGTTAATCTTTAATTTTCTAAATTTTATTAATCAGAGATCCATATGACTTCCAATCAAAGTCTGTGATTAGCACGAAGTAGCCAGGACTCTTGCAAGCAATGAGCTCATAGAATTCCAGGCCAAAACAAAGCCAGGAAGCCTCAGAAATCCTGCTCACTCCTATCCTCGGTAAATCTGGAATTTCTCTAAGATTTTAGTATTTAAAATACAGGTTGAAGCTGCTCATGGTGGTGCATGCCTATAATCCCAGTACTTGGGAGACTAAGACAGGAGGACCACAGGTTTGAGGACAGCCTCACAAATAGTGAGACTCTCGGCAACCTAGCGACACCATTCCAAAGTAAAAATAAAATAGGGCTGGGGGTGAATCTCAAAGGTAGTATGCCTCTGGATTCAATCCCTAGTTAAAAAAAAAATGAAATAAAATATATAGGTTGAAGCCAGGCGTGGTGGTATCTGTCTGCAATGCCAGTACTTGAGAGGCTGAGACAGGAGGATCACAGGTTTGAGGCCAGCCCCAGAAACTTAGTGAAACCCTTGGCAACTTAGCAAGACCATAATTCACTCAAAATAAAATACAAATGGAATGAGCACCATTACCCGAAATGATTGGGACCAGAAGTTTGTCCTTCCTTCCTTTTTCTTTTCTTTTTTCTTTTCATCCTTTCTTTTTTTATTTTGGTATAGTCCCAAATATTACCATACACATAATGCGATAGTTAGGAATGGAATCCAAGTCTAAACACAAAAATTCATATATGTTTCACATACAGGCTTTAAACACATGGCTTGAAGGTAATTATATGCAACGTGTTTAATGTGCCCACATCTGGAGCGGCCCAGCACCTAAAGTCACATGGGATTTTCCACTTGTGACATCAGGTCAGCAGTCAAAACATTTCAAATATTAAAGCATTATGGATTTTAGATTTTCAGACTTGGGATGCTCAACTTGTACTTGGACAATCCATCACCATCACTAAAGCTTCCTCTTGATTGAGGTGTCCTGAAATGTATTTTACGTGTGTGGTCCACCTACATCTAGAGCTTTAATTCTCTTCATATCTAGCTTTTACCCAGTTTTGCCCTCCAGATTTTTGCATCACATTGAGACATTCACTGCAAGATCAGCTTAGATTCTGTCTGACAAATGGCCGGCGATGGTAATATCCGTTGACAGCCTTGGGCCATCGGCTCCCTCTGCAAACAGAGTCAGAGCACATGCTTTCTCCTCGGGGAAGTGTAAACTGTTAGAACTACTGTGGGAAACACTTTGGCACTACATCTACTGAAATTGAAGATACGCACATCCTGGGACCTAAAACTTCCACTCCTGGATTCATCCTCAGAATCCCTGCACACACGCACTAAGAGACACGTATAAGAAAGCTCCAAGAAATATTACCCATAACGGGACAAATTGGCAGCATCTTGGGACTCTCTTGAATACATGGCAGTGTAGTTTTATGATGCTGTGCGACAGGGACCGTATCCTGCCGCATGTAACAACCTGGACGTCGCTCACATTTATGATGCCCCAAAAAGAAAGTAGGCTAGAAAGGAAGTTTATATAATTCCATTTACTGAGAGTTTAATAACTTGCTGAAATCCTTCCTGATTTTTAAGGATTCAGACTTAGAAGACAACATTCTAAAGAAAAAGGAGGCTACAAGAGAAATAAGGGCATCGTTACTCCTTGGGCGAAGGAAGGGTAGTGCCTGGCACAGGGTGTGTGGAGCCTCCGGGCCCTGGCAGCGTGCTACTTCTTCACCTCGGCGGCGCTCCTCTGGTCAGAAATCCTGGGGTTGTGTATTGCAGACAATTTCCCCAGATGCTACTTAGATTGAATCAGTGTCTGAGACTTAGATATAAGGTGAAAGAGACGGTTTTCATGGGTATTAAAGCTGAGGCACTGACCCAGAGACGATGGTCTCTGTAGTTCCAGAACTAAGGATAGCTAACCCCTCCTCTTTTTCACAGGCTGTCACTGTAATGATCAGACCCTAGATACTAGGCTGGGTCCTCAGAGCATTTTTGCAAATATTTCAGAAGTTGCAACAGTTGTAGTGGCAGGACTGCCTCCTCCTTTTTTTCTCTTTCTTCTTTTCTCCTCCTCTTCTTCTTCCTCTTCCTCTTTTCAGGAAGAAGAGGAAGAAGAAGGACACAGATTCCAACTTTCTTTTTTTCTTTCTTTCTCTTTTTTATTCTCCTCCTCCTCCTCCTCTTCTTCCTCCTCTTCTTAGGACACACAGATTCCAACATCTCAAGGGGGCACAGCTAGGCCTGGCATTTGCCAGGTCTTTTCCTCACCATTCTTATTCCTACTCAGGATATTGTAAGGCTATTCTGAGTGGCACCAATAGGAGCCAGCCCACACAAACCAAATCTGTTTGCTTTGGGACATTGTTGATGTCACCATTCAAAACATCATTTTCTAGGGACAAATAGAAGAATTGCTCTCAAATGTCAGTCCCACAAATGTTAGTTCTTCAGTGAGAAACTAGTTTATTTTCATTTTTACACTATGAGTCATAACATTCATTGGGTATCATCTTTGCTTTGGGCCACTTTATTTCTGGCAATATAGAGAGCATGATCTGTTACACCTCTTTTCTATATTTAAGCCAAATATTCTTTTTTGGGGAGGGATACTGGAGAGGGATCCTAGGAATATTTACCTCTGAGTTACACCCAACCCCTTTTTATTGTATTTTATTTTGTTTTTGGAACAGGGTCTCACTAAGTTGCTAAGTCTGGCCCCAAACCTGCAATCCTCCTGTCTTAGCCTCCCAAGAACTTGAATTATAGCTCTGAGCCACCATGCCCAGCTAAACCAAATAGTCTAATCATTATTCTCTCTCTCTCTCTCTCTCTCTCTCTCTCTCTCTCTCTCTCTCTCTCTAATATATATGTTATGGGCAATTTGAATGAGTATTTATTGATATACTTTAGCTATTAAACATATTAGGACAGAAGTAGGGCGTGGTGGTGCACGCTTGTAATCCCAGCATTCGGGAGGCTGAAACTGGAGGTACAATGCCCCTGGGTTCCATCCCCAGTACCACAAAAAAATACATATGTATTATGTATTATAATATATTATATATTTATATTTTAAATGTAATATAATATATTATGATATAATATATTACATATAAATATATATTACACATAATTATGCATTATAAATATATATTATATATAATATATATATTTGGACAGAAAAGTGAACATAAATATTAGTCCTTGGTTTTTTGCTAAGTTTTAGCCCTATGCAAATGGCATGCATGAGGGATTAACAACTCTTCTGTACCCAGTACTAGCTGAGTTTTCTCATAGGCCTCAGCACAGACTCTCTAATTAAAACCACATGTGCCTTCCAAGGTCCCCTGTCCCAGTCATCTCTTTCCATAAGATAAGATCACCTCACTTCTGGGTTCAGAGGCTGTGAAGAACTTGATACCTCAAGGGAGTGGTGTTGGTTGGGCAGCTCTTGATTTTGATAAATTATATTCATTGTTCACATTTTTCCACCATAGTGTTTAAATCAAATGGTGAAGAGAAGACTAGATAAGATTCAGGCAGTTTCCCTACATTGTAAGGCTATATTTATTACATTTGTTCCGCATTGAATTGAATGTTATGGAGGGGATTGAAAGAAACATACCTAAATATTCATTCGGATAATTAAAATGTATTAGTTAACTTGTTTATATTCCAGGCGGCGTGCTTTCGTGTGTTATTGCCATTTTGCACACACGCGCACACACACACACACACACACACACACACACGGGGGGGGGGGTAAGCACACGCCCCCGCAGGAGTCATTAAGAAGCTCGGATCCTGTTTTTTGAGCAGATGTTTAAGGCAGCCTAGAGCTCCAGGCGCCGGCTCTACCTTCAGCACCAAGGCCAGCGCACCTGGCTTCTGGGCTCCCGTGACCTTCCTGGCTGGAAACTCACCCAGAATTGCAATACAGAAATGTACAGGAATGTGCCTTCCTTAGGAGACCTACTTCATCGATTGCTCTTCCCAAAGTGCCATTGGTACCACCAGGTAGAGCGTTTCCCGAGGAGAGATGAAAACGTTCCACTGATTGGAGACCTGTGCCCTGAGCATAGGCGCGGAATTGCGCGCGCGCACACACACACACACACACACACACACACACACACACACACACACGATGGGCTGTGGTCAGTTGAACTCTGCTCTCTGTCCTCCTCGGGAGGTCAGCCCCTCTCTGCAGCTCGAGGCAGTCAGGAAGACTTTCCTGCCTCCTGTCCATCTCAGTGATTCCTGTGCAAAGACGGAGAAACAGAAAAGAGAGACCACGCCAGCGCTCAGGACTCTGCTTCCCTGAGGTCTGTCCTTCCTAACAAACGGCCTTCTACCCCTGGGGTTTCTGTATAGCTCCCCACTTTAAACCTAACATGCAAAGAATGACAAGCTCTCCAGAAGTTAGCCCTGCCCGGCAGCGCGGACATCGGTTCACATTTCGTGGATGAGGACGCTAAGCCCACGCGGTTAGTACTTGCCAAAGGTCACAGCGAGTCGCAGACAAAGTGAACCCAAGAGCAGGATGTCCAGCCGTCTTGCCGTCTTTTCTGCTTGTCTGTCTTCTGCAAGATGCGTCTATTTGCCATCAGCCTCTGCGACCCACCCTTCACCCAGCCCCAATATCTGAGACCCGAAAGAGGAGAAAATGGACAGAGCGATGGAGGTCTACGGGGACCGGAGGCCACGGACGGCCGCCTGCCCCTCGCCTCCTTTCCGATTCCTCTCGCCCGAGGGGCGGCCCCTGGCACGATTCGGGAACCTCCCGCTGCCCTGGTCCTCCGAGGATGGCCAGCCGCAGAGTGCGGCCACGCCGGGCGGAGCGGAGGCGCCGAGGTGCGTGCGCGGTGCCCGAGCCTGCCCCGGGCGCCGATGGCGGCCCCGCGCCCCGACCTCGGCTGCAGCCGGGAGAGCCCGGGTCGGCCCAGGAGGGACGGAGCGCGGAGCCAGCTCCCCGCGCCCCCTGCCCCAGAGCGAGGCTCCCCGGCCCTCCCCAAAGGCGCCCGGGCGCGCTTCCATCTGACTACAATGTTTCTCCGTCTGATTAGACAGCTTTCAAGCCATTCATTACGAAAAGAATTTTAGTCTTACAAGAGAAAAGAGCGTCGCACTGTAATTGTGAGTTGTAATAAATGCAAACTTCTGGTGCCTTCCTCCGCAGTATGTAAGACAGTAAAAAATGTGTCTCGTCCAAACGCACCCCCCCCCAAGCCCATTGTGAAGTCCAGCGCCAACAAAGCGGGCGCGTGAATATTCAGTGAATATTCAACGCCGAGCCTTTCAGCCGTATTTCCCGGAATCCCTGAGTCCGGCTCGCTCTCTCTCTCTCTCTTTTTTAATTTAATGGGCGAATACCTGTTTAAGTTTTTAAAGCGCATGGAAGTCGCCCGCGAGCGACCATAAAATCTGATTTGCCAGGCAATCTGCAGAGCGATCGCACATCATTTATAATGTTCATTGAGCGTTTTGCCTAATTGTGTGCGTCTCTGAAAGGACAGCGCACCCCCTCCCGACCGCGAGGAGCACAAGTGGCGAGATTCCCATGGAGGGGCCGCGAGCCGGCCGGAGCTGGGGCCAGGTACGCGGCCGGCCGGGCGCCATTCAGCGCGCCGCGGCCTCGCAGCGCCGCCTTTGAAGCTGCCATTCAGGCGGCCGCCGTCCGCTCCTCGCTGCGCCGCGGGTTTTGTAGACGCGCAAGAATGGGGCCGATTATTCCCGGGCCCACATGCCGCCCCCACCCCCGTCCGGCTCGAGGCTTCCCCCGGCCAGAAAAGGCGTTTGATTCGTTCTGGGGCCTCCGGGAGCCGGCGTGGCCACAAAGCCCCGCTCCCCAGGTACCCCGGGCCCGGCGGCGCCTCCGCCATCCCGCCCTCCCCGCTCGGGTGGCCGCGGCCGGCGCGGACGCTGCGCGCTGCCCGCCCGCCGGGGAGGTGGACGGACGGGTGGAGGTTTGAGGGTGGCTCGGAGGTGCGTCCTCGCCCCCATCACGTTTCCGAGAACCGGCGGGGCGCGGCCCTCCCCCAGCCGGCCCGTGCGCCAGGGCCGGGCGCACTCCGCAGCCGGGGCGATGGCCGGTGACCCCCGCTCCGGTCTGCAGCGGCCGGGGCGCGGCGGGAGCCCGGGAGCCACGTGCGAGCCCCGCCCGGCCACCCGGACGCCCGGACGCCCGGACACCCGGACACCCGGCCTCCTGGACACCCGGACACCCGGCGGGCGATGGCAGCCCCGTGGACGCCCGGGCGCCGGCGGGGCCACCGCTCCTTCGGGGCGCACCGGGCGGGGTCCCTCGGCCGAGCCTCGGGTTTCCGCGCGCCGCCCCATTCGTTCCAGCCCCGCCCCGGGCTCGCGGCGGGCGGCGGCGGGGAGGGCGGGTGGTCCTGCGCCCGCCCGCCGACCTCGCCGAGCACAAGTGCTGGGATTCCCACGGGCCGTCAGCGCTGCGGCTGGGGGCCGGGCGCCCGGGGCCCCGGAGACGCGGCGGACACAGAGGGGCCTGTCGGCTCGCTGACCTCCGCGCCGCCGCTCTGAAAGGGGCTGAAAGGGCCCGTTTATGGTGCATTACCAGTCAAGGGCCCAGGTACCAGCGCCGGCGGCCGCCCTGCCGCAGGTGTCCGCCCCGAGCGCGGGAGGGGGAGGCCGCGGGGCGGGGGGGGGGGGCTCCGCCCGCAGCCAGCCCGGCCTCCAGATGGAGGTCCCGGTTGTCCTGGAGAAAGCAGCCCTCCAGGGCGCTGTCCCGGCCCCCTGGATGGAGGGGGAGCTGCCCGCGTCTGAAAGCCAAGACCACAGGTGAACCCGCGGGCGAGCGGGCGCTGGGCCAGGGCAGAGGCATCTTTGCCCACAGGTTGGGGTGCTCGCCCTCCCCCGGGCCGGCGGTCCGCCAGGACTCCCCGAACCTCCCACCTGCGCGCACCCCTTTCCTGGTCTGTCTTCCTCTGCAAGGATGGGTCTGAGCGCGCGCGCCTTTAATAACCCTTCTTGGTCAAAGGAGGGACAAGATCTCCAGCGCCCAGTACCAAGGAAGCCCAGCCGAAGGAAACTTCCAAATGTTCTAGAAGTTTCCTTACCGAGTCTCATTTTAGCTGGAAATTCTTTTGTTGCAAGTCACCGCCATCATTACTTTGGGGAAGTTTACTGGGGGCTGAACCCAGGGGCTCCTGCAGGCTAGACAAGCACCCTATCGCTAAGCTACGTGTCCAGCCCTTTCTAAATTCTTGTTTTTTAAGACAGAGTCTCCCTAAGGCTGCCCTGGCTGGCCTGGAACTCGCTATCCTCTGGGATCTCTGGGATCACAGGCAGGCGCAATGTGTTTATTATCAATTTTGACTGAGTAAAATGAGCAGTTTTCTTAAATGGAGTTGGACCAGGGACCATAGAAAGGAAGGTTTAAGAGAATAAGAGGGAGGAGACACTGAGCTTCCTCACAAAGTGAAAGCTTTTCTTAAAGAAGAAAGAAGAGCTGGGCCTGGTGGTGCACACCTGTAATCCCAGGGCTTGGGAGGCCGAGACAAGAGGATCACAGGTTTTAAGCCAGCCTTGGCAACTTAGAGAACCCCTCGGCAACTTAGTGAGGCCCTGTTTCAACATAAAATAAAAAGGGCAGGAGTGCAGCTCCAAGGTAGAATGCCCCTGGGTTCAATCCCCATTGCCAAACCAAACCAAACCAAACCAAACCAAAAACACAAAGCAGACTCTGCGCCACTCTTCCTCTGACCCTACAGAGCATATATTTGCCTAAGTTCCCTCAAACAGGCATCTCTTTCCTCGCCTGGACTCAGTCCCCAGCACTCTGCTCTCTGGCTTCCACTACCACACCAAAACTTCAGTCACTTTCACCAATAACTTCTATGTCCCCAACTGAAGGCCAATTTACAGACCTTGTCTTAAAATTGCAGAAACAGGCCCAACATTCATTTCCACACCAAAAGCGGAATCCTGGGTTTCATATTTTTTTGAGGTACTAGGGATGGAACCCAGGGGCATTCTACCTCTGAGCTACAACCCCAGCCCTATTTTTTATTCTTTATTTTGAAACAGGGTCTCACTGAGTTGCTGAGGCCGGCCTTGAACCTGTGATCCTCCTGTCTCAGCCTTACCAGTACTGAAATTACAAGTGTGGGCCACCACGCCCAGTAGGTCTCATCTTCACTTCTCCAAGCCCCGCATTCGGTAAGTCACAGACCCCAGCAATTCTGCCTCCAACATGTTGCTCCAGTCTGCTCGGCACCCACCTCTCACACTTCACAACCTCTCCGCTGTTCTCCTCTGCCCTCTGATTGGTCTCCCGGCCGCGGTCATCCTTGGCTTCGCACCTGCCCATTCTCCACACGGCAGCCTCAACATCATTTTCAAATGGCAAACTTGACTGAGGATCACGCAGGTTAAGCCAGCCTCAGCTACTTAGTGAGGTTCTCAGCAACTCAGTGAGATCCTGTTTCCAAATAAAGTATAAAATTCAGGTAGAAAGCCCCTGGGTTCCACCCTCCAATACCACACCAAAAAAATAAAAACAACAACAAAAAAAAAGAAGTAGAACCTTATCTCTCACAAAGAGAAAACAAAACTGAACAGGCATTTGAAGTTGGTGTGAGCTTTGAGTGAGGTGAAATACTCAGCCTCCTTCTCTGTAATTACCCCACATGCAGCCCTGAATTCATGGGGCATAATGGCTGCTTCACCTCCTCCCATTGTCTCAGCATTCCAGCCAGGGAAAAGAGGAGACATGACAACACAGAACAGAACCCACAGATGAGCCTTACTTCTGTTCACAATCCTTTAGTTAGATATTAGTTTCACCGCCATATCAAGCCACAAGGTAAGGTAAGGTAAGGTAAGGTAAGGTAGGAAAGGCAGTTTTTATTCTGGATAGTAATATACTCAGCTAAACGTCTGGGCTTCCATCACTAAAGGAAGGACAGGATGGGTATCAGTGGAGAATTTTCAGCTTCTGCAACACTCAGTATTGCTGCCTTCCCAAGCCCTCATCAGCACATTCCCTGCTCTTGGATCTAAGAGGGTCTGTGTGCCCATCCAGGCCATATTTTAGTTAGCTGAAGTCCACGCCGAGCTCAAAATAGTTTATAAGAACCAATGTGCAAGCTTGAGCATAGTGGCACACGCCTGTAATCCAATATGTGGAAGGCTGAAACAAGAGGACTGCGGGTTCGAGACCAGCCTCAGCAACTTAGTGAGACTCAGCAACCTGCCAAGACCCTGTTTCAAAACAACGAAAAATTTAAAAAGGGCTGAAGATGTAGCTCGGAGGTAGGATGTCCCCCGGGTTCCATCCTCACTACCATAATAAATAAGTAAATAAGTGCACAAATGTACTGAGCACTTACATGAGGACACCAGGTACAGAGCACACCCAGGTGTGCCCAACCCACAGACCAAGTGACACTCCGGCTGCAGCCCCTGAATCTCAGGGGCTTCACGTGATGGAGTCTGTTTTGGTGCAGGCTGCCTGTGCTCTGCGGCTCTGCCTGCGGGGTGGGATGGGGTGCTCCTCCTGGTCACCAGATAGCCCCAGCCGGCAGACATTCTGCCTCAACCACTGCAGAAGAGAAAAGCAAAAGCTGTGCCCTGCTTCCCCCAGAAGAGACATGTCTGGCTCACTCATTTTTATGCCCTCGAGCAAGTCCCGTGGCCCCATCTCACCGCAGGGAGGGTGGGGAGGGACGGGCTCCTGGTCCAAAGCACTAGCAGATGTGCGCCCTGCTGGCTTCCCCAATCTAGAAGATTCGCGGGTGAACTCACTGTTGGTTAAGTACCAGTAACTTAGTAAAGCACCCAGGAAGCACGCCAGGATCCTGCACCTTCTCTCTGCTCATCCCGGTCAGGCTGACAGGCCTTCATCTCACTCTAAAGCTGGGCAGGTGCAGAGCAAGGCAGCTTTGGCTTTTCCTGGGACAGCCTAGTTTCCGTTCAGGGGCCTCTGCTCAGGATCCCGGCTTCACCTGGATGTTTACCTTGGGCTGGCTTGTGGGCCTGGTAAGCGCCGAGCCTCCGAAAGACAGACACTGAGGGTCGGGGTCATGTGAGAATTCAGGAAGATATTTTACAGGAAAATAGATTTCCAAGCAGACAAAGGGTAAAGAAAGGTGTGATTTAAGGGACAAGAGAAAATCCCCGATGACCCTCTCAATACACTTTCAAACAAATGCAATCAGGCCAGAGCGCAGCATTAAAAAATCTGTTGCTGTGATTTACCGTGTTACCTTTCAAGGGTACCAACAAAGTGATAGGGAGCTGGAGACGGGTTGCTAAGTCCTGCTCATACCTTAGTGGGCAGATGTTTTCCTTGATGGCCTCTAGCTGGGACCAATGGCCCTGAAGTAATCAGCTTTTAAAGAGAGCGAAAGGATAATTTGGAACACTGGGTATTCTTTGAGGACAAGGGTCTTGGTGGGGCATCCACGTGGTCACCACCACATGCCTGGGGTGGGGATGGAGGTGGAAAAGGCTTGCTGAACCGCCCGGCCCCAGCCCCAGACCCGGACCCAGCCTGAGCCTGAGCCTGCCCAAGGCTTGAAGTTAGGCTGCCAGGGTCCCATGAACCTAGCTAGCACCAAGCCCCTAGCCTCACCTACACCCCTTAGGGCATGGATTAGAATTCATCCCTTCTCTCATTATTACCTCAATATACTTAACACAGAAGGTGTTATTTATCCCTTTATCCCTCATTTAACATAGTGCCTTTGAACACTATTGAAAATGTGCTCAAAACACATTTCTAAAAGGGACGACTAAGTTAATTAAGGCTCAAAACAGAGGTTTTGGGGGCTTTTTGTTTGTTTGTTTGTTTTTTGGTAATTATGGGGATGGAGCCCAGGGGTTTTCTACCTCCAGAATATACTCCCAGACCTATTTTATATTTTTATTTGGAAACAGGGTCTTACTAAGTTGCTGACAGCCTCACTGAGTAGCTGAGGCTGGCTTCAAACCTGCGCGATCGTCCTGTCACAGCCTCCCAAGCGCAGGGATTACAAGTGTGCACCACCACACACGGCTGAAAACAGAGTTTTTAAAAACGTGTTCTCAGTATTTCTGCATTGCTTCCAACTTCATATATAATGATAAAAACCAACATCTCATTCAGCTTGAAGGAGATTTAAGTGATTGTTCAATATTATATAGAACTAGTAGGTTTCCAAGTGAGTAAGATGTTCTAATGGGCTATAGAAAAAAATGTTAGAATTTCTATTATGTTTTTACTCATCTTCTTAAAATTTCTTTTTGTGCATATTTAAACATGTACCCAATATATTATCAGTCTTATTTGCATGCTATTTACATGTAAATATACATATGTCACAAGAGTACATACTCATAGATAGTTAATCTCCATGCTCCATGCTACCCTCACAAAGAACAATATTTTCTCTCGTGTGTGTGTGTGTGTGTGTGTGTGTGTGTGTGTGTGTTACTGGGGATTGAACCCAGAAGGATTCTACTTTCAAGCTACACCCACATCTCATTTTTATTTCTTATTTAGAACAGGATCTCACTAGGTTGATGAGAGTCTCACTACTTGCTGAGGCTGTCCTCAAACTTGCGATCCTGTTTCAGCCACCCGAGTCCTGGGATTATAGAGCTGCACCACCACACTCGGCCTTTCTCTCTGGATAACACTCCAAGTTTTAACTAGGAACGTGGTCGCCCAGTTCAGGACTGTGTTGTCTGCTTCCCTTGCAGCTAGATGTGGCCCTGTGATGGCTCAGACCAACTGAATATGAGCATGATGTGTGCAACCTGAAGGTCGGGGTTTTCAGAGGAAGAGTGTGCCCTTTTCTTCATCTTGATGGCTGGGATGCAGACTCAACGGGGGAGCAGGGGCACTTATCGTGGACTTGGGGATGGAAGCCATGTTTCAGGAAGAAAGAGAAACAACATACAAGGAAGTTTCCCCCCCACAATTTAGCTACCATATCAACTTTGGATTCAATGTACTCGGACTGTTACATGAGATCTAATTGTTACATAGATGCTCCTCAGCTTATAATGGGGTTCTGTCCTGATAAACCCATCATAAGGTAAACATATCATTAAGTCAGAAACACATTTAATACACCTAACCTACCAATCATAGCTTAGCTGAGCCTGCTCTGTGTGTGTGTGTGTGTGTGTGTGTGTGTGTGTGTGAGTGAACCCAGAGGCATTCTACCTCAAAACTATACCCCTTGCCCTGTTTTATTTTTTATTTGAAAAGAGGGTCTCACTAAGTTGCTGAGGGCCTCACTTAGTTGCTAAGGTTGCCCTTAAACCTGCAATCCTCCTTCCTCACCCCTCAAGTACTGGAATTATAGGCATGAGCCACCATGCCCAGCCTAGCCTAGCCTGTTTTAAATGTACTCAGAATACTGACATTAACCAACATTTTGGTAAAATTCTCTTACACAAAGCCTGCTTTATAATAAAGTGTGGACTACACCATGTGCCCACACAGATGGGCATTTGTAGATGTGACAGGATGCGAAACACAACATCCCCAAGCAACACACTCGCTGAGGAGGACCCCGTTCGCCCTCGTGGCCACACGGCCGGGGGAGCCACTGCCCCACTCTGACAGATCAAGCCCCATGTCACTATCCTGGAAAAAGACCCAAATTCAAAGGACTGTTTCTGCTGAACGCGTATCGCTCTCGTACCACATAAAAAGTTAGAAAATCATTAAGTCGGACCATCGTAAGTCGAAGGCCATCTTATTTTGATCACTCTTGTCTTTACGTGTTTTATCACAGAAGCCAGGACTTTTCTCCAAAATAACATGAGGCGTGCAGACAAGTTTGGAGACAACTTGCTTTTAAGGTGACTCCTTTTATGTAGACAATGAAGGCTGAATGCCAAAGGAAGCGAGGGAGGGAGCCCTGGAGTTCTCCGGACGCTGTGGTACCACTTCTCACGGGTCCCCTGTCTCTCTTCCTTTTTCTTCTGTACTTTTAGACCTTTAAGAAGAGCTTGTTGAGTGACCCGTCAGTGTCGGGGCAACAGGACGGGAACCAGCGCTTGCTGCAGGTCTTCACGTTTATGACTTTACTTCCCATGAAGTACAGCCCTCACGGTAGATATTACTTCTTTCCACGGTGAGAGCCAATAAAACTTGAGCTCAAGATTAGCTAAGGTACCCAGAAATAAAGAGCTGGGGTGGGGGGGTTCGCCAGCTGTGACCGCAGATCCGCAGATCCTGGGGCTTCGGAGTCCCAGGGCCGTGCGGTCCTCCATCCTTCCTGCACACCCATCCCCGCCTTTCCGTCTCTTCCTCTTGTCTCACCTCTCTTCTTTAATCTAACTTCTTTTTTTACTTTTTCTGTCTTCTTTCTTTTCTTTCTTTCTTTCTTTCTTTCTTTCTTTCTTTCTTTTTTTTCCTTTTTACAGTACTGGGTATGGAATCCAGGGGCATTCTACCTCCAAGCTACACCCTCAGCCCAATTTTTTATTCTTTATTCTGAAACAGGGTCTCACTGGGTTGCCAAGTACCTCACTAAGTAAGTAGCTGAGGCTGGCCACGAATCGATCCTTCTGTCTCAATTCTTTCTGGCTTTCTAACTCCTGAAGTCAAACGTGTGTTGAATAATCATCTGGAATAGTATTTCTTAAGTTATATATATTCGCTGCTAATATACATATATATGTCTTTATATGTGTGTACATGTGTATGTCTATTTATATGTATATGTTATGTACACACTTAGGCAGAAACCTCTGCTTGTCTATGAAGTCTCCACTTTTTTCATAGAAAAATAAAACCAGGGGTAGGTGTGCAGCTCAGTGGTAGAGCGCTTGCCTAGCAGGCACAAGGCCCTCGGTTCGATCCCAAGTACCAGAAAAATAAGCAAAAATTTTATGGGCCTTCAGTGTCCTATTAAAGATTGTTAATTTAAAATTATTTAAACATTTGCAAATATAAACTCCTTATATGCACATATTTTTATGCAAGTACAAAACCCTTCAAAAGGTACAATGAATAAATCTACCAAGCAATGCAATTTGAATCAACTTTAATGTGACAGACATCTGACTTGCTGTGTCTTGTTGATCTTGTCTGTGCTGGTTACAAGACACCGCTGGGCCCTGCCTGCAGTCCACAGTGTGAGCTCTGAAGATTCGGTTCTACCCCCTGTTTCATTAAACCCAGGACGGCTTCGGGGTTGTGCTGTGTGGTTATGTGGTCTTTCCTCAACACAGAGAACAGTACAGTGTGCTTCTTCAACCCGCAGAATTCCAACATGGCGGTGGGCAGCCCTGCAATCCCACACACAAATGTGAGCTCGGAGTTAGGCCCCAAGTCCGATGGAAGGATCAGGTGACACTGGGTCATCTAGATGGCCCAGAATATTCTCCTGTGCAGTTGTCATTACATAAAATACGCTCTTCTAGCTGGGCGTGGTGGCGCAGGCCTGTAATCCCAGTACTTGGGAGGCTGAGACAGGAGGACTTCAAGTTCAAGACCAGCCTCAGCAACTTAGTGAGGCCTTGTTTCAAAAAAAAAAAAGAAAAGAAAAGAAAAGCCGGGCGTGGTGGCGCACGCTTGTAATCCCTGCGCTTGGGAGGCGGAGACAGGAGGATCGCGCAGGTTCGAAGCCAGCCGTGCTGGCGTAAGAGACCCTGTTTCAAAAATATAAAATAGGACTGGGAGTGTAGCCCGGAGGAAGAAGGGCTTCCAGGAACCCCAGTACCACCAAAAAAAAAAAAAAAAGAAAGAAAAGAAAGGCGAGTGTGGTGGCACAGGCTTGTAAGCCCAGCATTCGGGAGATCGCAGTTCGCGGACAGCCTCAGCTACTTCGCAAGGCCCTTCGCAACTCAGTGAAACCCTGTTTCAAAAAAATATAAAGAATAAAAAATAGGACTGGGGGTGTAGCTCGGGGGTAGAATGACCCTGGGTTCCATCCCCAGCACCACAAAACAAAACAAAACAAAATAAATAAATAAAAATAAATAATAAATGAAATAGGGCCAGAGGTGTAGCTCAGGGATAGAATGCCCTTGGGTTCAATCCCCAGTGCCACCAAAATAAATAAATGAATAAACAAAAGACAACCATCGAAATGATGCCACTAAATGGAGAAATCGTTGTCCTTGTGGTAGAGCCTCAATTTAAGAAACGTGGCTACAGAAAATCGGAGGCCTGTGGAAATAACAGGGCCGGTAAGGCAAAGCCATCCCAGTTACGGAAATAGTCCCTTCAGGAAGCGCACAACAGCCAGAGACACAGCCCGACCACAGAGGAAGGAGCGGGCTGTGCCGCAGCTGTGTCCTGTACCATGCCTGGCTTAGTTTTCCTGCCCGATGGGACAGACATGCTCCGCTTCTCTGTAAGGACAGAGAGAAGGGAGGGCTGGGGCGAGACACTAGCTTCTGCTCAGTGCCTGCACTCGACGCTGTGGTGTGGGTCTCACTCAGAGAGCGTCGCTGCAGGCGAGAAGCCGGAGAGATTGGCCTGCTTGGATGGCCCTTCGAGTGGCACACTCCTACTCGGCCCGCACAGCTTTTCTCTGAGGGCACTTGCTATGTAAGTGGAATACAATTCTAGTCCCGCTTGAGAGCTGAACCCCTAGCCTCCTAGAAGGAGGCCTAATCCTGGCTGCTCCCAAGCCGTGAGACTAGCTAAGAGCAGGCTGCACTCAATGCCCAGCGGAAATGGAGCTCAGTATTTATTATAGTATATATTATACTTGATGCAGTTTGTCCACTGAAAACCGAGAGGTGGGCTAGAGGTGGGCAGTGACAAGAAGAATAACTACATCCAGGCGCTTGTAATCCCAGCATGCGGGGGGCTGAGACAGGAGGATAACAGATTCGCAGCTAGCCTCAGCTGCTTAGTGAGGCCCTCTGCAACTTAGTGAGATCCCATTTCAACACTAAAAAATAAATAAATAAAATAGGGCTGGGTGTGCAGCTCGGAGTTAGAATGTCCCCGGGTTCAGTCCCCAGTAGTGCAAAATAATAATAATAATAATAATAATAATAATAATAACAACAACAACAACAACTACCTGGTGAAGAGGGCTCCCGCTTCTCCTCCATGACCTATGCTCATCCAGGCCCCCATTTATTGAGCACATGCTCCTACTAAACAATTAACTGAGCAGCTACTACTACATGCCTGGCACTGTTTATATGCTTTGTATTTGTGAATTCATTTAATCTTCAAAATAAGAAAATGAAATATTACAATTTCTTTTTGTATAGGTAGGAGTAGAGAAAAAGTATGATAAAACCTGAGCCAGGGCTAGGGACACACAGGTGCCTATTCTGAGAAAGCTCGAACATGACAACTGTGCCTAGGGTCTTTTCCCTTCCTTCCTTCCTTCCTTCCTTCCTTCCTTCCTTCCTTCCTTCCTTCCTTCCTTCCTTCCCTTCTTTCTTAGTACTTGGGATTGAACCCAGGGGCATCCTACCTTTGAGATACACCCCTAGCCCTATTTTAAACTCTTTATTTTGAAACAAGGTCTCACTAAGTTGCAGAGGGCCTCACTAAATAGCTGAGGCTGGCCATGAACCTGCAATCCTCCTTGTCTCAGCCTCCCAAGTACTGGGATTACAAGTGTGCGCCACCACACTTGACTGGTGCCTAGGCCTTTAGACAGCTTTGCCCCCAAATCTTACTTTCTTAACTAATACTGGGCACTTCCCTGCTTGAACCAGGTGTGCTTTGGTATATCCTTTTACAAACACACACTAACCCAGCTGAAAACATAGTTTTGTTCTAGGCTAGATTTTAAGAAATCCTAATAATGTCACTGAAATAACTCAACATCTTCAGAACCACATATATGAATGAAAGAAGAGGAGGGAGAAAAAATTCTTACAGAATCAAAATCATGATGTACCAGGAAGGAATAAGGTGAGACCACAGACAGAATACAAAGGCATTCTAAGAGATGACGAAAGTATGGATCACACTGTGTGTTTCCAGATAGAGTGAGTGGTACTAAGTGAAAATGAAATCAAAGCTACGTGATGAAGCATCCTGCCATGTTAAAGCTTGTTAGTAAAGGTAAACTATGATGAAATTGTGACATCAAACAAAAACATGCAAGATATGGAACTAGAAACACATGAAAGGAAATAGAGTAAAATATGAATAGCAGCTACCTGCTGGCTGTGAAACTGTGGACAATACAGACAAATGAAAGTTTTAACAGACATTTTATAATTCTAAGTTTTCTTTACATTGTCTCATCTGTAGAAATTTTGTTCAATATTGATTTCACGCAAGGAATAACATTCCATCCACTGGCATCGCATTTCAACTACACATTACACGGGGCTTACAGAATGGACTTACCTTGTACCTGACTGCTCCTATCAGCCCCTCCTGGTTCTGTCTACCAAAGAGTACTAGGTTTTGCCGGGCGTGGTGGCGCACACTTGTAATCCCCACGCTTGGGAGGCTGAGAAAGGAGGATCGCACAGGTTCGAAGCCAGCCTCAGCTACTTAGTGAGGCTCTCAGCAATTTAGTGAGACCCTGTTTCCAAATAAAATATTAAAAACGGTCTGGGAGTATAGCCCGGAGGTAGAAAGCCTCTGGATTCTACCCCTAGTACCACCAAAAATAAAATAAAATAAAATAAAAACAAAGAGTACTAGGTTTATAAGATGGCACAAGATTATATTCAGTCTCTTTGGAAGGTTCATCTATGACTTATATAATGAGATCATAAACTCCCAAATTAAAAAAAATTAAGGCAGGATTATGGTGCATGCTTGTAATCTCAGCATTTGGGAAGCTGAGACCAGAGGATCGCGGTTTGCGGACAACCTCAGCTACTTAGTGAGGCCCTTTGCAACTCGGTGAGACCCTGCTTCAAAAATCAAAAGACTAAAAAATAGTGCTGGGGGTGTAGCTCAGAGATAGAATGCCCCTGAGTTCCACCCCTAGTACCACAAAAATAAAAATTCACTCCTGGTGTGATACTGCATGCCTGCAATCCCAGTTTTTGGGAGACTAAGACGGGAGGATTGCAGGTTTGAGGCCAATGCTCAGCAACTTAGCGAGACCTTGTTTCAAAATAAAAAATAAGATCCATGCACTATGGTGCACACCTGCAATCCTGGTACTTGGGAGGCTGAGGCAGAAGTATTGCAGGTTTGAGGACAACCTCAGCAAGTAGTGAGACTCTCATCAATCTAGTGAGAAAAAATAAATAAATAGGGGTGGGGATGTAGCTAAGAGGCAGAATGTCCCTGGGTTCAATTCCCAGTACACATAATAAATAAATAAACAAATAAATCAGGCTGGAAGGCATAGCTCAGAAATAGAACACCTCTGGGTTCAATATCCAGTAAGATACGCACACACGGAGTTTATTAAATTTTAATTTCCTGCATGTATGTTTACATAACTTAAAAAATCAAAAGATATTCAAGAGGATACAATGAAAAATTCTATCCACTAACCACCCAGTGCCTTTCCTTATGCCACCTGCGTCTCCTCTGTTCATCTGAAGATACCTGCTGTGTACACAGACACTGGTACATGCTGCCTGTCCTCTTCTTGCGCTGTGAGTGGGCCTGCTTGTCACTCTTGCGTCTTCCACTTAGTGTACCTTGGTGATCATTTCACCTCGCTGTATCACAAGGATCATCACTCTTTTTGATGGCTGCTGAATAGGTCATGATGTGGCGGTACCATCATTTCCTAAGGCCCTGCCGACGGACCTGAAGCAAGAAAACACATGTATCTACGTAAAGAATCACGCGGAAGGAAAACGGTTCCTGTTTGTACTGCACCCCTTGTTTTCTTTTCAGGGCTCACTACGGAGCCCAGATGCGGGAGTTTGGTACCAACACTCGCCGTGCTGATGCTCCCAAAGCTCGAACCCCTTTGACCATGGCTGGGCTGAAGGGTAGAGTTCAGAAGCTCAGCTACTCATCAGATAAACCTTGGCATGGCAGAAAACACTTATTTGGATTATTATGTCAACACTTGGGTGTTTCTCCTCCATAAGGTTAATATTTAACAACGAGGCGCTCAAAGCCAAGAAAGAAGGAGGTCAGAGTTCAGCTTTGCACTGGCTGTGCCCAGGCAGCCATGTGCCCCCACACCTACTCCCAAATTGGCCTGGCCTGGGTGGCTTGCTGCCCTTATAAGGCTGGAGGGGTGTCACGGGAGCTCCTCCATGGCACAGACCCCCCACTCCCCGAGTTGGAAATCCATTTCTACTGGGGCTCCTGTGCCAGCTGCCTCTCTCAGGGTCACTGAGCCATCCCGGATCTATTACCACTCAGAAATGATTTAAAAAAATACTGGCCCTGCTTATCTCAAGCACATTCTTTGGAGCTGGGAAGCCGATCCGTATGGAAATCACATGACATCACTATATTCATGAAGAAAGGGCGGAGAGATGACGGTCAGCCAAACCCGGGCTCATGGCTGGCTCCCTGTCCTGGGCTCGGGGCTGGAATTGAAGGCCGAGCCTTATGGTTGAAAGAGGAGGAGCACCCTTCCACTCGCAAAATTATGAGGGTGAAGGATAAACACACCTGACAGTCTCTTGGGTCCACGTCCGTCTTTTTTTCCGTTTGTTGTAGGGTAACATGTTAAGATCTTCAAGCCGAGTCATGGAGCTCACGAGCCAGTGAGGAGGAGAGTGTGGATGGAGCAGAGACCAGCGACGCCCTTCACGGCATCTGACACCACGCACAAAAGCATCAATTAAGGACCGAGGGAAGTAACTCATAAACCACCCGCGATGGTGAGGACGGTCTTCGAGCTGTATGGAGGGTCCGTGGGGCTGGGGTGTGGCTCAGTGGTAGACTGTGTGCTTGGCATATGTGAGGCCTTGGTAAAACGAAGAGGGGTGAGCCCCATGTCTAGCAGTCATTTCTAGGATGGGAGAAAATGCCCCATGATGAGAGTGGGTCCCAAGTGGGAAGATCACCATCCATTTACTTAGCATCCCTTCTGAGGCGCGAACATGCCCCCCAGCCCAAGTCCTAATTTAGCGTGGCTTGTCTTCTGTCTTGCAGACCATGCTGTTAACTGGACCGGCTGTTCTCATTCCTCGACCTCTGGCAGGGCTGCGGTCTACACTTGATAAGGCCAGGGCAGATGACCACACTGCATGTGAACACAAACGGGCCCGTTCCGACGGCAGAGCAGGGCTCCCATCTGCTCTCAGCGGCTGAGGAGCCAGCACAGGGCTGAGATGGAGCGGGATCGACCTTAACCTGCCGTGTGATCTTGGAGGAGTCCGGGGACCTCTCTGGGCTTCAGAGGCCTTTCAGTGTAAACTCCAGTTCTATTTTTCTAACCCTTTCCTAAGAGCTTTATGGAGCAATGTGGTGGGGGCACGCCTGGAATCTCAGTACCTGGGAGGCTGAGGCAGGAGGCTTGCAGGTCCGAAGGCCCGCCTCAGCAATTTGGTGAGCCCCTGTTTCAAAATAAATAAATAAAATAGAGCTGGGGGTGTAGCTTGGAGATAGAATGTCTCTGAGTTCAATCTCTAAACCCCCTCCCCAAAAAGGTAAAGGATAGGCTGGTGAGGATACTGGACACTGAACTGGGGAGGAGACAGAAACCTCAAGGATGGAGAGAGGTAAGGAAAGGAGAAACTGAACTGGGTTTCTGCGAGCAGGTGGGAAGGAGACAGCAATGGCTGTGGGCCCCTCTGCAAACTGGGGCCAGGCTGTGTGTCACGTCCACGTGAGATGCTGTGGGCCAGACAGCTGTTGGGCTTTGCAGAGCTTAGCTCTCGGCAGGGAGAGCACTGGCCACGTGTCCATCACCAGACAGCCCAGGAAGGCCCGTCCTTCACCAGCAGTCTGCCCAGACTCTTCCTTGGAAGGGCCAGGGAGCTGGGCTCTGACCCTCCCGCCTCTGTTCCAAGAAGCAGGGAGATGTCTGATGGTAACAAGGGAACAAGTATCCAACTTCTCAAGATGCCTGGGAGGGAGAAAGAACTGGGACTGGCCACAGGGATCAGGGGAATGGGGGGAGATGAAGACTCAGCCTCAGTGGCCCTGCCGGGAGTTTTTCTGGAGCTGAGAACCTAGGAGATGGGTGGAGGCAGCCCATAGGGGGGTTGGGGTCTGCCAGACCCAGGGCAACAGGTGAGAGCAATGAGCCCCCGCTGAAGGGCTGGGGATGGAGGAGTCTTGAGGCCCCATAGGATTTGACACTAGAGGAACCAAGTGTCCCTTCTGTTGCCCACTTGGAAGATGGGTGTCATTAGGAAATGATACCCACCTCTCATTAGATAGATTAGGGGTTATGTATAAGGTTATTTGGGGTTCTCTATAGGGCCAGGGGACATCTCTCATGAGGCAAAGAGAAGAGAGGAGAGGAAGGCTGCTAGCTTGGCAGGGGATACAGAGGCCTGAGGCCTGCGGTCCGAGCTCAGCTCTTCTGTACCCAAGGTACTGGGGACCTCCTGGAGTACTGCCTCTTGCCATGTCCCTGCACGGACCAGAGCACCCTGGCTGCGGAGGGCGGCTGCACAAGAGCTGAGCCTTTCACTAACTAGTCTGGCAAGACAAGGTTCAGTTCCAGTCTCCTCGTCCAACCTGCTGCAGAGAGGCGGAGGGCGGCTGTCCCTGTTGTTGTGACCTCTGGTGACCCAGAGAAAATTCCCTTTATTAGCAGCAAAGTCTTTCTTCTTTTTATAAGAGAAAAGAACAATTATGTCTTACTTAAGGAGGTGTGTGTGTGTGTGTGTGTGTGTGTGTGTGTGTGTGTCTACAGGCCTTGTCTTTGCTTCCCAACCAGTCTACAGCCAGGCAGCAATTCTCTAAGAGAAAAACCCCTAAGGGCAGGAGTAGGGAACAGGAAAAAGCGACAGGGAGGCACATGTCAAGCCGCGGGGCTCGATGTCTTCCTTCCTCCTTCTCTGTGTCCATCCACGTGGGCCCAGGAGATGCCCCGTGAGGTTGCCTCATGAGACAACAAGGTTTTCCAGTAGCAGAGGATTCCCTTGGCTCGTCGGGGTGCCCAAGGTAAATTTCTAGACCTCCTTCATAAACTCATCAAACATATGTAAGCTAGGCCTGCAATCTCAGTACTTGGGAGGCTCAGAGAGGAGGAATGCAGGTCTGAAATAGCCTCAGCAATTTAGTGAGACTTTCTTTCCAAACGAAAGGGCTGAGGGTATAGCTTGGAGGTAGAATACCCCTGGGTTCAATCCCCAGTACAAGGAGGAGGAGGAGGAGGAGGAGGAGGAGGAGGAGGAGGAGGAGGAGGATGACAATGATGAAGAAAAACATTTTTTTGTGGTACTGGGGTTCCTGGAAACCCTTCTACCTCTGGGCTACACTCCCAGACCTAATATATATATATATTGAAAACAGGGTCTCTTAAGCCAGCAAGGCTGGCTTGGAACCTGCAGGATCCTCCTGTCTCTGTCTCCCAAGTGCAGGGATTACAAGCGTGCACCACCAATGTGATTTTAACAGTCAGCTTCCACTGACTGTTAAAATCACATTGAACCTGGGAATGGTGGCACAAGCCTATAATATACTTGGGAGGCTGAGACCGGAGGATCACAGGTTCAAAACCAGCCTCAGCAACTTAGCGATACTCTATGCAACCTAGTAAGACCCTGTTTCAAAACAAAACATAAAAAGGGCTAGGGGTGTAGCTCTGAGGAAGAATGTCCGGGGTTCAATTCCCAGTACCCGCCCCCCACAAAACACACTGAATAAAGACACTCAGATATTCTCTCCCAGGAATAGTCTTTCTTTCTCTCTTTCTATCTTTCTTTCTTTCTTTCTTTCTTTCTTTCTTTTTTTTTTTTTTTTGGTGGTACTGGGGTTCCTGGAAGCCCTTCTACCTCCGGGCTACACTCTCAGACCTATTTTATTTTTGGAAACAGGGTCTCTTAAGCCAGCGCGGCTGGCTTCGAACCTGCGCGATCCTCCTGTCCCTGCCTCCCAAGCGCGGAGATTACAAGCATGCGCCACCACGCCTGGCCAAATAGACTTTCTTAAGAGTCACCTAAACTGACTTCTCAGAAGAGGTCATCCTCCCAAGAGTGGTTATTAACATTTTGGGGGAGGGCTTTGAAGTCTGCTCACCTACTTTCGCAAGGCTGGGCCACTTGGTTTTATTCTAACCACGTGAGGACCTGTATAAGTGCCAGCAGCTGTCTGGACACCCCCCCCACACCCACAGCAGCCCTCCCTTTGAGGTCACAAAGACAAATCAACATTCATAAATTCTAGCTCCACCTCCATCCGCGGGATCCATAACTAAGTACCATCCGTATATGGAGAATGGCTCTGGAGGAAGGAGGCAGAATTAGAGAAACTAAGATATCACAAAAGCTCCTGGAAACCAGTGGACCTTTAGGCTAAACTTGGCTGGGGGCTCTTGGCAGTTGGAGGTACAGCAACCTCGCACCTTTTAAATATCTTCTGGCCTTGATCCTATGGTAACATACAGCGAGATAGATGCCTGAAACCGAGAAGGGTAAGTTACAGTTCTTAAGAGGCGTGGACTTGTAACCAACCTATAGAAAGCCTCTGCGAGGCTTTTTTAGGCAATTGTCTAAAAGGAAGCCGCTGCCCAGGGAAGATGCCTGGCGGGTTCTCCAGGGAGCACGAGAGGGCTGCGCTGCTCACCGGGTGGAAAGGCAGCTTGCCTTTCAACAGCAACTACCCGACCTCGCAAGTGTTTCTTTGTAGTTCTTAAAGTGAGGGGTTCAAGTGGCATCCATAAATGTGATAAAGTGTGTCTTGGGGCAGAGTGCATACGTCTTGTGTGTGCGTGTGTTTTAAAAGGAAGGTTGAGAAAGAGAATCATTCAAGGATGGTCCCGGTGGCCAGTCAGAAAGTTGGGAAGTGGGGCTTTGAAAACGGGTTACACTCTGCCCTTTAACGCCAATGCCCTCCCTCGGGACTGCTCCCGAGCCGGCGGCTCAATTGACTCCTTTTGTACCGGGTTTATTGCTCAGAACCCCTACGGCCTTGATTTGCTCTCAGAAGAAAGCTCTCAGAAGAAAGCCCCACCGAGCTGTCTACGAGGCAGCCCTCCCGTCGGGCTCCCCATTCCTTCCTCCCAGGGATGGAGGGCCGGGGATGCGGCCAGGGATGCGGCGGTCCTCGGCTGGCTCCGGGACCCTGCGCAGCGTCTGAGCTCCTCGGGAGAGGGGCCGGGTCGTGATCTGAGGCCGCCAGCACATCCTCTGCAAGTTTTACAAAAATCCTTGACAGGTCCAATGGATGGAACCGAAAGAAGTACCAAACCGCGCCCGTGTGCGCCCGGGCCTCGGGGTGGCCAAATGCGCTCACGCGGCCCCTGCCCGCAGCCGCGCTCCGATTGCCCCAGCTGCTAAGGGCTTCTCTGTATGGACCCCGAAGGAAGAGCGAGCCCCGAGGGGCATCAACACCCGCACACCCGGGGCCTTTCCTGGCTGCGCGGAGACTGCTCCGGCCCCGGAGAGGAAGGGCGGGCGCGGAGCCCCAGGCCGCGGAGAGCCGCAGGTGCCGCCGCGCACCTGCAGGTACCGGGGAGCCGCCGAGGGGCGCCAGGAGCCCCGCCTCCCTCGGCCCCCGGAGTCCCCCGGGGAGGCCCCCGCCCCGCCCCGCCCCGCCCCGCCGGCGCCCCGCGCTCTGATTGGCTGGCGCGGCGGGTCCCCGGCACGCGCCCGCGGATGTCGCTATAAGAACCCTCGCGTGCCGGCCGCAGCCCCAGCGAGCCGCTCCAGCCCTCCGCAGCGCAGCGCGGGCGCCGGCCGGAGAGCGGCCGCGGGCTCTGCAGGGAGGCCGGGCGGCCGGCCGAGGCCGAGGGAGGGAGGGGCTGCGGCGGGCGGCCGCCCCGGCTCTGCCCCGACGGCGCGGCGGCGGCCGGCATGGACGCGGTGCTGCTGGGGCACTTCCCGGGGGCGCTGGACGCCTTCCCGCCCGCCTACTTCGACGAGGATGACTTCTTCACCGACCAGTCCTCCCGGGACCCCCTGGAGGACGGCGACGAGCTGCTGGCCGACGAGCAGGCCGAGGTGGACTTCCTCAGCCGCCAGCTGCACGAGTACTGCTGCCGCGACGGGGCGTGCCTGCTGCTGCAGCCCGCGCCGCCCGCCGCGCCGCCCCCGGGGGGCCCGGGCGAGCCCCCGGAGCGCGGCGCCCCCGGCTCGCCCGCGCGCCCGGCCTGCCCGTGCGCCGCCGCGGCGGGCGCGCTGCCCCCGGGGGCGCTGCGGGGCCTGGGCGGGGCGCGGCGCCGGCGGCGGGTGCGCTCCGAGGCCGAGCTGCAGCAGCTGCGCCAGGCGGCCAACGTGCGCGAGCGGCGGCGCATGCAGTCCATCAACGACGCCTTCGAGGGGCTGCGCTCGCACATCCCCACGCTGCCCTACGAGAAGCGCCTCTCCAAGGTGGACACGCTGCGCCTGGCCATCGGCTACATCAACTTCCTCAGCGAGCTGGTGCAGGCCGACCTGCCGCTGCGCGGGGGCGGCGCGGCGGGCGGCGGGGGCCCGGGCGGCGGGCGCCTGGGCGGGGACAGCCCCGGCAGCCAGGCCCAGAAGGTCATCATCTGCCACCGGGGCACCCGTAAGTGCGTCCGCTCGCTCGCAGCCTGCGGAGACGGGGAGGGGGCGGGAGAGCGTGAGCGAAGGTCCCCGAGGGGCGGGACACACTGACCGACAGACCGACGGGACGGACGGGTGGACGGACGGTCCACGGGCACGGGCCACCTCCAGCACAAGCTTGATTTTCTTAGCCCCCCCCCCTCCGCCTTGCTCCGACGTTTTGACTGAAGCGCACAGGGTCCTCCCACCACCCCTGACCTGCAGCTCCTGGGCTTCCAGGGAGGGGGCGCTGAGGGCTGGAGGGGGTGGAGTTAGAGGGCGCAGGTGCCCCGGAGGGGATGCCGAAAGGGGCCGCTGGGGACGTGCCTGGATGCTCATGGGCTGCTCTGTCTTGTCTTTTCACCCCCCAGGGTCCCCCTCCCCCAGCGACCCGGATTATGGCCTCCCTCCCCTGGCAGGACACTCTCTGTCTTGGACTGACGAGAGACAACTCAAAGAGCAGAATATTATCCGAACAGCCAAAGTGTGGACCCCAGAGGACCCCAGAAAACTCAGCAGCAAGTCTTCTTTGAACAACATAGAAAACGAACCGCCCTTTGAGTTTGTGTCCTGAGAGAACCCGCACTCCGTGCATACTGTACATGTATATATCTCTTATGTAAATGTAATTTAAGAATCAGTTTTTTCTAATGGCAATCAAACTTATTTATATATTTATTATCCTGTTGAGTTAATGGAATAGATCTCTTTTAAAATATATAATTTATATAATTTATCCTGATTTTTTTTTTAAGAATATGCAATAGCCGATGATTTCCCCAGTACCTTTTGCAGGACTCTGTTGCTGGAAGAACTCTGGCCAGAAAACTTCACGCTTATTTATATACCAGATGTGGTTTATTTCTATGTTTTAATAAATTCTATTTATACCTTTTTCTAAAGTTATTCGTTTGATACATGATGAGGGTAGCTCTCGCTTTAAAAATAATTAATTTGGTAGCAATTAACCGAATCAAAACACAAACTGTAGCTATATAGTAAGTAGAAAGCCACATTTTACTTAGATTTAGCCTGGCAGGGTGGATTTGAGGATTAGGACCCCGATTCTTGCTAGCCCACCTTCTATATCTGTGTCACCTGCCTTACACAGTAAGGTGACTGGATGAGGCAAGTTGGTCGTGGAATTTGTAAATCCCAAGGTCGCCCCTCTCCTCCCTAATAGCAATGCATGTATGTACATATACATGGACCGTGCCCAGGCATGGTGGCCCAGGCCTGTAAACCCAGTCCTGTGAGCCCCAGGCAGGAAGATGGCAGGTCTGAGCTCAGCCTCAGCAATTTAAGGAGCCCCTCTGGCAACTTGGGAAGACTCCCGTTTCAAAATAAAAGAATAAAATAGGGCTGTGGGTGTAGCTCACAGGTAGAACACCTCTGGCTTCAACCCCCAGTATAAATAAATAAGTAAATAAATGCAAAAATGAATATGTTGGGTCTAGTGGGAACAGGAGGCTAATTTCTGGGCTGGTCAAGAAAGGGGACTTTTTGTGTCCAGGGACTGGGGACAAAAGGTTTTACTTGTGACCCACCCTTGGCAGTTAGAGCGTCAGGTATTGGGAACTCTCAAAGGGGATGGGGAAGGGGCAGAAAGAGGCCATTCGGGACTTACTAACAAAACCCAGAGGTTCTAGTAAGGCCGAAAGGAGCGGGTGTGCCACCCCTGCCCCTCGTCCGTCCCCATCCAGTTCATTCCCCAAGTGCGGGTTTTGTGTCGCTGGGGATTGAACCCAGGGTTTCCTAAGCACTGGGCCAGCGTTCTGGGACTGAGCGACATCTCTAGGCCTAAACCGGGCTATTTCTGAAATGTACTTTGCTTTGCCTCCGATGGAAGCTCGTCCCCCACCAGGATTCTGGGGAGAAGCCCGGGCTGGGGTGGAGGGCGCAGGGATGCCATCTAGCGAGGGGGCGGGGAGCGAGAGCGGCCTGGACTCTGGCTGGTCCCCACCGGGCCACAGGTGACCCCGGGCCCCTAGACGCCCTCACCTGTGGGCCAGAGCCGGGGCGCACGGGGCGGACGGCAGGGACGGGAACGCGGGCGCGCGGAGCCGGAGACGTGGACCCCGGTTCCCGCGCCCCACTGGCCGGGCCTAGGCGCCTGGGCCTCGGGCCCAGCAGCCGCCTGGTCAGTCAAGGTACAGTCGCGAACCGCCCCCAGTACCCAGGGCCCTGCCGAGGGACAATATGCCGGCAGCATGCTAATTGCTTTAACCTAGTTTCAGACCCACCGAGGGGTTCCCTGCGCGCCGCGGGTGCCATGGCCCGCGTCCAAGAGCAATTAAAGCGAGGCCAGGAGCCCGACCCGGCCAGACACGCGGAGATTCTGGGTCGCCGCTCGCTCCCAGGAGGCCCTTGGCCTTGGACCCTCCCGACTCTTCCAGCCTCAGCCTCCTCTCCAGCCCCTCCCCCAGAGATGATTTCACACCAGAGACGGAACTTGAGAAAGAGAGAAAATAATTCGATTTTGTCCTGTATTAGGGCCTCATTAAACAGGAACGTCGCTTTTGCACGAATGGGTCCATCAGGCATGTAATCTCATTACGCTCATTAGAAAGTCAAATGTTAGGGGGGCTTCCACTTCATTCTAAGTTATAGAAGTGTTGTACCCGTTTCCTTGGCCCGCGTGGACCCGTGTCTCCCTCGGATGGGGGGACGAGGCCCTTTGCTGCAGGAACACTGCCAGCATTGTGACGTGGCACCTTTTATTTTGTGTCGCACTGTTTTGTGTGTGATTCAATGCAGCGCCGCATCCTTTAGTGCGGTGCAGATGAAGCGGAAGAGCCCAGCGCAGTGGGCTCTATCTTGTCACTCTGTGTCCTGACTTGGCAAGTCCCTTTAAGCAGGACCTTCAAGAGACTGACAGTTTCTTTTTATTTATTCATAATCCATTCATTCTAGTGTAGCAATTCTTTAAAAACACACACACACACACACAGTGGCAAAAGCAGAACAAATATATCATTTCAGAGTCTCCTCTGGCGTCAGGGAGGCCTGAGCGCTGGGTGCAGGAGCTGCTCTTCTGTGGCAGCGCCAGGCTGGCCAGCCTCTGGCCTGGGGCATCTCTGGCCCATAAATACAGCCTGGCACTGGGAGGACCATGTGTGGACAGTTTGAATGACAGGTATTCAGCAGCCCTTCTAAGTCAGCCCTTTTCTTCCAACTTAAAAACAATGTGTATGAAAATAAGCCAAACTGTTGACCCTCTTTGGAGAGTCTTTGCCCAGCCCTGCTCTTCTGAACACCCATCAGCCCTTGCGCAGAAACGCAGGCGGGACCACCAAGGGAAGGAGTTTGAAGTCTGCCCAGGCGGCCCTGGTCCCTTTCACATAATAAAGAAACTGCAAACCCAGGATAGGGCGCATATTTACAATCTTTATGGGAGAGCTGGCTATATCCTTCCCTGGTGGTGGACACTCTGCTACTAGTGGTTGTGGGGGACCAGCTGCTGGGGCGGCTTCGAGAGTGGGGCGCCCACTGCTCCCCCAACACCTGGCCCCTCCTGCCAAATGCCAATCCTCAATTCCAGCCGTCCTCTCCTGCTGGTCTCCACCCCAGGATGCCTTGCCAGCCTCCTTGGTGTCAGAGCACCCATGGTTCTCCCCACGAAAAGCCCGACTCCCCATCCCTTAAGTTGCAGGTGGGCATTAGGGCCAAGACCTCATCATTGCCTCAAAAGATTTTACAGGTCACTGGCCCTGGTGGCGCACACTTGTAATCCCAGCTCTTGGGAGGCTGAGACAGGAGGATGGGATTCTGGACCGTCTCAGCTACTTAAGGAAGCCCTTTGCAACTCAGTGAGACCCTGTTTCAAAATAAAGAATAAGAAAT
>NC_137806.1:5675455-5757955 GCF_963383645.1 Muscardinus avellanarius
ACCGGGAAGGGGAGAGAAATTCCCCCCGGAGGCCAGGAGTCGGGACCCAGGCTTTCTCTGAGGCGGCCCTGGGCGACTGCGCCCCCCGGCCGGCGGGCAGCGGGGCGGCCGCCTGCAGAGGGCCCCGTGGCCCCCGCGAGCGCCGGTCGTGGCGAGCTGGGTTTGCCTCGGGGCTCGGGCGCCCGAGCTGGCGGCGCCAGTGGCGGGGGCGCAGGGTTCTAGCGGCCCCGCTGTGGGGGCCCTGGGGGAGCTGCCCCCGCGCTTCGGGGAGTCTCGGCCCTCGGCTGCTCCCCGCAGTTTGACGCCAGCCCCTTCCCCGACTGGTCCGCACTGGCTCCGGACAACCAGTTGCGCTGACATTGCTTTGGAGAGACGCTGGCGCTTTGCTGGATGGGGGCGGGCTGTGTGGCGGCCCCCATCTTCCAGGAAGGACTCGGGGGTCCCTTACTGATGCGGCACCCCTCCCCGCCTCCCGCGAGCGCGGTGTGTTTCACTCCCGCCTGGGCCCCAGGGCCCAGCATTCCGGGGCACCCCGGCACCTCGCCCACTGCTGGAACTTCTCCGGTTCTTTTGCAATTCGGGCGGCGGGATTAGACAGAGATCCGGATTAGAGACTCGCCCCGGGCTAATTAAATCCTCTCAATTCTGCTGCCCCCCACCCCCACCCCGCAGCCGGACAGGAATCTGTGGTCCCCACCCCCACCCTAGTCCGAGGACGGGTACTGAGAGAGAAGATTAGTTATATTCGCGTTCCTGTCTTAGAGGAACTGGCGCTGGGGCATTGTCACTCCCAAAGAGAAGGTTTCTGAGATGCTCGTAAGTTTTACAATATGTCTTCAGCGGCTGCGTCGGGTCCCCTTTATCTGCTTTCTTGTTGGGGCCGCAGAGCGTCTCCCGAGCACCTAGTTAGCCACCAACCTCTGGAGGGCAGGCCTCTGGAACTGGATTCCGGTGGCACGTCTAGCTAGGAGATATTTCTAGAAGGAGTTTTAGTCGGAAATCCAGTTGGGCAAGAATCGGCGTTTGCATTTTTTCCTACATAAACGTGCACTCACATGGAAGGAATTCTTCCCCCAGCCTTGGTCAGAGACGTTCCAAATACACACAGAACTTTTAAGAGGAGCCCGTTGTAAGTGAAGGGCGCTTGGCTGCAACCCCGCCAGCAACAGTGAAGCTTATGATTAAATATCAGGGTTCGACAGTCAGCACGGTGGCGAGTGCCATGTGCGACTCCTCGAAGCAACGACTTGGAAGGTTTTCCAAACTTTGGAAAACATACTCGACGTCTCATTTCTTTGGCGGCTGCTCACCAGACACCATGAAACCGTAGCTGAGCCGCCCCCTCCCCAGCGCTTTCATCCAGGGCTTGAATTGTGTTGTCGTTTAGAGGGAAGAGGAGGGGCATGAGAACGGGAGGGTGTCTTGAAAAGTCTTGGAAATCGGTATATTTTGCAGGTGTAGAATGTGCCTAATAAGCATGGCTAGTGCGGGCTCCCCAACGGTGAGGGTATGACAGGGACAGCTGGCCCAGTTTTCAGTGTGAAAACACCCCCTCCGTGGACTAAACACAACGACACTGACCTTTCTGCGGGGGGAACCAGAGATGTGCCTTTGACTGAATTAGCCATAAAGACGTCTCGCTATGACTTTTGTTCCCCACGAAAGCAAAGAAATATTGCGTTTAATATGAGAAGTACTGTTCACAGCTTTTCCGTGCCCCTTAAGAAATATTACAGTGCTGATTTAGTGGCCCTCTTCTAGGGAGTTGGCCCCCAGGACGGCTGGGGGTGGAGGGGTGGGGATGGGGAGTTTGGACCCAGAAGGAGGAGGCGGAGTCCTCAGCTAAATTGCCTGTTGGCTGTTTCCAAAGCTCTCTCTTTGCAGAAGCAAATTTATCAATCTTTTCATCTGACAATACTTTGAAATATATCATTGTCATCCAGAGTTGTTTGATAGATTATCTGCAGGCACACAGCCTTTTCCAAGGTCAAGTTGAAGGTTCTTGTTTGCTGTTTAACTGGGTTGTTTAAAAACTCAGAACAATGCCTGCCTGTTAAAATTTCCCTTGTTCTCATGGGGTATTCAGAAGCAAGTTTTTCTATTGACCACGTCTTGGGACGTTTCGTCCTTTTGAGCTAAACCCAGCAAATAGCACTTGGCAATGAAACCAACAGAAGAAACGAGATTTAACCTTCTGTAGATCCCAAGGAGACTGAGCGATATTTCATATCTCCCGAAGTGTGCACAAATTTTCCTCTGAATGTCATGGGCTGGAGATAGCCACATGCGTCTCAGTCAACTTTCTGACTTTATTTCAGTGGGGAAACTGCAAATGCACTCTCCTAAAAGTAGAAGGGCAAAGAAATCGTGGGCACTCGTTTTTGTTTGTTTGTTTTTGCCAGAAAGTAACCTGTTGCTCTAAGGACGCTTAAAAAATAAAGTCAGCGTCTACATCATCACGTTTTACGAACATTATTTCTGCCTTTAAATGGCGAGGCGCGTTTCACAGTTTTCTCTATATTTGCGATGATTGATTTTTTTAAATTCAACCAACTTTTATTTACCTTGCAATAATGTTCGGGACCAATGTGATAAATTACAGATATGCAAATTTCTTTGAATGGTGTTGTAAGTGTGTCTAGCTGGAGCTGAATGAGTCCTTGCAAGTCAGTCTGTGCGCACTCAGGACCCCAGGGAGCTGATCAAAGCACCCATTCTCTTTCATCCCTGGTATTCTCCTCCAAACTATTTCGATACAATATGTTTCCATGATGCACTTAATGTGCCAGGGACATAGAACTCATTACAACGTAGCTAGTTCTGCCGACCTCTTTGTTCAGCGGCAGAAAGTCAAAGAGAATAGGGAAAGCGCTGCCAGTTGCCAGCTTTCTGAAATGCTAAAGCATGCGTCATTTTTCACCAGGTCTCGTCTTGATATCCTCAAAAGACAAACTATGAAACCGGCCTCAGCCCTTTCTGGTATTAATTACACTGCTGTCCAGCGGATCTGTTTTTTTCTATTATATGCATTTCTCAGCGGGGATTTTTTTTTTTTTTTGCAAGACGAATGCAGCTGCAAGTTAAACTATGAATGCATTTTTTTATCACTATGGAAAAATAGCTGAAAAGGCTGCAAAACTTACAGCAAAACTTGTGAAAGACTTCTGGTGGATAACATATTTGGGGCAGGATTTGGGAGGGGGTTTGCAAGTTCTCTAAACCTGGAAGCCTCGAAGGTTTCCAGTGCGCCCAGCGTCCTGTGGACACCCAGTATTGTGCCATTTGAACTTCTGCTTTGCCACTCAGATAAATCCTGAAGGTTAAGATCTCTGTTAAAATTCCTGAAATGAAACAGTCTCTATTACACCCAACCACAGGGCTGCTTCCAGGGAATTCTGATCCAGGATAATGACACAGAGAATATAAATTTTATTTGATTTCCTTCGTTTCTTCATGGGTTGATTGGTTGGTGGAAATGGCTGGCAGCCAGATCTGGGAAAGATTCCAGACCTGACTCCGATTAACCCTCTCTGGTGAAACTCTGCTGGAAACCAACTCACCAGCAATTGCCATTAATCTACTTACTAATTAAGCCAATTCACTTCTAAAGGAGAAAAATTCCTTTCTTTAGCCAAACTGATGGGAGGAAATTTGAAAGAAGCGCCAAACTGTGTAACTGTAATTCAGCCAAGGACTGCTAAAACAAGGTGTTGATATATAGCCACAGATTTAAAACAAGTTTCTAGGACAACACTCCTTTGCAGATGGTGGCATATAGGGCAGAGTGGATGGAGCTCAAATGATGCTTCGCGGTGCTCTGCCACTTCAAAACAGCACATCCCTCGGCAATTAAATCCTGTTCTTTTTACGCGCAAGGAAATCGCCTCTCCAGCTTTCTTTTGGACAGGAGTATGTCAACTTTACGTGACAGTGATAACAAATGTATTTCTTGAGACTTAGTGAGTGGTCTTAGAAATTGGTAATCGGGGCGGGAACTTGTATTTAGGGGAACAGAAAGTACCACGTTGAACATTACGCGCACGGGCATGGCGAGGAGGAGGCTGGCACTTCAGGAAATGGTACCTAGCCTTCTGGACAGAATACAGAACAGGACACCTGGTCTTCATACCTACCGAGAAGCAAAACTTGCAAGAATTTACCCACTTCCTAAATAACTGTTTACTGCCCCAAAGGTACTGCTAAGAGCGCCCCGATATGAGTGGACTTTCCAAAGAAAATCTAAAATCCTCCTGGAATCTTTAGGGGTCACTTTCGTGGTAGTTGATCGGGGAGGAAGGAGATTAACAAATTGGTTTGACTGGATGAATTAGGGTGTCAAGCAACTTTAAGCCTCAAACTTTTAATTGAAACCAGTCTCTTCCACTCTGGGGCCCTGGGGCACGCCTAGCTTCAGAGACCGGGCTGGGATGGATTTGGCCGCTCTGCTCCTCGGGGGGGTCACCCAGCCTGTGCCTGGGAGTGAGGGAGGGAGCCGATGGAGAGGCTTTGGGGCTTGGAAAAGGTATGCGCAAAAGGAATGTCCAGCGTTGGGCTTCAGCTAGAGTGAGTAGGTAATCCGGAAAAACGCAAGGGTTATCTTAGAACCCCTTGGGAGCTAGGTGCCTGGGTAGGGGGGCAGGCCCTTTGCCCGCCAGGGTGAGCAGGGCCCTCTTGCTCTGGCAGGGATCTGTGCACTCATTTTCAACCCTGCTACTCAACTGGGTCCTCAGAGGGGCTGCTATGGATTATCCGTGGCCTTCCAGGCTCTTTCCAGGGTCCTGGCTTCCCTAAAAATGAGAAAAGATGAGCACTCGTGAACTTTAACAATGATCTGCCAGCCTCTCTCAGCCCTCCCGGTAGCACTTTGCATGGTTTGGTGGTGGCTTCTCCCAGGCTAGCCCAGCCAGGGGCCTCTTCAGTAACCTGGAAGAGAGGCAGGAGGTTGGGGTGGGAGGTAGATTAGGTGGTCAGATTCTCCTTGGCTTTCAAAAAAGCCTGTAGCAGCCAAGTTCTCTGTCACAGTAGAAATGGTCTTAGATGCTTGTGACCAAAGCTAGTTAATGACCCATCTGCTGAGGATTAGGACCATTGTGAGAGAACACACACACACACACACACACACACACACACACACACACCTACCACCACCACCACCAGCAGCAGCAGCAGCAGCAGCAACAGCAGTGATAAGGTTATCTTGTGTTTCAACACAAGGATTCAACTCTTAAGTATAAGATTTAAATTTCCATTTGTTTCAATCTTCCCCGCATGTGAAATAGGAAATTATGAACAGGACGGACAGAAAGCCACACCGGCAGGGGCTCTGACATTTGGGGACCAGGGAGGATGCTGCCCCCTCCCCTCTGGCCAAGGCTGGGCTGGGCTGTGTGCCCTGGAGGGAGGGACTTTACCTGGTGTGGGGGTTGTGAGGAGAGCGTTGGGGGTCTGAGACAGGAAAGCCACAACATGGGGCTGGATGTTCCCGCTTTGAAGGAAACAAAGGCTCTGTGAATCCCAGTGAAAGAGGGCAGTGTGGAGAAGTCCACAAAGGAAGTGGCCTGCGGTCACCGTAGGTGTCAATGTGAGCTCTTGGCGGGCAGTGGGAGAGGGGGACGCAGAGGCAGGCTGTCACTCCAGGGCTTAACATGAACAAAGATAAAAACGGATAACCTCAGCTCTCAAGAGTTGCAAGGTTCAAAGTGGAGTGCTGGGGAGCCTATCTGGGTCAAGTCTTTTCTTAAAAAGGGCCTTTATTTTCTAGCCAACTCTCAGCCACGGAAGCCTTAAGAGTCTTTTCACAAGGTAACTTTTCTTACTCAAAGATGTCTTCAAAGTAATGTCCAGTCGCACTGGACGCTTAAGATGAGGAAGTGGAGTTTTTCAGATGTCTGGGAAAGGGCACTGCTTTCTGGACCCCAGAACCCCCAGGCTGCATTACAGGATTATGAACTTGAACTGCTGGCCTAAACTTCCTACTCTGTGTTCTTGTACACATTCAAGGGAAAGAACTGACCCATCTGTTCAGGAAGCCACATCTGCACATGATGATGTGTCCGCATGCCTGTGGAACCACGGGGCCCAGTGTTCTGGAGAATACTCATCTTATGAGGGGTAATGGAACGTGGAAGGAATACTACAATCCTGCGTCGCAGCCTCACTAATAGAAGCCAGCATAGCCAGTAAGCGGACCTCCCCCAGACTATGGGAAAGACGATTGGGAATCTTCTGTGGATGCAACTCATTAAGCAGAGATCATCTTGGAGAATTCATAAATGGGCACGATAGGAAATTAGGTTTATCCTGAGAATTCAGACATATTGTTTTTCACACATTTTATGGCCAAGCCCGAATACAAGTTAAAAAATCATAACGTGATAAATTCCGATTTTCCTTAGTTGGTGTAATCTCCAAATTATAAAAAAGGATGTAAATATCCTTAAAAGACTAATGACATTTCACAGGTAATGCAATTTAGAAAGAAACACTTCCATGTTTTCTTTTCCAACAATGTGCATTTTTGTAAACTGCTATAAATTGCAATTCAAAAGCACTGATCTCACCATCCCCAATCATTTTTTATACTGATCAAATGAATGCAGATACTCCCATTTGGGAGGGGCAACATGACACTTCACTTGGCAGTTCTAAACAGGTCACAGACCTTTCACAGACCCTAAGGCAGTGGGAGGGAGCTCTTTGCTAAACCGTGTAACCAAATCAAACCAATGGTTACCCCTTTTCAAAACCATTGGAATGGTTCGCACAATGCTATTCACATAGCCGCACAGAAACTGAAAGGATGGTCATCCAATGGAAATTTCTTTCCTTTTGTTTAAACTTGCACAGCTCAAAAAGTAATACTCCAAGGCAAACAATTACATGCGCTATGATAAAAATCATATCCAATACACATCCATTTGTGCTGGCACCACAGGGCATGACTGTAACTGCCCATTTGTATGTATATATATGCACACGTATGTGTATGTATATGTATGTATATTTATTGGAGATGTTGCTTTGTTCGAAACCATGGGCACAAAGACACAACATGGCTGCCCTGGAGATGACCTGGTGCTTTCAAGTTGCTTGAACACATCAGAATTTCCATTGTTAAGGGTGATTAATTGAAACTGATAAGTTACCATGAATAAAGATTGTTTTTCTGTTTAATGTGGTGGGCCTGATTTGGTAAATGCCTCATTCATGTAGCTTTGCAGTGTAGCATATGGGCAAGAGTCATTCAGTATCACAAACATATACAATTTATTATGCTTGTATGGGCACAACCAAAAGGCCTTTCTGTTTTAATGACCAAGTTCCAATGAAAAATTCCATTTAAAGAGTCACTAGTAGCATCAAGTGGGATTTTATAATTTATTCTTAGAGTTTCTGTGAATAATTTAAAAGATATAATATTTAAATACAGTAAGATATATATGATAGACGATATCTTGTATGTATAAGCTATGCCTTAGCATTAGTCATTAGAAATAAAGCAGACTTCATCTTAAATATTAAATACAAATGGAAACAGGGCCATCGAATGCAACCCGATTGTTAAAGTTACCATAAATGTTTCCCTGAGAGGCCACCAGGGAGGGTCCAGTCTGCCCAGTATGCCAGGATGTGCCTAGAGGAAACTGGTCGGCGAGCATCCTGTCAATTTCATGATGCCTTTTTTTTTTTTTAAGTAAAATCAGAAGACAAAAGTTCTGGAAACAACTTAGGGACTCTGACATGAATGAACAGTGAAATGGATATTTTTCACAATTTAATTACTGTTCTCATCCTTAAAAATGAATGTCTCTTTTTTAAAGAGTTCACATCCTAAAAACTGTTAAGAGTGTTTACCAATAAAGGTAACATTGCTGATTTTGTATGATGATAAGATACAGAAACATTTTTTCTTCGCCTTTTAAAATTTAGGTTGCTCATGTCCTCAACCAGAAAAAGAGAATAATAACAAAAAAATATGAAAGGCATGTTAATGAGCTATAGAATTGACTGTACCAAACCATCAAAGAAGTAGTTACCATATTCAGCCTTTAATGTCTCATCAAATAAATTCTCTGGTCATTCATGTCCATGAAACAGTTCAAGTTCACCCAACATTTCTCAATTACATTAGCTGGGTAATCACAGTTCAACTCTTCTGGGGAGTAATAAACCACATTGGTCACAGTTGACCACAGCTAGTATTTGTTCTATAAAAGACTGGATGTCCATTGGAAAGCTAATCAGTACACCATCACTTGTAAAATTCCCTCCTGCATTTTGAAGAGATAATCTGTATCTAATTTTTAAAGAAAAATTTACTCTCTTTTCACTCTTAGGAGGACGATTTCTTTTCTGAACCTGAATAGAGATCATTGGTGAAACAGTGCCAAATAGCTCTGGTATGTGTACAACAAAAACCCACCTCTTTGTAGAACATAACAAATTATACAATGTTCACAGATGTGCTTCGCATTGTGTCTTTTGTGAGAAAATGAAGGCCCAACCCTGTCCCCCACCCCCTCTTTATTAAAGACTGGGCTCCCGGTGCAATCTGTTGCAATCTCAGAAAACATACACTTACTATATACAGCTTTGGTTATTTCTGAAAAGGATTCTCATCTAGATTTTGGTCTATGTAGTTGCTTCATGTATGTTTTTGAAGTTGCAAGCAGCTATTTATTCCTATGAGCAAGTGAGTATCTGGGGCCTAGGGATTAAAATGTGACCTGCTCCTATGACATACCTTTGACATGCAGATATTTTGTGGAAATGCTGTTACCACACAACTTCATGCTTGAACTTATACACTACTCATAATATCTAAGGGGTTTTTTAACTACAATTTAAAAGTACGCACACTGATTATATTAAATTTTGATTCTATATAATAGTGAAGAATGCAGGGAGGCCCACGTACCTCATGGCATTTCTGTAAATCTCGGTCTGACTTTTATTAACTGTGCTAGCCCCTGAATGGCTGTTTTAGAATATAAATTTCAAGTACTAGAAAATTCTCTGTGCTCTCAGTGTCGAGCTTAGAGCTTTGCTTACAGGAGGTTCTCCTAAAGTCTAGTGAATGAATGAATGGGCCTCTTGGAATGCACAGCCTTTGCGGGTCCCTCCTTCACCGACTCTGCTCTTGGTCACGTGGTTTCTTTGGCTAATGACAGAAGGGCAAATGGAAGCCTGGAGTGATAGCCCATACCTGGAATCCCAGTACTTGCCAGGCTGAGACAGGAGGATTGTAGGTTCGAGGACAGCCTCAGAAATTTCATGAGGTCCCTCAGCAACTTAATGAGATCCTGTTTCAAAATTTTAAAAAATAGGGCTGGGGTTGTAGCCTGGAGGCAGAATGCCCTGGGTTCAGTCCCCAATACCATGCATAAACACACACACACACACACAAATGTAAAGCCAGCAAAGCTGGACAGTCCGTGGTCCCCGTGCAGCACAGTGTGTGCTTGGCACTCCAAGACCACCTTGCCAGCGAGCCTGGGCCAGCCAACCACAGACAAAAAGCCTGCTTGCCTGGTCAACCCAGCAGGCAGCGGCGTGAGGCCCCTGACGGCCAGCTGGCCACAGGCTGTGTGAGGCCAGAGGACCAGGCACCAGGCAGAGGCAGCCCACCTAGGCAAGGGCAGGGAGAAAGGCCCAGAAGCATGGAGCAGCAGGGGACCGCAAGTGACTGGATCCCACAGGAGAGCGCAGGCAGGGCAGGGGCAGGCTTATGAAGGCTCCTCCAGTGTTAAGCTGAAGAACTTGATTTTATCCTGAAAGCCAGAGATCTGCTAAATGCAGCAAGAGATACATATATGACAGATACATACATATGTATATAGCTAATGAGGATATTTATCCAATAAGATGCACATATGACACAGATCCAATAAGATAACAAAGAATGAAAAATGTAAGCCAAAGAATGAAATCCATAGTGACCCCAACACTTAATGCTCAGAGTGGGGGCAGAATTGAGAGGCTAAGAGGTTCTGAAAAGGAGGAGCAGCACCAGAATGGGCTGGCATCTTCAAGTCAAGAGGGGGGCGCTTTGAGAAGTTCCAGTGAGGCAGGGTAACTGGTTAAGAACCGTGTTGTGAACTTGGTATTTGCCAGAGGGAAGTTCTAGAGTGTTCTGATCAAAGGAGCAGAGAAGGGACAGAGGAGGAGAAGGAAGAGGAGGGAGAAGGGGAGAAAGGGGAAGAAAGAATGGACAAGAGAGGAGGAGGAGGAGGAAGAGGAGGAGGGAGAAGGGAAGGAGGAGGAGGAGGAGGATTACAGGAGAGAAAGGGAGGAAGAGGTAACTATTCAAGGTGATGGATATGCTAATTAGCTTGATTGTGCTGATTATTTTCTTAAATATATGCCATCTTTATTTGTTAATTAGACCTCAATGAAGCTGTTAAAGAATTAAAGGAAAAGTCAATGGTAAGAAAATGTTGAGACCCGCCGGTGGCTCATGCCTGTAATCCCAGGACCTGCGGGGAAGCTGAGATAGGAAGATTGCAGGTTTAGGATCAGCCTCAGAAACTTACTAAGACCCTGTTTAAAAAAATAAATAAAAAATGGCTGAGGGGTCAGCAGTTGTAGCTCAGAGGTAGGAAATCCCTGGATTCAATCCCTAGTAAAGAATAGAAGAAGAAGAAGAAGGAGGAGGAGGAGGAGGAGGAGGAGGAGGAGGAGGAGGAGGAGGAGGAGGAGGGAGGAGGAGCACGTAATACCTACAAATGACTTAAAAATTGTCACTGTACATCTTTTAACCATAAGTAGAGGCTCAAAGGAGCTAATACAATACAAAATGTGAAGGATAAAATAACTACCAACCTGCAATTTTATACCTGCCTAAACTACCATTGAAAATGAGATAAAAGTAAAGAGTTTACCATTGTTAGACCCTCACCAAATACATTACTGAAGTAAGTAAGCTACTTTAAACACAAATAATATTAAATATATATATATATGTATGTATACACTAAAAGAAAATAAGTGGAACTTGTATCTTTCAAACCAGCGAGGTAGGGTGGGGAGAAAATGTTATCAATCTAAAAGACAAGATTAAAAAGCACAGTAGGAAGTCAAGCAAAATATCACAAAAGGCAAAGGGAAGATAATTAAAATAATTTCTGTATTAATAATCACAGTTGTTATAAACAATAGCTTCTGTTAAAAGTTCATATAAGCCGGGCGTGGTGGCGCACGCTTGTAATCCCCGCGCTTGGGAGGCGGAGACAGGAGGATCGCGCAGGTTCGAAGCCAGCCGTGCGCGCTGGCTTAGGAGACCCTGTTTCTAAATAAAAATATAAAAATAGGTCTGGGAGTGTAGCCCAGAGGTAGAAGGGCTTCCAGGAACCCCAGTACCACCAAAAAAAAAAAAGTTCATATAATGGGGAGGCTACAGGAGGGGTAACTGGAGAGAAACAGGAGCGCTGTGTGCACATGTGTGTGTGAGATCTGAGCCTCCCTGTGATGTATGATACAATCCACTACTACTAATAATAGTGTAGGTATTAGCAGAGAGAATTGAAAAGAAAAAGATCTGAATTTAAGTTGCTTAAAGTGAAAAGCTAGTATGAGAAATAATAAAATATTATTATTACTGTTATTATTATTTTTGGTGGTAGTGAGGATGGAACTCTGGGCCTTGCCTTCCACCTCCAGGCTACACCCCAGCCCTATTTTATTTTCTGTTTAGAAACAGAGTCTTACTAAGTTACGGAGAACCTCCCCTAAGTCGTGGAGGCTGTCCTCAAATTCATGGTACTTTTATCTCAGCCTCCCAAGTACTGGGATTACACGTGTGTACCACCACACCCAACTTTAAAAACAGTGTAAAAGAAGCCGGGCGTGGTGGCGCACGCTTGTAATCCCCGCACTTGGGAGGCGGAGACAGGAGGATCGCGCAGGTTCAAAGCCAGTCGCGCTGGCTTAAGAGACCCTGTTTTAAAAAAAAAAGTATAAAATAGGTGTGGGAGTATAGCCCAGAGGTAGAAGGTCTTCCAGGAACCCCAAACCACCAAAAAAAAAGTGTAAAAGGACAAAAAGCTGCAGTGGAAATATTAAAAATGAAAAATTATATTATTTACATAAGACAAAATACAGTCTAATAAATCAGGAATTACAAGTGTTAAAGAGGAACTCTACGTGCAATAATGCACCAAAAAAAGAAAACATAAGAAATTAGGACACATTTAATGTACTTTAAAAATATATAACAAAAATGGATAGACTTACATAGGGAAACTGATAAATCAGTCAAACAGAGATTTTTTTTGTATTTTAGAAAAATAAGAGATGAACACATAATGCGTTAGAAAAACATGACCAGGCGTCATGGTGCACACCTGTAACTTCTGTGCCTGGGAGGCTGAGACAGGAGGATCTCAGGTTCAAGGCCAGCACATTGTAACTTAGCAAGCCCTGTTTCAAAATAAATATTTTAGAAGGGCTAGAAGTGTAGCTCAGTGGTAGAACTCCTCTGGGCAAGCAATTCTCAGTACTGCAGAAAAGAAAGAAACTATTTGGACTGCTAAATTAACAACATGACCTAATAGAAAGGTATAGAAAAAATTCAAAAAATAGAAAAATATAAATCATTTTCAAGTTCATAGGAGATACTTAGAAAGTACTTCACAAAGGAAGTCTGTAAAAATTTCCAAGGATCAATGCCTTAGAGACTACATTTCTGACTTAAATACAATGAAACTTAAGGCCAGTAATTAAAGGTAAAGCAATCTCAGAAAGCATTTAAATATTTTCATATATTAAAGAAGAAACCATGGAGCTGGGTGTGGTGGTGCACGCTTGTCATCCCAGCATTTAGGAGGATGAGACGGGAGGATCGCGGTTTGAGGACAGCCTCAGCTACTTAGTGAGGCCCTCTGCAACTCAGTGAGACCGTGTTTCAAAATAAAGAATAAAAAATAGGGCTGGGGGTGTAGCTCGAAAATAGAATGGCCCTGGGTTCCATCCCCAGTACCGCAAAAAAAAAAAAGGGCTGGAGGTATAGCTCAGAGGTAGAATGCCCCTGGATTCCATGTCCAGTACCACATAAATAAATAAATAAATAAATAAATAAATAAATAAATAAATAAATAAATAAATAGCTAGATCAAAAGTAACCATCAAGTCATTATAAAACCTCGCCTGCATATAGAAAGTAAATTTACTGACTTGAAAAAGAATAACTATGCCAAAATCTACAATGAACATCATACTTAATGGTGACATTTTAGAAACTGTCTTCCTAGAGGGAAAAAAGTATGCTATTGCTCTATTATAAAACTGAAAATTCTAGCCAGTGCAATAAGAAAGGGGAAAAAAAAGTACAGAGAAGGTACGAGTCTTTTATAAATGATATAACTGTCTAAAAACGAGACCATTCGAATTAGACTTTTCAAACTATCAGATAAGCTGTTAGAACTTATATATAAGAATCCAAAGCTTATTAGACACAAATGCACAAAAACAGTCAATAGTAATATTTAGAATAAGTCATAGGAAAAATTATTACATTCATACCAGCAACAAAGACTATAGCTAGTTTTATCTCCAACTTACTTAGAAACACATCTAATAAAATATGTATAATATTTTTATGAAGATATTATAAAACATTATTAAATGAGACACAAGAGGCTCCAAGTCAATAAAAATTGTATTCACAGCTGGGAGGGCTCAATGCCATAAAATTTTAGATCTCCCCAGATCAATTTTAAAATAAAAATCCCAACAGTTTCTTCATGGAACTTGAAATGGAGAGCCTAAAATGCCTGGAAAAAGTAAAAAACCCCAAAAGGCCAAAACAACTGTACAGAACAAGAGGGAAGGACCTGCTGTCAGTAGCAAGTTGTCTCTCAAAACCAAAGGTATTTAAAAACTTTGGGCTGGGCACAGTTGTGCACACACCTGTAATCCCAGCTACTCAGGAGGCTGAAGCCTCCTGTTTTAAATATAAAAATAATTTTAAAAATCACATAAGAAATAGGAACTCAGATAAAAAAATAAAGACAAATTTTAAACATAAGCAAAAATAAAATCCAACAAGCTAGTCTTGTTTTATATGTTGTTTCTAGACTATCAGCTCTGATTACTATAATTTGGAAGGTTTGCAAATTCATGCTGAAATTCATATTTTATGATATTACTAGGTACCTAAATGACACATGATGTCTCTCAGCATGTAATTGATAGCTCAGAAGAGTGTTAGAAGAAATTAACCAACAGTTGCACACTCCTGAAATCCCAAGTACGTGGGAGGCTGAGACAGGAGGACTGCAGGTTCAAGGCCAGCCTCAGCAACTTAGCAGAGTCCCTCAGCAAGTTAGTGAGACCCTGTTTTAAAACAAAATATAAAGCCAGGCGTGGTGGCACACACTTGTAATCCCAGCATTTGGGAGGTTGAGACAGGCGGATCACGGTTCAAGGACAGCCTCAGCTACTTAGTGAGGCTTTTGCAACTCAGTGAGACCCTATTTCAAAATAAGTAATAAAAAAGAGCTGGTGGTGTAGCTCATGGGTATAATGCCCCTGGTTTCCATCCACAGGACCACCAAAAAAAAGCCATATATATATAAAGGACTGGCAGTGCAGTTCAGAGATAGAAGGCCTATAGTTTCAACCTCCAGTACAAACAAAAAAGAAAGGGAAGGAAGGAAGGAAGGAAGGAAGGAAGGAAGGAAGGAAGGAAGGAAGGAAAAGAAGGAAAGAATTAACTAATGAGTTATAGGTTAGGTACCAGGACTAACCCGATTTACTTAGTATATTAAGAGGTCTGAACTATTATAAATATTATAAATTATAAATTTATAATATTATAAATATTATATATTTATAATATTATAAATATTAATGATTATATTATTAATATTATAAATAACTATTATAAATATTAATGATGGGTATAGCTCAGAGAACTCCATTTTTTAATTAAAATTTCTCTTTGTAAATTAGTTTTATATATATATTATGTAATACATATATATATATATTATTTATATATTTATAAATAAACACCCAGAGCCGGCTGTGGTGATGTGTGCTTATAATCCCAGTATTTGGAGGCTGAGACAGGAGAATTGTGGTTCGTGGACAGCCTCAGCTACTTAGTGAGGCCCTCTGCAACTCAGTGAGACCCTGTTTCAAAATAAAGAATAAAAAATTGGGCAGGGGGTATAGCTCGGAGGTCAAATGCCTCTGGGTTCCATCCCCAGACCCGCAAAAAAAAAAAAAAAAAAAAAAAAAATAGGACTTCTGGGTTGATGGCAACTGAGAAAAGCAGTGTTTAAGAGCCCTGCTAAAACTCGATCTTTATTGCCACAAAATCAGCTCTTTTCAAAGCCAGAAAATGCCATCAGCAGAGAAATAAAAAATGTAAACACAAGGGCTGAGGAAAAAAAGACTAGAAGAACAACCAGAGACCAGAAATCAAGCTCGCAATGCTGCAGCAGGGCTGCGCCGGCACCATCTTCCCTCACAGCACCAGGATTCAGAGAGGAAAGGTAAACAAGGAGCTGAAGTGAGCAGCTGCGGGTCATTGGGGTGTAATTCAGCAGTTCTTTCAGTGCAAAGAACGTCTAAAAATCCCAGTGGCCAAGCTCATCACGCCTTCCAGAGACTCAGAACAGAGCTCAAAACCAGAAAAGAAGCTGGGCGTAGTGATGCATGATTGTAATCCCTGTGCTTGGAAGGCTGAGACAGGAGGATCACACAGGTTCAAAGCCAGCTTCAGCTACTTAGTTAGGCTATCAGCAACTTTGTGAGACTGTTTCCAAATAAAATATTTTTTAAAAGGGCTGGGAGTATAGCCCAGAGGTGGAAAGCCCCTGGGTTCCACCTCCAGTACCACCAAAAAAAAAAAAAAAAAAAAAAAAAAACCCAGAAAAGAAATGCGCCAGCCTCACAGCCGAGGGCGTGGCAGCAGTGCCATATTGCCAGCAGCTCCAGCCTCACGGCTGAGGGCATAGCAGTGGTGCCATATTGCCAGCAGCAACAGCGAGTTCACCGCACCCTTGACAGCTCCTGATCAACACGCACAATAACTGTGAGTGAAATTGCGGCCCCTAAAGGAGGAATCCCTGTGCTGCATGCCCAGGGACGTTGATAATCTCCCTGGGCCTGAGATTTTGCAGTCCAACCCAGTGAAGGAGTAGCAATGGCAGAGATACCACACCCTAGTCACAGCTCCCCATGGGAAAACGCCCAGCCCGGCACACCCAAGGTGTCGCGCAGACTCGATTAACTTCCTGGGTCTGAGACTTTGGGATACAACCCAGTAAACGAGTAGTGGTGGCTGAGATTACCACAGACTCGAGATACAGAGCACCTTAAGTGAAGTCGTAGAGATCCAGGGAAGGCACAAAATTCTGAAATCATGGGAAAGAGGAACAACAATAGAGCAATGAATGCCCACAACCCCATATTATCAGAACCTGATAACAGAGAAATTCAGAGATCTCCAGAAGATCAAATCAGGAATATAACTGTAGAAATAATACAGGACTTTGAAAAGAATTTAGAGAGACTCTAAAAGACATAAAGGATGCAATCATTGAGGTAAAGGCCTCAATTCAAAGTATAAACAATCCATTAGACCACATAGAGAATAGAATCTTGCTCCTAGAACAGGATCACTCCAAAAACGAATGCATAAAAAAATCAGACAGCAGGAATCTGACATTGAAGAAATATGGGCCCATTTTAAGAGAGCTAACTTAAGAATAATCAGAATAGAGGAGGGAAAAGAAGGTGAAACCAAAGGGATCAATAATATCTTCAAAGAAATAATAGTTAAAAAATTTCCAAACATAGAGCAAGAGATTGATACACAGGTCCAGGAAACTTATAGAACTCCCTTTAGACAGGATCAGAGAAGAGGTTCCCCACACCACATAATTGTCAAAATGACCAATGTGGAAGCCAAGCAGAGAATCTTAAAGGCAGCAAAAGCAAAAGGCCAAATGACATTCAGAGGCAAACCCATTAGAATCACTCCAGACTTCCCAAACCAAGTCATGAGAGCCAGAAGGGCTTGGAGTACCATATTCCAAACTCTGAAAGAAAACAACTTCCAGCCAAAAATTCCCTACCCAGCACAACTATCTATCAAATTAGATGGAGAAATAAGAAGCTTCAATGACAAACAGAAACTGAAGGAATTTATGTCTTCAAAACCAGCACTAGAGAAAATATTAAAAAAGATTAACTACAAAGAAGAAATAGGTAATACACACCAGAACCAGAGAAACAAGATTTTCCTTCCAGCAGACAACTAAACAAAGAAGAATATACTCATGTGCTTATTGGTTAAAATCTTTGGAGATTCATTATTTATGTTAGTCTTTTACCCTATCTCTAAATTGTATTGTTTGCTTTTATTGTTGCTAATTTTTAGGATTTCAATTTGGAATATTAATATACTTTCAGATTTGGAAATATTTTATCCCATTCTATCAGTAACTTTTAACTCTGTTTACATTGTCTTTAGATGTACAATATTTTTTTATTTTTTAGGAAGTTTGTTTGTTTATTCTGTTGTTGCCTGTGCCTTTGAAATCATATCCAAGAAATCACTGCCAATTTCAATGTTGTGAAGTGATATGACCCAGGTTTTCTTCTAAAAGTTTATGGTCTTAAGATTTATATTTAGGTCTTTTATCTATTTTGAGTTAATATTTGTATATGGTGTTAGCTAAGTGTCCAACTTTTTTTTTTGGTGGTACTGGGGTTCCTGGAAGCCCTTCTATCTTTGGGCTACACTCCCAGACCTATTATATATATATATATATATATATATATATATATATATATATATATATATATATTTTTTTTTTTTTTTTAATTTGGAAACAGGGTCTCTTAAGCCAGCACGGCTGGCTCCGAACCAGCGCGATCCTCCTGTCTCCACCTCCCAAATGCAGGGATTACAAGCATGCGCCATCACGCCTGACCCAACTTTATTCTTTTTCATGTAATTACTATTTTTCAACAATATTTAGTGAAAGGATCATTATTTCCTTCACCAAATGTTCTTGGAAACCTTGTCAAAAATAACTTGACCATATATGGAAGAATTTATTTCTCTGCTTTTTATTTTACTCCACTGGTTTATATATCTGCCTTTATAGCAGTACTACACTGTTTCAATTAATGCAGCTTTATAAGGTTTGAAATCAGAAAATGTACATCTTCTAGCTGTGCTCTTTTTCGAGTTTGTTTGGGTATTTAGAGTTCATGTTTCATGTTAGGATAAATTTTTTCTGGGAAAAAATATTGAAATGTTATCTCTAAGTGATCAAAAGTTTGATATCAGACAAATGAAAAAAAATAAAAGAAAGAAAAAGAAAGAGAAACACTCTCAAAACCAAAGTTTCAAAGGGTGAAAATAAAGGTTCTCACTATATATAAATACATCTCAGTCATTATACTATCCATTAAAAGCCTTTCAAATCACCCCTGGGATGTTTCTTCCCTAGAACTCCCAGAAAATGAAAAACACAATGTAATCTAGTTTGGGTTTCTCCTGCGTTTCAGATACTGATGTTTGCGCCTTCTCTTCCTGACAAGCCACTTAAAGAGCCACTGTTACTTTGAGGTTTTATCTATGAGAGTCGTGTCTTTGGGGCTCATTAAGAACATTTCCAGAGATTACAATGTCAATAGCACCTAATTACTGGACTGTGAGAAAGGTCTTTTTGAGTACATAAAATCTGAGACCAAGCGCTGGGCACAATGGGTAGCTCAGAGCCTCAAGTTGATCACAGGTGAGCAGCAAACAAATTAATAATCTTACTTGCACCCTCTTGGGATAATTACTACTACATAGAAAAAGTGCTTTGAAAATTTGCAGATAGCATTGTATCTTATTGTTTATTCCCTTAGGTTAACCAGAATTTATCTCTTAAAACTTTCCATGTTGAGTGAATGACTCTCTGTTGCTTCCTTTAGAATTCTTAGAACTTGCAACATAACAAAAAAATCGTTCTCAACCTGCTTAGGCAGATTATACATAATATAACATTGTTTTAAATTATGTTTTCTATTTTAACTCACTTTTTTTCCAATATACTTTATGTTTTTTTTTTTTTGTTGTTGTTGTTCTGTTTTGTTTTGTTTTGTTTTGGTAGTACTGGGGGTGGAACCCAGGGGCTTTCTACCTCTGGACAATACTCCCAGCCTTTTAAAAAATATATATTTTATTTGGAAACAGGGTCTCACTAAGTTCCTGAGAGCCTCACTAAGTAGTTGAGGCTGGTTTCAAACCTGCGCGATCCTCCTGTCTCAGCCTCCCAAGCGCAGGAATTACAGGTATGCGCTACGATGCCCGGCTACTTTATGTTTTTATACTAAAGCAAGATTGAGGGAGGTGGCTCTTGGGGCCTGAACTCAGGGACATTCTACCTCTGAGCTACACCACCAGCCCTATTTTATTTTATTTTTATTTTGAAACAGGGTCTCACTAAATTACTGAGGCTGGCCTTGACCCTGTTGTGATCCTCCTGTCTCAGCCTCCCAAATACTGGGATTATAAGCATCCTCCACTATATTCCACCCTAAAGCAAGATTTTGACTTTATTTTTGCCTGATAGAAAATTAGTTATTAAAGAAGCAAAGGGGAGACTTTAATTCACTTGCTTACTGCTTAGATAGTAAAGAGCTCAGGAGAACAAGTAGACAGAGGGCCTAGCTAGGTATATCACGTGTATTTATTATATATTATATATGTATTATATATAATATATGTAATTTATTGTATATTATTTTCATATGTATTATCATGCACACTACCACTGAGATACACTACCCGCCCTTATTTAATTCTCTAAATTTACGAGGAGCCGGGCGTGGTGACACACGCTTGTAATCCCCGTGCTTGGGAGGCAGAGACAGGAGGATCGCGCAGGTTCGAAGCCAGCCGCGTGCGCTGGTTTAGGAGACCCTGTTTCCAAATAAAAAAAATGTAAAAATAGGTCTGGGAGTGTAGCCCAGAGGTAGAAGGGCTTCCAGGAACCCCAGTACCACCATAAATAAATAAATAAATAAATAAATAAATAAATAAATAAATACATAAATACATAAATAAATACATAAATAAATTTATGAGGTAGCCAGGCCCAGTAGTGCACACCGGTAAACCCAGTACTTGGGAGGCTGAAACAGAAGGATCACAGTTTCAAGGCCAGCCTCAGAAAGTTGTAAGACTCTCATCCACCTAGCAATACCCTGTTTTAAAAATAAAAATAGCCGGGTGTGGTGGCGCATGCTTGTAATCCCAGCGCTTGGGAGGTTGAGACAGGAGGATCGCACAGGTTTGAAGCCAGCCTCAGCTACTGAGTGAGGCCCTCTGCAACTCAGTGAGACCCTGTTTCCAAACAAAGTATAAAATAGGTCTGGGAGTACAGCTCAGAGGTAGAAAAGTCCCTGGGTTCCACCCCCAGTACCACCAAAACAAACAAACAAAAAATAGGGCTGGAGTGTAGCTCAGAGGTAGAATGCCCCTGGGTTCAATCTCTAGCACCACACGCGCACGCGCGCGCGCGCACACACACACACACACACACCAACACAAACTTACAAGGTGTGGCTGCCATCTCCATCCTACACGGCAGAGGGAACTGGAGTGAAGTCTGAAGTCTCCCAGTCAGTTAACAAATTGGAACTAAAGCCTCAGCTCGAAAGCCCGCGCCCTCTGCTCATTCTGTGCGTCCCCGTGGTGTGCTGCCGAGATGGGGCAGCACGGGCCCGTGAGTCCTGGGGCAGGCCAATATCGTGCAGTGGGGACTGCAGCGGGCTGGCCACGGGCCGGGCTCGAGCCCCTGCCCCGCCAAAACCTCGCTGTGATCAGTGGTCTCATCTGCAAGATGGGGAAGCAAGAGTGCTACAGGGTTTTGGTGAGAAACAGTTAAACCTTGACAAGCATGTAGAATATGACGTATATCCACTAAATGTTGGCTATAGCCAGTCTGTCCTTTCTCCTCCTTCCCTTCCTTTGTCCCTTCCTTCCTTCTTTCTTTCTTTATTTGTTTTTTGAGATGGGGTCTCACTGCATTGCCCAGACTGGTCAATTACTTGAGTGTGTGAGTTTAAGTAATCCCTCTGCCTCAGCCTCGCAGGCACATGTAGCTGAGACTACAGATGTGCACCACCACGCCCCATCTCACAGCTGTATATACTTTAAAAAAGGATTCTGTGAGCCGGGCGTAGGGGCACACACTTGTAATCCCAGTACGCGGGAGGCGGAAGCAGGAGGTCACAGATTTGCAACTTAGTGAGGCCCTCTGCAAATTAGTGAGACCGTTTTTAAAAAAATCAAATAGGGCTGAGGAGGTAGAGTGTCCTTGGACTCAGTCGCTAGTACCACCACCAAAAAAAAAAGCATTCTGTAGCATGAAAGTACATCCTAGGAACACTGAGCTGAGGATCCTGGAACCAGAGAATGTTTAATAGGAGATATATATATATATATATATATATATTTTTTTTTTTTTGGTACTGGGGTTCCTGGAAACCCTTCTACCTCCGGGGTACACTCCCAGACCTATTTTATAGTTTTTGTTTGGAAACAGGGTCTCTCTCTCTGTCTCTCTCTCTCTTTTTTTTTTTTTTTTGCAGTACTGGGGTTGGAACTCAGGGGCATTCTACCTCCGAGCTACAGCCCCTGCCCTATTTTTTATTCTTTAAATTCCAAATTTACCAATTCACATTTTTATAATGAATCATGAGAACATTTATTTATTTATTTATTTATTTATTTATTTATTTATTGTGGTACTGAGGGTGGAACCCATGAGCTTTTCTACCTCCGGGCTACACTCCCAGACCTATTTTATACTTTATGTGGAAACAGGGTCTCACTAAGTTGCTGGGAGCCTCACTAAGTAGCCGAGGCTGGCTTCGAACCTGTGCGATCCTCCTGTCTCCGCCTCCCAAGCGCAGGGATTACAAGCGTGCCCACGGCGCCCAGCAAAGTTATGTAAATGTGTTCACCTTTGAAAGTTGCTGCTTTCTAAGCTAGTAGATGTTGCTATAAGGTTCAGCCTCAGCTTTACTGTACTGAATATCATCTAAGCCAGGTGTGGTGGAGCACACCTATAATCCAGTACCTGGGAGGCTGAGACAGGAGGATCATGGTTCATGGACAGCCTCAGATACTTAGTGAGGCCCTTTGCAACTCAGCGAGACCCTGTTTCAAAATAAAGAATAAAAAATAGGGCTGGGAGTGTAGCTCAGAGGTAGAATGCCTGTGGGATCCATCCCCAGTACTGCTAAATAAATAAATAAATAAATAAATAAATAAATAAATAAATAAGGACTGGGAGTGTCACTCGAAGGCAGAATGCCTCTGGGTTCAATTCACAAGACCACAAAATAAATATCCACCTAAGAGAGGCAGCCAGCAGGATGACTATGGAAAGATTCCTTTATAGCCAGGGCAGGCACAGGTGAAATGGCATTACCAGACATGCAAGCACCATGGCAAAAGCTTCTCCATTGGACAGAGGCCCAGCGAAGAGAGTCTTCATTCCTCTGCTGAAGTTTTCAAAAAATAGAGGGGCTTATAAGTAGGGGTCCAGAATGGAAACTCTGACTACATACTTCTCCTTGTATAAAGATTCATTAACAAAGTCTACTTTTAAATCTTTGCAGTCATTAAAATAAAACAAATGGCTGGCACTCCTGGGTCATGATCAATATAAAGTCAGCCAGCAATCCCATAGTTAATCCAAGTTATTACAGCCTACTAATGTATATGTTTTAGATGAGGAATTGCCTAAAATTCACCCCATTTTTTTGCCTCTGAAAATCCCCAGCCGGACTGCTCATACTTTATACAACTGAGGAAAGATTCAGTGATATAGGGTCTCTGTTTTCTTTTTAACATTTTTATATATTTTTTATTTTCATCATTGCCTGTGTTTTAATCTCGAGAAAGATGCCTAGAGACAGATATGGACGAAGGGACTTTCCATTTGTAGCCGTCCACTCTGAAGCACCTATGAACCAACAGCAGATGCAACTACCAGCAGTAGTCGTGTGCTTGCTGTAATTGTTAAAAATTAGAAAAGTGGAGATTTTACTTGATCTGCAGGTTTGTGGACAGGTAGATATAAAAGAAATAGGATTCCAACAGAGACAGTTTCTGATTTTGAAGTATGGCTATGCTATTTCTATGAGCAGTGATCAATATTCAAAACTATATATTAATATTCTTTCCTTTAGCTTATCTCCGCATGACTTTTATAAACTGGCTGAAAAAAAGAAGGCAAGCATTCACCCAGAATACTAAGTACTTTAGGTTAAAAAAAAAGTTAATAAAGATGAAGCACAATTTTGAGTGTGACCCTCTTTTGGTAGTCAAGTCCTGTTCCACGGGCAACACTGTCAGACCCGGGTGCTAAGATTCTTACCTTTGGGCGAGTTGGGATAGCGGGGCTCCTCCTCCACTGTATCTGTTGTATCCATGTACTTGTTTTCTCCCTGTAGGTAAAAAAAAAAAAAAAAAAAAGTTTCATTTCTGAAGCTCAGTAATATTAACGGATTCAATGTTTAATAGGAAAAAACTATCTTCCTACCATATTTAGATGATAATCACTTCCGGTCTCTACCAGGTTCATTTTGGATTGCACATATAATGGCTTGACCTTCTGAAAGACACAAAAGATAGATTCCGTGTGGTTCAGGAGGCACAGCAGCCAAGTGGAGCAGTGTCGATGTCCTTCAGCCCTCAGTCAACTTAGAGAAGAAGATAAGCGCTTATTTCCTCAAATATGAGTGGGGAGACCCTTTCCTTTAAACTAATAAAAGAGTGTTCCTTCTTTATCCAGGGTAGTTTGAAAGAAAATTTCAGAAAAATGTTTTCCTTGGTGTTTCTTCTGACTTCTCTTTTGGTTTGTCCCTTCAATTGGGGATTTATTTCAAGTCCACCCTCTGTATCCATAGAATCTACATACGCCAATTCAATCTACCAGATAGAAAGTACTAAAAACACACAAAACAAAACAAAAGATGTTTTGTAATGAATATGTGTGAATTTCCCCTCATCATTATTCCCTAAACAATATAGTATAATCACCATAAATATATCAAATTCCCTAAACAATCTGCATAATATGTGTATGCAGAGGTATATGCAGTCCTCACATCATTTTTAAATAAGGAAATGGATCAGGCAGGATCTTGGTATCTTGAAGGGTCTTGACACCAATCGGTCTCTAACCCGGAGAGACAACTATACTAGTAACTGGTCAGGAGCCAAGAGGGCATTCCCCGGTGATCACCTCGGCCCTGGAAGCTACAGCAGTGGTGTTCTGATTTCCAAGAACTGAATGGTAAAAAACAAAAGAGCTTATTCTAGGGCTCAAAAGCACCTTCATTCTGGTCGAACTGTCACCAGCATCACGCAGTGCCAAGTTAGTTACAACATTAGAAGCGTCTGGGTAGATTCAGTGGCGCGTTCAGCATGCGAATCCAGGAAAGGCGGGCTGCTTTGGATACGGCTTGGATTTGTGCGACCTTTTCCCTATTCAAGGCTTCTCTCTTGTCGTTTTATAGATATTTTACATGCATGCACATGTATATTTGCACATATGTATGTGCATGTATTTTCTGTCACCGCAGCCTGCTCACACTCCCTTTTTGTCCCTCCCCGAGAAATGATTTAAATATCTGACATTTATGTTTTATTTGAGTATGATCATGAAAATGTGAATTTTTGTTCTGTGCTTTATGTTAATGGCATTATGCAATTAATGTTTTCTTGATTCCAAGGCACAGCACTCTGATATTTTAAAACCCCTAAGCTGCTGGGCGTGGTGGCGCACGCTTGTAATTCCCGCACTTGGGAGGCAGAGACAGGAGGATCGTGCAGGTTCGAAGCCAGCCGCACTGGCTTAAGAGACCCTGTTTCCAAAAAAAAAGACCTATATATTTATAGACATATTATTTATATATTATATATACATATGTATATATATTATCCATTATCTATTATATATATTGTTTATATATTATATATTCATATATATGTGTATATATATATATTAGGTCTGGGAGTGTAGCCCAGAGGTAGAAGGGTTTCCAGGAACCCCAGGACCACCAAAAATAAATAAGTAAATAAATAAATAAATAAATGAAATCCCTAAGCTTGGGAATATCTTACAATAGATGGACTGTCACAGTCCACCTGGCAGCACTTTTTCTCTTTTGGTGGCTTATAAAATGTTGAGCTAGCGTAGAGCACATCTTAGGTTCAAAGTAGAAAACAGCATGCCTTGTTTGATCCCAGTGTCAATAAATACACTGTTTTCATGATTTGCCCGTCTTACTATATAAGCACTGCAGAGTCCTCCTAGAGGGCGTGCACCCCATCTTGACATTTATTCTCACAAGGCTGTTCAAGCCACCATCAGCTCTCCCCTACCACACCTCAACAGCTCCCTCTTCTTGGCTGGACGTGGCGGCGCACACCTGCAGTCCCATAATCCCAGTACCTGGGAGGCTGAAACAGGAGGATCGCAGGTTGGAAGCTAGCTTCAGCAACTTAGTGAGGCCCTGCTTCCAAATTAAAAAAAAATAAATAGGGTTGAGGTTGTAACTCTGCAGTAGAATGTCCCTGGGTTCAATCCCCAGCACTACAAAAATAAACAAACAAATAAATAAACAGAAGAATATTAAAAATTTAAACACCTTCCTGCTCTGTTTCTCGGCCCTGTTTCTCTGTCTCTATCCCATAGCTGCCAGTGTTGTCCATTGAGAATGTTAATGGAAATTGTCCTACTCTTTTTTTTTTTTTTTTTTTTTTGCGGGTCTGGGGGTGGAACCCAGGGGCATTTGACCTCCAAGCTACACCCCCTGCCCACATTTTTATTCTTTCTTTTGAAGCCGGGTCTCATTGAGTTGCAGGGGCCTCACTAAGTAGCTGAGGCTGTCAACAAACCGCAATCCTCCGGTCTCAGCCTCCCGAATGCTGGGATTACAAGCGTTCACCATCACGCCCAGCTTTTTACTCATTTTCTTAAAACTTTACTTGGACCATAAAAGCCAAAGTACTATTATCACTTTTCTTTTTTTTTTTTTTTTTTTTGCATCTGGGGGTTGAGAGCAGGGCCTGTGCATGCTGGTCAAGAGCTCCTCTCCTGAGCTCCACCTCCGCCAGCCTCAGCTCTATTATCCTCTGAGCACAACTTAGGACATTTTCTCCTCCTCACTCTGCCCCAGCCCCACTGGGCACCGTGTCGCTTCTCAAATATGCCGAGCACATCTCCACCGCAGAGCCTCCACGGCCCTTTCCCATCCAGAAGCTCCTCGGGGCCTTCCCTCACCACCCCAGTCTTTCACGAAGATGGCAAAGAGATCCAGCGTTGAGTGAATGGTTGCTGGGAAGTGAAGTTCTCTACTCCAGTTTCATACCTTCATACCTTTAAGGAGTTGGTGCAGAAGAAGATACAACCTTTTTTTTTTTTTTTTTGGTGGGTCTGGGGATGGAACCCAGAGGCATTTGACCTCCGAGCTACACCCCTGCCCAATTTTTTATTCTTTATTTTGAAACCGGGTCTCACTGAGTTGCAGAGGGCCTCACTAAGTAGCTGAGGCTGTCCGCGAACCATGATCCTCCGGTCTCAGCCTCAAGATACAACCTTTTAATGACAGGGCTAAGAAAAGTCAAGACCCTGCTAAAACTGAGGTCAGGAATAGGTGCTATGTCAATCTCTTTCTGACTGTAAATGTAAAAGGGAGATTTGAGTGATGCCAAGAGAATGCAAGCCGGGTGTGGAGGCGCATAGCTGTAATCCCAGTGCTCGAGAGACTGAGATTGAGGAAGACCGCAATTTCAAGACCAGCCTCAGCAAGTTAGTGAGGTCGTCCCTGCTCAGTGAAACTCTGTTTCCAAATAAAAAATAAAACAAGGCTGGGGGTGTAGCTTGGAGGAAGAATACCCCTGGATCCAATCTGCGCACACACACACACACACACACAAAATACATATACACACACATATATATGTACATATATATGTGTGTGTATATATATATGTATATATATACATATATATATATACATATATATAATGAAGATCACATCAATTAAAATTGTGTGTGATTTCCTTCAGGTGAGAAGAGGAAAAAGATACGATATGCATTTCTGTCTGTATAGACCAGTTTGGGAACATTTCAAGTGAGTCAATTCTTAAAAACCTCAGCAAGGAGCAGATTGCTACATAAATTTGGTTAAAACAAGGAAAAAAATAATATTATCTTGCCAGAGTATTTTAAGTTCTTTGATATCCTGTAGCAACTTAAACTTAGAAAATGGTTTAGATTGTATGTCTCTGAAAACAAAAATAAATCGCATTTTATGTTTCTCATGCCCTTTCCCACATATCTGGCTGGACCTCAGAAAACAGCAAAAGCTCAACAGAGTTTGTTGATTTACTTATTAGTGCACATTTGCTGGGTATATTTCTATACTGGGCAAGTAGGTCCCCTGAATAAAAGCAGTCTGTCAAACAGGCTAAGTAATAGTCTCCTTCAGAACTGGATCTTCATAGATGACAGCTCCTGTAGTTGGGATAAGGTTTGTGTCCATCCCATAGCCCAGGGAGGAGAGGCTTGGTTCCCAGAGTGGTACTATCGGGAGACGGTGGGACCTTTAAGAGGTGGGGTCTACTGGGCGGTTCTGAGGTCAGTGGGGATGTGCTTTGGGAAGGTAGCTCTCCTAGTAATCCTGAGAGGGTTTTTAAGAACAAGCAGGCTCCTCCTCTTCCCTCTGATTCCAGGCTCACACGTGACCATGTGCTCCAGCAAGCACTCCCAGTGTGCGTGCCTTCTGATCACGTGTGAAGGGTGGCCCTTGCCCAGAGCCTGCCCCAAGCTATCTGGACTTTGAACCTCCAGGACTGTGAGCTAAATAAACTCCTTTCTTTCTTCCTTCCTTCCTTCCTTTCTTTCTCTTTCTTTCCTTCTTTCTTTCTTTCTTTCTTTCTTTCTTTCTTTCTTTCTTTCTTTCTTTCTTTCTTTCTTTCTTTCTTCTTTCTCTTTCTTTTGCAGTACTGTGGCTGGAACCCAGGGGCATTCTACCTCAAAACCATACCCCCAGCCCTACATTTCTATTCTTTATTTTAAAACAGGGTCTCACTGAGTTGCAAAGGGCCTCACTAAGCAGCCGAGGCTGTCCTCCAACCGCGATCCTCCTGTCTCAGCCTCCCGAATGCTGGGATTCCAAGCGTGCGCCACCACGCCCGGCTAACATTTTCTTCCTAGGTAAGTTGTCTCGGGTATTTTGCTATTCTGTTGGAAAGTAGACAAATGGATGCGACCTCTAGTATGAAAATGATTGATCTGGTACTTACCTCCTCCTTCCCTTTGTGACTGGATACACGAATCTTGAGTTTGGATATTTCCTGGCATTGTTTACGTGACTCAGAATGAGTGACCCCCCCACACTTCTGCAATGTGCAGTTCTCTTATAGCTCAACCATATTGCGGTGCAGCAAGTTGCCTACACATTGCTTCCCACTCTGGACCGAGCTCTGCCTTCATGATCTTTGTCTGGTGCCCCAGTCTGTAGAGTGAGTGTGGTGTAGGAAACTGCAAGGTACCATCTCCAGAGCCTAGAATAACAGGGCACTTAAGTGATGGACAAGAATGGAAAGAGATGTGTATTTATTTATTTTATTTATTATTATTTATTTATTATTTATTTATTTGGTGGCACTGGGGTTCCTGGAAACCCTTCTACCTCTGGGCTACACTCCCAGACCTATTTTTATTTTTGGAAATAGGGTCTCTTAAGCCAGCGCGGCTGGCTTCGAACCTGAGCGATTCTCCTGTCTCCGCCTCCCAAGCATGGGGATTACAAGCGTGCGCCACCACGCCCGGCGAGATGTGTATTTAAAAGAAACAAATAGAGCTGGGAGTGATAATGTACACCTGTAATCCCAGTGCTTGGGAGGCTGAGACAGGAGGACCACAGGCTCACAGCCAGCCTCAGCTGCTTAGTGAGGCTCTCAGCAACTTAGTGAGACCCTGTTTCAAAACAGAATGAAAAATAAGGCTGGGGGTGTAGGTTGGAGGCTTGTAGAATGCCCCTGCATTAAATTCTTGGTACCACAATAAATAAATAAATAAATAAATAAATAAATAAATAAATAAATAATTTTGTGGTACTGGGGGTGGAACCCAGGGTCATTCCACCTCGGAGTGATACCCTGAGCCCAAATTTTAAGTCCTTTTTATGTTTTGAAACAGAGTCCCACTGACTTGTGAAGGGCCTCACTAAGTAGTTGAGGCTGTCCATGAACCATGATCCTCCAGTCTCAGCCTCCAGAATGCTGGGATTACAAGCGTGTGCCACCATGCCCGGCCGAAATAAATATTTTTTAAAAAGTAAGACTGGGGCCAGGTGTGGTGGCGCACGCTTGTAATCCCCACGCTTGGGAGGCGGAGACAGGAGGATCGTGCAGGTTCGAAGCCAGCCTCACTGGCTTAGGAGACCCTTTTTCCAAATAAAATAATATTAAAAAAATAGGTCTGGGAGTTTGGGAGACCCTTTTTCCAAATAAAATAATATAAAAAAATAGGTCTGGGAGTGTAGCCCGGAGGTAGAAGGGTTTCCAGGAACCACAGTACCACCAAAAAAAAAAAAAAAAAAAAAAAAAAGAAAGTGAGATTGGGAGTGTAGCTCAGAGGTAGAATGCCCTTGGGTTCAATCCCCAGTGCCATGAATAAAAAATAGCAACGAATAGCATCTAAACGTTACGTGTACTTACCAGGTAATTGAAAGATGTATCAGCAAGCACCGCAAACTGACGAAACAGCGTGTGTCTTGTGAACATCTCGTCCTTAAGAACATGAAAGCTGAAATAAAAGAAACGGTGAGATTAACTGCATATAAACGATAGGGTAAAGCAGATAAGTATTATGCTGAGATTAAGAACCATATGAAAATGTTTAAATATTAACAAGCAAAAAATTTCAACATCTTTGTATGAATTTATTACTTCTTCCATTTAAAGAATTACACATTTTCCAGCTCTGAAAAGGCCTCCAAGAAATAGCAGTGGGCCACCTTCAGGGTCCACACTGCAGCTTTAAAAGCACCGCGCACTAAAATAAATGAGGGCATCTTCCAGAAATGACTGTTACTAGATTTACGGTAAAAAATCTGCAAGGTAAAACTGGGGCATTTTATTTTACCAGAAATCAAGGGAGTCATCAGAGATGACATTAAAATAATATAAAAGCTAGCTTGAAAGTTCTCTCATCAATTTAAGATTGAAGAAACTATTTATCAAGATTTGCAATTTGCTGGGTGTGGTGGCGCACGCTTGTAATCCCTGCGCTTGGGAGGCAGAGACAGGAGGATCGTGCATGTTCGAAGCCAGCCTTACCTGGCTTAAGACACCCTGTTTCCAAATAAAAATATAAAAATAGGTCTGGGAGTGTAGCCCGGAGGTAGATGGGTTTCCAGGAACCCCAGTACCACACACACAAAAAAAGATTAATGGCAATTTACTGAAAGACTGTAAATATATTTTTAACTCAAGAAATTCATAGCCTATCTCAATTGCAAATGATATTAAAGTTAGGGATTTCACAGAATAATTCTGCGTAGGGAATGTGAGGATAGACAACCTTAATGTAGTGTCTAGGAAATAACAAGAAATCACAGCAGGGCCTGGGGACATACTCTGTGGAAGACCACTTGCCCGGCATGGGTAAGGTCCTGGCTTCAGTCCCCAGCACTTAGGGGGGAAAATCATAGCATTCAATTACAGAGAAGGCTCTTTAAAGATCTGATGTGTGACTCATGGGTCTGCTAAGCCACCTCAGTAAGAGTCCAAAATAGAGATGGAGTTCTCTTGTGGAGAATGAGGAGGAACTTCCTGTCTAATGAAGTCACTCTCCATGAATAGAAAGGGACCCACGGGTTTTTGAGAATGTTGCATAAGCAAAAACACTGCCTGTATAATCTGAGAAGGAAAAATCAAAGGAAGCTTTTGGAGTCCCCAATTTTACACGTAGGAAAGAGCCTAATACAACTACTCGGTTGCAGACGTGTGCTGCCTTTCATGGAAAGGGAAGGGCGGCCCCGTGAGTGGTACCCTGGGTGCAGGGCGGTCTTGAGCCACAGGGAATCATTCCCAGGCCTTAAAAGCAACCGAGTTTGCCGTGCTGAATTTCAAAATTGTTTAGATTAATGACATTATTTTTTTCCTTCCACTTCCTCCCCTTTTGAGCAAGAATGCCTGCTAACTATTATTGGCATTTATGTCAATACAATGCCTGCCCCATTGTTGTGATTGGGAGCAAGCAATCTGCTTTATAGCTTCTTGAATCCACAGATAGAGAGAAATTTTGCTCCAGGATGAATTATAACCAGAGCCTCGCCAATACGTAAATTAGATATTGAGAATGAGGACTCTGGGGCTGATTACATTTGAGTCTTTGAGCTTGGGTTGGTGGTGTAAGTGGTTGAGACTCTGGAGTGCCTTGGGATGGGCTGGATGCATTTTGCATGGGGGATAGGAATAAATATTTGGGCATTGGACGATAAGCTGATGACTGAATATTGCCCTCCACCCAAATCCCCATTTTCTGATCCCCGGAACCTGCAAGCATGTTACCTAGCACAGTAAAAGGAATTTTACAGATATAAACAAGCTAAGGGTTTGAGATGGACTGATAATTCTGGATTATCTTACGGGTCTGAGGTAATCAGTAGTGTCTTTTAAAAAAGAAAGCAGGACGGCCGTAATAGGTAAGAAGACAGGTAATAAGGCAGGCAGAGGCTGGAAGGAGACGGGAAGCTTCGGAAAGAACCCATGACCCCTGGAGCCTCCGGAAAAAATTAGCCCTGCTAACACCTCGAACTTAATCCTGTGAGAATCGTTTTGGATTTCTGACCTCCAGACTAAAGAGAACACATCTGAGTTATTTTAAACCACTCAACTTGTGCTAATTTGTTATAGCAAGAATGGGAAGCTGATGCCCAGATTCGAGAATAACTTCATAACAACAATTTGGGAAAAATTACACGAGATAGCCAATTTCACAGAAAAATATAATTATGGAATAGAATATTTATTTATTTATTTATTTATTTATTTATTTATTTATTTATTTATTTTTGGTGGTACTGGGGTTCCTGGAAGCCCTTCTACCTCCGGGATACACTCCCAGACCTATTTTTCCATTTTTATTTGGAAACAGGGTCTCCTAAGCCAGCGCGCGTGGCTGGCTTCGAACCTGCACGATCCTCCTGTCTCCGCCTCCCAAGCGCGGGGATTACAAGCGTGCGCCACCACGCCCGGCTTATGGAATAGAATTTAAAAGAAGTAGAAAACTTCAATAGTTTTCAAGGCCTTTACATAACGAAACAGGACAAGGTGCCAAGGATAACTCAGAGGTAGAAAACTTGTCTGGTACGCACGAGGCCCTGGGTTCCACCCCTAGCACTGTAAACAAAGCAAACAACAACAAAAACACCCACAATCAGTAGTTTAAAATCTGCTAATCAAGAAAACATGCAGCACCCTTAATTTAAGAGTAAGTTTGAGCTGGATGTGGTGGCGCACGCTTGTAAACCCAGAGCTTGGGAGGCTGAGATCTGAGGATCGCACAGGTTCGAAGCCAGCCTCAGCTATTTAGTGAGGACCTCACTCTGTTTCCAATAAAGTAGAAGATAGGTCTGGGAGTGTAGCCCAGAGGTAGAAATGCCCCTGGGTTCCACCCAGGTACCACAAATCAATCAATCAATCAATCAATCAATCAATAATAAAAAGAAAGAACGTTTGAGGCTGGGTGTGGTGGCACACGCTTGTGATCCCAGTATTCTGGAGGCAGAGACTGGAGGATCATGGTTCACAGACAGCTTCAGCTACTTAGTGAGGCCCTTTGCAACTCAGTGAGACGCTGTTTCAAAAATAAAGAGACTAGGCCGGGCGTGGTGGAGCACGCTTGTAATCCCCGAGCTTGGGAGGCAGAGACAGGAGGATCGCGCTGGTTCAGAGCCAGCCTCGCTGGCTTAAGAGAACCTGTTTCCAAATAAAAAAATATAAAATAGGTCTGGGAGTGTAGCCCGGAGGTAGAAGGGCTTCCAGGAACCCCAGTACCACAAAAAAAAAAAAAATTAAAAATAAAGACTAAAAATTAGGGCGGTGGGTGCAGTTCGGAGGAACAATGCCCCTGGGTCCCATCCCCAGCACCTAAATAAATAAAAAGAGTAAGCTTTATTAAGCACTATAGTAACAATTCGCATTTTATCCCCCAAATCTTGCAGAGAACAAAAGAGAAGAACTCCACAACTAATATTAGGAGGCCGGTGTCATCTTGAAACCAGCAGCGGTCAGAAGAATAGGAGAAAGCGCAATAGCCCTTCAGTCACATGTAGGGACACAGAAAGTTCTCGAAACGTCAGCGAATGGATCGCCAATTCCTGGAAACACCCTGTCTTGATCGTCATCATCTTTCTGACCCCTCGAGTTTCCTGAGTCGACCAATGCTACCTCTGTAATGACCTGGGCACAGCCTCTGGGGATAAAATGCAGACAGATAAGGTGAAAGGGACAATTCTCGACACCCTCTCCAAGCACGGCCCCGTGCTGCCAATCATCACACTGAATCAACACCCAAGGCGGCGGCCGGAGGGAGAGACGCAATCCATTCCGCCCCAGGTTAGTTGGTTAAGTGAGAAAAGAGTTATAATAAAGTAGGCATTAAGGCTTCCTAGTGTCCTGAACATTTATTTATTTCATTTTATTTATTATTATTATTATTATTTTTATTTTATTTTTATTTTTATTTTTTTGGTGGTACTGGGGTTCCTGGAAGCCCTTCTACCTCCGGGCTACACTCCCAGACCTATTTTTCCATTTTTATTTGGAAACAGGGTCTCCTAAGCCAGCGCGCGTGGCTGGCTTCGAACTTGCCCGATCCTCCTGTCTCCGCCTCCCAAGCGCGGGGATGACAAGCGTGCACCACCACGCCCGGCTGTCCTGAACATTTAGATATCAACATACAGTCTGCAGAGACTGAGACGATGGCCATGACGGTTGCCATCTTGGTTTACAGCGAATGAACTTGAAGTTTAACCAGACATGCTTGTAAATGGCCGTTGAAAAACAAGAAGAATCTTATAAACCCGGAGACAAAGTAAATTGTAAGGGCGGACGTGAACCCACGAACTAAGTAGGAGGAACACATTCGCTTTAGTTTCCCAGCTAGTGCAAATCCTTGTGCAGAGAAATGAAGTGCTTATCTAAGCTTTCTTTCCTTCCTCCTGCATCTATATTCTGTCCCCGTGGGGAGTGTGTGCAGACACTAGGGCAGGTGTGACTATGCACGTTTTGGTGCACAAGGTAGTAACCGAGGTGCGAGACGTGGGCTTTTTACCACAGGGAGGAGAGTGCTGTTCTGATATCATGTGGGTTGAATATGCTGGAGTTGGTGTTGTCTTGTCTTGAAAGGGAAGGAGGATGCATGCCTGTAATCCCAGTACTTGGGAGGCTGAGACAGGAGGATCGTGGGTTTGAGGCCAGCCTCAGTAATCTCATGAGGCCCTCTGCACTGCAATTTATCTGTTTCCAATACACACTGTTGGAATAGGGCTGAGGGTGTAGCTCAAAGGTTGAATGCCCCTGGGTTCCATTCCCAGAGCCACAAAAAGAGAAGGAAAGAAAGAAAGAAGGTAGAGGATCTGGTATAAAATGTGATTTTTACACAGACGATTCAGACCAGGTATGTATTATAACAAAAGAGCAGAAATTTCGTTTCTTTGTTTGTTGTACAGGGGATTGAAACGGGGCATTCTACCTCTGAGCTACATCCCTAGCCTGATTTAGTTTTTATTTGGAAACAGAGTCTCACTAAGTTGCTAAGGCTGGCCTTGAACCTGCAGTCCTCCAGTCTTAGCCTCCCAAGCACCGGGATTGTAGGAGCGTGCCACCACTTTCGTCTTAGGAAAATGTCTTAATAGCTCTCTGATGTCTGATGAGACAAGGTATCAAGAGACTCTATCTGTCCTGTGACTGTTGAGCTGTTAACAGTGAAACGGGGAGACAGGGAATGAAATAGTGCCCCCCCCTCTCTTTATGGTACTGGGGATTAAACCCAGAGGCAGTCTACCTTAGAGCTACAACCCCGGCCCCTTTTTATTTTATTTTTTTGTTTGAAACAGGGTCTCACTAAGTTGCTGCGGCTGGTCTTGAACTTGTGATCCTCCTGCCTCAGCCTCTCAAGTACTGAGATTACAGGCATGGGCCACCACACCTGGCTAAATAGTCTTTTCTTTACCTGGTTTTGATTACATTACTTTTAAACAGTCTGTGTGGACATTCAATCTTAATATGGAAAGGTAGGACTCCTAATTTGGTCAAAAGGTGAAGTTAGTTGCATTTTTATTCCTAGCGCTTGCGTGTATTGCCACACTGTACCTGTTCCTGAGAATATGGAATTTCTTCTCCCAGTTTTTGCTGATCCGTTCTGAGTCCTTCCTGTATCTGTTCAAATGGACGAGAGTTAGGCATCGTACCAGCGGCACACGAGCAATGACAAAGGTCACGGCCGGTACCTTTCGAACTTTCTCTTCTCACTGTCTAAATTAGCCTTCAGCGCTTCGATTTGCATCTCCAGCATTCTGTTCTCGTCATCCTTTTAATGAAAAACGTCACAGTTAATTCCACGAACACCGTGTCCTGCTTCTTCCTACATCGGAAAAGGCTATTCCTGCTCAACAGCATGCGCACGCGCACTCTAACGCTGTGAAGGTGCCGGGAGAACAATGACTGGATTCACTTGCAAACACCCACAAATCACAAGAATTTGCGGTTCCATGTCTCCGTCTCCTGTCAATGATTGACTGAAAGGAAGTCAGCTCTAGACCCTATTGCAAACAACCCGACTTTATCTGCGCCGCCCCTCCCCCGGCAAGGCTCAAAATCGGGCCCCTCCTTTACTGTGTCCTTTCATGTCTCTTCCTAGGCAGCAGGTGCCCCACGGGCTTGAATTCCCATTTCTATCAGAGCGCAACCGTCAGGTCTCAGGAGAGGACCTGACCACCGCGGTCACACCACAGCTTTACGACGTTTGTGGCTACTGACTGTATTTTCTAAGAGGATGAGTATTTCAGCACAAGAAATATCAGGGAACTTGGGGACATGTTGTGGATATGTTATTAATTAATTAATTAATTTATTTATTTACTTTTAGTGGTCCTGGGAATGGAACCGGGGGCTTCTACCCCTGGGCTATATCCCTCAGGCCTATTTTATATTTTATTTGGAAACAGGGTCTCACTTAGTTGCCGAGAGCCTCACTAAGCGGCTGAGGCCGGCTTTGAACCTGTGATCCTCTTGTCTCAGCCTCCCAAGTGCTGGGCTTACAAGTACAGGACACCACATCTGTCAGGATGAGTTTTTTAAAGGTGTGGCAGGACGTGTTACCGAGTCATACTAAAGGAGCAGTCAGGTCCTCTCTTTTCATGGTGCGCCTTCCAAAGTCTTTGTTGCTTCCTAAGAATAGCCAGAATTGACATTAACAATAAGTAGACTAATAATATTGGTCGTGGCAGTCATCATCATACCTTAACCAAGGAGAATTTCGACCTCATTGCTTCCTGTATCATGGAAGATGGTCTGTGTTGAGCCTAGCAAGAGAATAAACCAAAGTAAATACAACATTGCAGTGCACAGAGATGTGGCTTCTCTGGAGCTTAGAGAAAGGACTCTGAGATTAAAACACGCCAATCACAGCCTCAGGTCTCACCGTCCTATCTCATTTGTAAAACTCAGCGTTCATACCCTGCAGCTGCAGGTGGACAATGATAGCCCATTAAAACAATTTTTCCATTATTGTTTTTAAGACTATGTTTTGTTGTAAGTGTAGGTCAAATTTTACCATTATATGTATAGCATATATATGGTTATATATTTTTTTCTTTTTGTCGAGCTGGATATTGATGAAACTCAGGGCCTTGCTCACCATAAGCAAGTGCTATACTACTAAGTTACATCCCCAACCCCTACTTAAAAAAACAGAGCAGGTAGTTATTAACCAATGAAGGTATAAGATTACAAAACCTAATTTTAGCACGATCATTGGGATGAATTTTCACGAGTGTACCTTTCTTATTGTAAGGGACAGTGGATTATCTGGGAATGAGGAAACAGACTGAGAATAAAATCCTTGGCTGTACTGGGGGTGTGCTCAGCGGTAGAGCACTGGCCCAGCACGCTCAAGACCTGGGGTCAAGCCCCGGCACCACAAAAACAACAGCAAAAACTTCTTGGTTGTTTTCTGTGTGTATAATACACCAAAGAGTAGCTACTTATTACCACCACTATCTTCTTTGAGTAGCTTCTGGGGCCTTGACGCCTCTGGTCTGTTATCAGACTGTTGGAGATGGTTCTGCCAAGGAGAGTCTGAGGCCAGGCCAGGGAGCAGAGGTTAGAGCAGAGTAGTCCTGCAGCCCCAAAGAAAGGAAACTGAGCCGGGCATGGTGGCGCATGCTTGTAATCCCAGCACTGGGGAGGCTGAGACAGGAGGATCGCGGTTCACGGCCAGCCTCAGCTACTTAGTGAGGCCCTCCGCAACTCACTGAGACCCTGTTTCAAAATAAAAATAAAAATAGGGCTGTAGCTCAGAGGTAGAATGCCCCTAGGTTCCATCCCCAGTAACACACACACACACACACACACACACACACACACACACACACACACACACAGAGTGTCCGGGCAGAGCCGGAGGCGGCAGGTGCTGCGGTCTGGGGCGTGGCCGGTGGCCAGGCCCCGGTGCGTCCAATACTCAGCTTGATGTAGAAGCAAGCTCTTCCTATCATCGTCTTCTCCAACCTTCTCAAACTCACATATACAAAGTTGTGATCGAGGTGGGAGGTTTTCTATAAATTACAGAATTCGATGGAACTCAGTATGCGATTGAGCAAGATAAACACAGAATGCGAGGAGATTCACAAAGCGGCATGGTTCAGGGGAAGAAGCAGCCAGACCCAGCCCAGCCACGCGGGAGGAGACTGCAGCGGGCCCTGCAGAGACTGACCGCGGCGTGCTCCAGCCTAGGACGGAGCACGCCTGTGGGGATTCTGGGTTGTGTCTGGAATGTCCCGAAAAGCTCACGGGTAGAAAGCCTGGTCCCCAATACAGCAAGGTTCAGAGCCGAAGCTTCTGGCCAATGATTGGAACCTAAGGTCTCTTAGAGGGAACCCAAGGACATTCTACCTCTGAGCGACACCCGCAGCCCTATTATTTATTATTATTTTTAATATGATTTTATTGGTGCACTGTAGTCAGGAATCACATTGTAATACAAGACTGAGGGTATACAAGCATATATCATCCAATTAGCCCTTATCCTGTCCCCGTCCCATTCCCTCCCCCTCCCTCGATCCCAAGCTTGATTTGGTGATTAACTTTGATATATTTGTTTACGTACATCATGTGTTTTAGAGATTCCGTCTTCCCCCATCCCATCCCCTCTGATTGGTCACCTTGATTGCTCTTCCATGGCGCCTTTTCCCTTAGCACTCCTCCCATTACCCATTTCTTCCTGTTTTTGCATATAGGGAAAGCATCTGATTTCTATTTTCTGTGATGTTTCTCTGTGTATGCCATATTGCAAGTTCCATTCCCACTCCTGAAGGCCCCGCCACCAGCCTTGCCCCCTAGCAGACTCTGATGCCGGCCTCGCTGGCTCCAGCAATGGCCTTGCCTCATGGCAGGCCCCGATCCCTGCCCCGCTGACCCTGGTTCTGGCCTCACCCCTTGGGAGGCTCTGATCCCTTCTTCAGAGGCCCCAGCATCGGCCTTGCCTCACAGCAGGCTCCAATCCCGGACTCCCTGGCCCTGGGGTCAGCCTCACCCCTCGGCTGGCTCCGTTCCTGGCCTTGGAGGCTGCAACACCGGCCTTGCCTCACGGCAGGCTTCAATCCCATCACGCTGGCCCAGTCTACAGCCTCACCCCTCGGCAGGCTCCGATCCAGGCTTTGAAGGCCTCAGCTCCGGCCTTGCCTCCCAGCGGGTCCCAATCCTGGCCAGGCTGGTCCTGGCACCGGCCTCATCCCTCAGCAGGCTCCAGTCCCGGCCTCAGAGGCCCCATCACCAGCCATGTCTGACGGCAGGCCCTGGTCCCAGCCTTGCTGGCCCTGGCACTGGACTAACCCCTCGGCAGGGCCTCGGAGGCCTCAGCACCAGCCTTGCCTCACGGCAGGTCCCAGTCCCAGCTTTGCTGGCCCCGGCACCGGCCTCACCCCTTGGCAGGCTCAGATCCTGGCCTCGAAGGCCCCTGCCCCGGCCTTGCCTCAGCTGGCTCCAATCCCGGCTTTGCTGGCCCTGAGACCGGCCTCACCCTTATTCTTTATTTTGAAACAGGGTCTCACTGAGTGACAAAAGGCCTCACTAAGTAGCTGAGGCTGTCCTCGAACCGTGATCCTCCAGTCTCAGCCGCCCAAGTACTAGGATTACCAGCGTGGCCACCACACCCAGCTCTCTCATCTCTTAATGGATTAATCCACTGACGCTGTGAGGGGGGTCCTAGTTGAAGGGTGTCAGTCACTGCAGCATGTTCTGGAAGGCTGTCTGTCTGTCTGTCTCTCTCTGCTTACAGCTGCCAGGACCTGAACAGCTTTCCTCTGCCAGCCTCTTCCACCATGATGTTTCTGCCCTGGAGCTAGATGGCCAGGACTGAACCTCCAAAACCATGAGCCAAAATAAATCTTTCCTTCTCTAGCTTATTCTTGCCAAGTTTGGGTTGCAGTGAGGAAGAGATGACCGGCACAGTGAGTCTGCGGCGCCTTTCCATAGAGATGAAGAGATATAAAGGGCAGGCAGAAAGAAGCCAGCGGCATCCACTGTAACATGTAGAAATAACAAAAAAGTAATAACAGCCATAAGAGCTACAATTGATCAGATGCCCATTATGCCCTGGGCACTTCATACAGAATATTATTTATCTTCATAGACTGACTTATTTACTTCTTTGTGAATAGATCTCCGAACCCAGGGCATTCTGCCTCCGAGCTACACTCCCAGCCCTTTTCTCTTTCAGTGTGTGTGTCTGTGTTTGTGTAGTGGTGTTTGGGATTAAACCCAGGGTGTTCTGCCTCTGAGCTATACCCCAGCCCTAATTTTTATTATTATTATTATTATTATTATTATTATTATTTTGCAGGTCTGGGGATGGAACCCAGAGGCATTTGACCTCTGAGCTACACCCCCCTGCCCTATTTTTTATTCTTTATTTTGAAACAGGGTCTCACTAAGTTGTGGAGGGCCTCATTAAATAGCTGAGGCTGTCCGCGAACCGTGATCCTCTGGTCTCAGCCTCCCGAATGCTGGGATTACATGGTGGCGTGAGCCACCATGCCCGGCTTATTATTTTGAAACAAGGTCTCACTAAATTGCAGAGGGCCTAAGTAGCTGAGGCTGGCTGCAAACCCGGATCTTCCTGTCTCAGCCTCCCAAGTACTGGGATTACCAGCGTGCACCCCCACGCCTGACTTATTTTTTACTTTGAATTAGGTTGCTGAGATTGGTCTCAGACCTGCAATCCTCCTGTACCGTGATCCTGGGATTATAAGCATCTTCTGTCATACCCGGCTAGATGAAGATATATAATAAGCAACTGGGATAAGGACCTAAAATTTAAGAGGAGTTGATACTAAAGATAGGACTTGAGAAACATCAATCTATGAGTTGAGTCGAAAAGTTGGATAAGGCCACTTAGGAACTTTATAGTTAGACAAAAGCTGAGTCAGAGATAAAAGGCCACCCTGGTCATGGAGGGCCGATTTGATTTGTCCGGGGCTGACACGCGAATCCTCGGGAAGGACTCAGTCCTCAACCTGAACCCTGACCATTGCTTCCAGCTTAGTTTTCAGCCTGGAACCCCCACTCTGTTGGTACCCACAATCTTGCAGGTGCCTTTGGTGATTCTAAACCTACCCAAGTAACTATCCCTTCAGTTGTCTACAAAGGGCATTATACTTGCTAGAAGACACTATCTCCTACCACCAACAGTGCTGTGACTCAGTCTCCCCAAGGACCATGTGGGGGAGACCCAGCCCCAAAGAAAGTCTAAGGGACACCACCAACATTCAACAAAGCGACAGAAAAGTCTTTATCACTAGCTTTCATTGGCCCCCCAAAAAGTGGGGGTCATCAAAGTGAGAAGCAGGTACTTTTCGGGGATCCTTCTGCTGTTTGTTTCTAAGGGCACAGGTCACATGAACCACTTCCCTGCCCAGGGCACAGGGAGCAGAGTAAACTCACTGTCACTTGGCTGGCAGTGGGCCAGGGAGCGCGTCGGAGCAAGAGCCCCAGGCCTTAGGAGGCATTTACCAGGGGCCAAAAGAAGACTCTTGATCCAAACTAAACAGTTGGGTTACCTGAAGGATAAGGGTGGAGCTGGGCGGCATCTGCTGAGCAAGATAAGCCCGATTCAGAGAGTCAGGGTTTGGATGTTTTATATGTGAAGGCTGGAGAGAAAAGCACTTAAAAACTAGGGACTTCATACAAGTAGATGGGAAGCCGGCGTGGTGGCGCACACCTGTGACGCTAGGACTTGGGAGGCTGAGACAGGAGGATCACAGGTTCACAGCCAGCCTCAGCTACTTAGTGAGGCTCTCAGCAACTAAGTGAGATCCCATTTCAAAATAAATACATAATAAATAAATAAATTAATTAATTAATTAAATAGGGCTGGGGGTGTAGCTCAGAGGTAGATGCCCCGGGGGTTCAGTCACCAAAGATACACACACACACACACACACACACACACACACACACACACAGAAAATAAAAAGGAGAACCAGACACAGTGGTGCACTCCTGTAATTCCAGTACTTGGGAGGCTGAGAACGGAGGATTGATTGTAGATTTAAGGCCAGCTTCAGCAATTTAGTGAGACCCTCAGAAACTTAGGGAGATTCTGTTTCAAAGTAAAAAACAAGGGTGTATTCATTTCGAGTCACCCCCCCCAATGCCATTTTGGCATGGGGCTGTATTTCTATCTTTCTAATAAACTTCTTTAAAAAAAAACAAAAGAAAAAACAAAAGGCTGGAGTAGTATATCTCAGAGGTAAAATGTCTCTAGGTTCAATTTCCAATACCAAATACATACATACATACATACATACATACATACATACATACAAAAATACATTAAATAAAAATAGAAGGGGGAATAGTAGATTAGAAGGGAACTAGAGGAGGGAGAGGGGAAGAGAAAGAGGAGGCATTGGTAGTGAAACTGAGCAAATATGTTTGTGCATGGATGAATGTGTCACAACAAACAAATCCCGTTATTATGCAAAAACATAATGCACCAATAAAACATTGATTCCCAGAAAATTAGGAAAACAAGTTGGTTAAATAAAAATAAGTTTCTATGCAGAAAGACAATCGCATCTTACTTCATTCCCTATGTCCAAAGTCCCATCAGTAATTAAAAGTTTCTTTTTAAAAATTCTGTCTTACCTGGGCGTGGTGGCGCACGCCTGTAATCCCAGCATTCAGGAGGCTGAGACCGGAGGATCATGGTTCGCGGACAGCCTCAGCTACTTAGTGAGGCCCTCTGCAACTCAGTGAGACCCTGTTTCAAAATAAAGAATAAAGAATAGGGGCAGGGGCTGTAGCTCAGAGGTCGAATGCCCCTGGGTTCCATCCCCAGACCCAAAATAAATAAATAATAAAAATTCTGTGTTAGCCGGGTGTGGTGGTGCACACTTGTAATCCCAGCATTCGAAAGGCTGAGACCACAGGATTGTGGTTTTTGGGCAGCCTCAGCTACTTAGTGAAGCCCTCCGCAACTTAGTGAGACCTTGTTTCATAATAAAGAATAAAAAAAATACGGCTGGGGGTGTAGCTTGGAGGTCAAATGCCCCTGGGTTCCATCCGCAGACCCACAAAAAAAAAAAAAAAAAAAAAAAAGAAGAAGAAAAATTCTGTCTTTAAAATCAGTATAATAAAAATCAGGTTTGATTTTAAACTCCTTTTTCCTGACCCTCATGTAATGATCAACTATGGAGTAACTACAGATAAGACTGCACTAAAGCCTATCTGCTGTAAAGCAAATAATTATTCAGTGTCTCCAAATGACAGTCGTATGATGGTAACGAAGATAGCTCTCTTTTCATTAAGGAAAGGCGAGAGCACAGGCCGGGAGCGCCGCGTGGTGCCTGGGGTGTTCGTGCTCTGGTTTGAGTTGACCTTTCACCTCCGCTCCAGCATGATACACTGAATCCTGGCTCTGTCCCCGTGAAACTGCCGTTTTATTTTACCAGCTGCTGGCATTCCGGTTTCTCTAGATTACCATGCTGATCTTTATGTAGCCACTTCATGGGCCGTGCAAACACTGGACTGCTAGCCAGTGGATCAGAGGGGGAAATGAGTGGCACCACGGATAGGAAAGCGCTCAGCTTCCTAAGGAGGGCAAGACGAGCCAAGTAATCAGAAAGATAACATCAAATCTGTGATTCTAGGAAATCGGTTACAAGTATTTGTCATTTTCTTTGGGATTCATATAGATCTATAACCAATATAATAACAGGATTAGAAATAAGATTTACATATTTCAGAAGTTATACTTTTTAATTTGTTAGCATTTATGATAATTTTTTTAAAATAATAATCTTTGGGCTGGTATAGCTCAGTGGCAAAGTGCTTGCCTGGCAAGTGCACGGCCGTGGGTTCGATCCCCAATCCAAAGAGACACACACAAAAAAAAGAAACCCTTTAAAAAATAATTATCCTCTGAATTTTGCATCAACAGCTCAGGTTTATTAATATAAAAAAATTTATGTTTATTAACTGGCGTAAGATTCACCATATTTCTTGCCATATCCTCACATTCTTGTTCTCTTTTTCTCTCTCTCTCAACAGTCACTGCATTCTTCTATTTCTCTTAATTTACATAAACATTCTTCTTGTAAAAGTTTAGCCATTCATTCTACACTTAATGAAAGGTATTTTGATCTCTTTTTTCTTTAAACCATGAAATATATTACTGTCAAAACAATCTTTCCGGCCTCTGGCGGCAGTGACTCATGCTTATGATCCCGGTTCTTGGAAGGCTGAGACAAGAGGATTGCAGGTTCAAGGCCAGCCTCAGCAACTTAGCAAGATCCTTTTTCAAAATAAAAATTAAAATAAGGATGGCTCGGAGGTAGAACACCCCAGTTCAATTCTCACCATCACAAAAACAAAACAAGAACAAAAAGAAAACAAAACAATTTTAATCCACCTTGAAGAAAGATGATTTTTCTCTCCCCAAACACTAATTTTGACTTATATTATTAACATTTTTTTTTCTTCCAAGGAAACACCTACTTTTGACCACTAGTAGTAGTAGTGGCTTGGTCAGGAGAAGGAGGAGGAGTTAGAAGCACGTGTAAAGAGGCAAAGCAGCCTCCTGTACTGACTCTGAGGAGAAGATACCGAAGAGTTAGAAACATTGGGAGTAAGAGACAAGGCTGTATGCAGTGGAGTGCTCTCATCACGGAGGCCAAAGATCAGAACAAAACGGTTAAGTGCATAGATCACTCGTGCATTGTCCAACAAAGTTGTTAAACCAGGGAAAATCTTCCAAGAATAAGACGAGACTTTCTTCATTTCTTGTGATCCCTGGGCGTCACTGTATGTTGGCAAATGTGAAACCTTATCGAATCCAGGCTGACCGGGCTGTGTGTGTACCTCAAATATCATGTCTTCTCGAAGGCCCAGAGGACCACAAAATACTGTGAGTCCTCAGTTTCCTGGTTGACTCCAGATCACCCTAGACCTGCTGCTGTCAGACAGGTAACAGTAGCGTACACATCTGTCAAACTATATAATCTAAACATGTTTATCATAGGACACTCCCGTGATGACCATGTGTCTACTAAAGGTGACAAGGGCATTGTTTATCATGGCAAAGGAATGGAGACACTATCTCAGGAAGGCACTCTGATAGGGGTTAGGTGGGTAAGTCAGAGTATTCCTTTGGAGTGAAGTAGTGCACATAATTGATTATACACATATTCTGTGGCATGGAACAATGTCCCCAACATCTGGCTGACTGTGCCGTGCCAAAGACTTGTCTACAAAGATGGTCACAAGAAGTTCTCAGTGATCATCTTTGGGTGCTGTGATTTCCTTTGAACTTTCTTCTTTTGACATTTCTTTACTGAGCAAATTTTTTATGGCAAGTATATATTTGTTTAATGAAAAGAATTTAGACGTCTGGCTCCCGCTTAGACATAAAAAAAAAAAAAAACACCACACCAGCACTAACAAGAAGAAAAATCCAGGGTTAACTACCAAATCACGACTTTTGTTTGATTCACCAGAACACTGAGGTCATACTCAAGTAGCCTGAATTTCAGCAGAAAGGTAGAAAGTGTTAGAGAGAGCCTCATGGAAAACTAGGAATAAAAGAAAGCCATTAATAGAGATGGAGATGAAAGAATTTATTAGATAGGATTGTTCATCGCTACAAGGAAAACAACCACTGAACTTGAAGAAAGATCAAGAGAAATTTATCAAACTGAAACAACGAAAAAAGTTCAGTTCAAAGTTAATGAGAAGCGCATAAAAAAGTTCTGAAACAGTATCCACTCATCTTACAAAGACATGAGCACATAACTTTTTGGTCAATGATGGGTGGCGTATATCACAGTAGATACTAGGCGTAAGGAGGCCTAGCCCATCAACTTTGTGTAAGGATACTTTGTGGTGTTCACACCACAGCACAATCACCTAGCAAGGCACTTCTCAGAACATATCGTCGTCATTAACTGACACCGGACTGCATTTGAAAGCAAAGGCATAATTGAAGGTGGTGGTCATGAGGTAATGAAATTCATAAACTACAAATTCAAGAAACTGACTCAGGCTAAACAGAAATACGAAATAAAGAGGTGGAGAGAAAGCTGAACAACAAACACCCCAATACATGTTAGAAACTAACTGTTAAAAAGTAAAGATAAACGCCGGGCGTGGTGGCGCACCCTTGTAATCCCCGTGCTTGGGAGGCGGAGACAGGAGGATCGTGCTGGTTCAGAGCCAGCCTTGCTGGCTTAGGAGACCCTGTTTCCAATTAAAAAAATATATAAAATAGGTCTGCGAGTGTAGCCCAGAGGAAGAAGGGCTTCCAGGAACCCCAGTACCACCAAAAAAAAAAAAAAAAAGTAAAGATAAGCTGGGCATGGTGGTGCACACTTTTAATCCCTGCGCTTGGGAGGCTGAAACAAGATGATCTCACAGGTTCGAAGCCAGCCTTGATTACTTAGTGAGGCTCTCAGCAACTTAGTGAGACCCTGTTTCCAAGTAAAATATAAAAAATAGGTCTGGGAGTATGGCCTGGAAGTAGAAAGCCTCTGGGTTCCATTCCCAGTACTACCAAAAAAAAAAAAAAAAAAAAAAAAAGCAAAGATAAACTCTTGAAGTTATTGCAATATAAAGACACATTAAAGACAAAGAAACTAAACTTACAGTATGCTTCTCATCAGAAACTATGTAAGCCAAAAACAATGGAGTCAAAATATTAACGTACTTAAGCCATCAAAATTAAAAAAAAAATAAAATGGCCAATGTAGACTTCCATGCTCAGGAAAACAGGTATCAAAATGAAGGCAAAATACAGATTACTTTTTAACCAAAACAAAAAGAATTCGTTGCTAGCAGTTGAAAAGGAAGACTACGCCGTGCAGAAACTTGGATCTATTCAAAGAAATTAGAGTTCCAGAAATAGCATAAACGAAAGCATCAAATATGAACCCCAGTGAGAAAAAGACATCAATTTTTGTTACATGAAAGTATCCTAAACCGAAAAAAAATTTTTTTTTGAAGGCTAGAACTGTAAACCTCAAACGGAAACACTGGAAAAGATTACCCGAAAGTATTTGGAGCAAGATGCTTGGATAGATATATTTTATAGCAGCTTTCTAGAGCACTCCTGGGAAACGTTCTCTTCCTGCTGAAGACTGAGCTAATGGGTGGGGTATTTCCAGGGATTTCGACAAATCGCGGTGGCTCTTTGTTGGCTTCTTATCACCAGCTGCTTGTGTGCTTCGCTCTGAAATCTTTCTCTGTTGATTTAAAAATGTTTGCTTTCCTACCTTTTCCAATGGTTTCACGACAATCTAAATCTCTACATTGACATCTTCATAATTTTATTTATTTATTTTTAATTATTTTTGCGGGTCTGGGGGTGGAACCCAGGGGCATTTGACCTCCGAGTTACGCCCCCTGCCCTATTTTTTATTCTTTCTTTTGAAACCGGGTCTCACTGAGTTGCAGAGGGCCTCACTAAGTAGCTGAGGCCGTCCGCGAACCGCGATCCTCCGGTCTCAGCCTCCCGAATGCTGGGATGACAAGCGTGCGCCACCACGCCCAGCATCTTCATAATTTTGATTTTAAAAATTACCTCTGAAATATGCTTACGCTTTACTTAATTGCAAACCAGACAGCAGTGCCATGTATCCTGATTGGAATCCACTTGTATATTCTCCACTGGAGAAACAGACCACCAGAATTACACTGATTCAGGCTTGTGGCCCTCTACACTGGTACATGAGTGACTGTAAGTGCTCACCGTACACACTCAGCCACTGGACCAACTGGGGTCTGAACACTCCAGCGTGTTGTAGATGACTCAACTCCATTTCCTGTTCCAGTCTGAGAGTAGAAAGAGGAGTTGACCTCAGCCAGCGTCCTGAGCACTGTGGGCTCCCGCTAATCCAAGACTCCAAGACTGCAGAGCGTACATATTCTTAACAGAGAGACGATCCCAGGACGGAGAGTGGTAAAGTAGCTCCTCCAGCTATTTTTAAGGGTTTTAGTAGCATAAATAAAAGTATGCCTTTGTTCCTAATTAAGCTGCCTAGGCTGAAAAGCTTAAGAACTCTTTGGCATGGTCAAGCATTAAATTCATACAATGAGATATTACTGGTTATCGGAGGTTGCGCAGCTATGCACAGTGGAAGTCGTGTGTGACAGATGGATGAACAAGAGAAAACGGGCGTGGGCGTGGTGACGCACGCTTGTGATCCCAGCATTCGGGAGGCTGAGACCGGAGGATCGCGGTTCGCGGACAGCCTCAGCTACTTAGTGAGGCCCTCTGCAACTCAGTGAGACCCTGCTTAAAAATAAAGAATAAAAAATAGGGCAGGGGGTGTAGCTCAGAGGCTGAATGCCACTGAGTTCCATCCCCAGACTCGCAAAAAGAAAGAAGAAGAAGAAGAAGAAGAAGAAGAAGAAGAAGAAGAGGAGGAGGAGAAAACGAATACCTGTAATAAGTTCAATATTCTTGACAAGCAAGCAAAGATTATGTTGAGAAAAAGAAGACAAAAGGGGTATTAAAGAAATGTTTAAGAGCCATCCTCAGGGCTGCTGGAGAAAGACGAGCCTGGCCAGGCAAGGTAAGGCAGAGACAGGACTGCAGAAACTTCCAAGTGGGTACAGCTGGGCCCTAAGGGGTGGCCAGTGCCCACTGCCAGCGTAGAGCACATGGCCGCGGCTGGCCCTGCAAGCACCCTGTCCTCGCAGTGCTAAGCCAGCGTGGGCACCGCGCGGCAGCTCACGCAGGACGAGTGATGTGGAAAATGCTCAGCCTTCTAGGCAGTGCCGGAACCCGCCTAGGCTCCCAGGGGGGCTGGAGAGACCCCGCAGCCCAAGCCCAGGGAGGTGGAACAGTGACACCTGCAGTGGGACAGAATGGCGTCTGTGGTGCTGTGCGCTGCAGCCCGTCTCGCCTGTGGCTGGGTGAGGCATCAGCTCCACCACCAGCGTGCCTGGGAAGGCCAGGAAATTATCTGCATCTCAACCTTGTGTGTTCCTGACTTCCACCACCAAACCTTCTGTCCTTAATTATACCCATATTTTGTGAACTTCACAAATATGACAATTGTTTCTCGACAAAATAAATAAAAGACGTAAAGCCCCTTGAGTGATTTTTAACAATATTTTTGTTTGCACAAGAAATATTAAGTATTATTTTCATTCCAAATATACCTAAGGCATTTATTTAATTCACCATCAAATTACCTAGAATAAAATTACCTAGAATAAAATAAATGTAGGAGATAAAAGCTACCTTTCGGTTGAAAAAAATTTTTTTTTCTTTTTTGTGGTAATGGGAATGTAACAAAGACGCATTCTATCTCTGAGCTATAGCCCCAGACTTATTTTATTTTTTTATTTTGATATAGTCTCAGTAAGTTATAGAGAGTCTTGCTAAATTATCAAGGCTGGCTGCAAACCTGCTATTCTCCCATCTCAGCCTCCCAAGTACTGGGATTATTATTATTATTATTATTATTATTATTATTTTGTGTGGGTCTGGGGATGGAACCCAGGGCCATTTGACCTCCAAGCTACACCCTCTGCCCTATTTTTTTAATTCTTTATTTGGAAACAGGGTCTCACTGAGTTGCAGAGGGCCTCACTGAGTAGCTGAGGCTGTTGGCGAACCGCGATCCTCTGGTCTCAGCCTCCCGAATGCTGGGCTTACAAGCGTGCGCCAATGTTGGGATTACAAGCATGTCGCACCACGTCCGGCTCCAAGTACCGGGATTAGAAGCTTGCGCCTGTGCTCAGCTTAAATGTTAAATTCGACTGATCTCAGCTTCTTAATTTTGGTCTCTGCAACCTGAATCTGAAGATTAATTCATTTTAATGGCAAATGAAAAGTTTCATTTAAAAAATAAAAGAAGGGCTGGGCATGGCGCACACCTGTAATCCCAATACTTGGGAGGCTGAAACAGGAGGATCACAGGTTCAAGGCCAGCTTCAGCAAGGAATGAGAATCTCATCAGCCTAGCAAGGCTCTGTTTCAAAATAAAAATAAAATAGGGCTGGGTGTGTAACTAGGAGGTAGAATATCCTTGGATTCAATTCCCAGTACTACGCGCGCACGCGCGCGCGCACAACACACACACACACACACACACACACACACACACAGTAAAAAATAAAAGAAGTAATTGTACTATATTCTCAATTATCTCTGTTTTAAAGTTATTCATATTAGTGAAACAAAAATCTAGTATGACAGGAAAATTCTTTTGTGTCAGTGCACTCTCTCAAGATACAGTGATGCCCTTTGACAACCTCTGAAGCCCAGCGAGTTCAGCACCGTCCTCTCTCGGTACTACCCGTTGCTCGGTGTTGCTGGACCAAGGACGGGCAAAGCTCTGGCCTTCTCTCATCGCGCTGAAGAATCCGTCACAGTTCCACTCACCACGCAGGCCAGCGGAGAAAAGAATGGAGTCACGGAGCAATGAACACAGCTTTCTCCTCTGCAATACAGTTCGTTTTAAATTTCTCGTGCAATTGAACCCAATAAAGGACCGTATGGAAAGGAATAGTAAATTTCAGAAAGATCTTTTCCCTTTATCTGCCTAGCCTAGAATAACAGTTTCATATCCTGTAATAATAATTTTAAAAGATTACTAGCCAGTCTCAATATCACGTATAGGCAGGGGGAGCGGGGAGGGGACCGGGGGAGTTCCCCCGGCGCCGTGAGCACGTCGCCATCATTGTGATGTGAACCTACAGTGCACCGAGCAAAGTATTGAAAACAAAAATTACGAGCTTGCAGAGTGGCTACGGTCAAAATGGCAAAACTACTGCAAAAATGTTTTTTCTAACATTTCTTGGATGTTAAAAAAAATGTTCTACTCGAGCGTTATTGAAATCTTTTGTCTGTACAAACTGCTTCGTAGCGAGAATTCTTGGAATGAAAACATAATTGGCTTTGTCCCTTGCCCCACTTCCCACGCAGACGCAGTGTTCTGCAGGTCTCAGCACATGCCATATGTTCCAGGCATAGACCAGGTTACCCCGCGGAAGCCCAGAGTCTTCCAGCGAAGCATCAGTGGGTTCACCCTTAATTAACTAATTACTTGGGGTACGGTTGGGAGGGGGAGGAAAACCTGGGACTCCAATTTAACCTTGATATGTGAAACCTTTGTGTTTGAAATGTTTTACAGATAATCAAAAAATAAACTTTACACGAGTGCACTGTACAAACAGCAGATTTCGTGTTGTGAGATCTTTGATATACACAAATCCGACGGCGCAACGTTCGTATCACGTTTTTCAGACTGGCCAAACACCCCGTTTATCACCGCGCGCTCCGCTGTGGGCAGCATGTGCACCGTTCCCACCGAATGACACAGATTTCAGAAAATAAGTATGATTAATTGGATAAGTTCAATGACTGATGTCAAAAGTTCCAGCAGCGAGCTTTCCGTTTGGTCATTTACACATTGTAAATATTATAAACCCCTTTAAAGATCATTTTTAGGAGGTTCAGCTCTTTTGATGGAGTTAAATATTTAAAACCAGAAGTGGGGGAAATTATAACTAGTCTTTATTTCTGGAGTTAATCTCCACTGAATAAACCACAGAGGCGGGTAATAGAACACTTATAATAATTCTGGTTAACAGCGAGCGTGTATATGGTACTTGTAATAATGATCTAAAAATATATTTCACTTTAAAATTGAATCGACTAATATAAAGAGGTACGTGCCAGCTTAGAGCATCTTCCTCCTCCCAGGGCCAATTCTGACTTACTGTTACACATTAACTTTGGGGTCTCTGCAGCTGATAAAATGTACTGTGAAGCTCTGGAGAGATCCAGGTAGCAATGGTTAGACTCAGGAGAAAGGGCCTGTCAGAATCTACCTCCCGAGTCAGGCCCCTCCTGGCTGCGACTGTGACCGCCCAGTATCTAGCTGTAGATGGAAGACACCGGCCTGTCTGGGCTGGAGTTCTGGGATTCTGCCTTGGGGTTGCCTTGGGGACAGGGCTCCTCCTGCTGCAGCTTGCGGCTACCCCCCACCGCTGGGACCTGCGGTCTGGAGGCTCAGCTGCTCTGCCCCTGAGGCTGACCCGGCTTTGAGGCTTCCAGCCATCATGGCAGAGCCTCAGACCACACACCCCTGACACAGGACACGTGAGTTCTGGCTGCTGACCCAGGTTTCTGGGACAACACTCTGCTTTGCCACAAGACTTGGAATGGCGCCCCCTGGATACTGGCTAGGGCCAGGATAAGCCCAGACATAAAGACCTTAAAAGAAAGTGCTAAACTGGGCATGGTGGCGCAAGCTTGTAATCCTGGCATTTGGGAGGCTGAGACAGGAGGGTTGCGGTTCAAGCACAGCCTCAGCTACTTAGTGAGGACCTTTGTAACTCAGTGAGACCCTGTTTCAAGATAAAAAATAAAAAATAGGGCTGGAGGTGTAGCTTGGAGGTAGAATGTCCCTGGGTTCCATTCCTGGTACCGCAAAAGAAAAAAACCCCAAAAACAAACAAACAAAAAAAACCCAAAGTGCTTAAGTGGTTTTTTAGGAAAAGCCTCCAAATCCACTCAGGGACCCAAGATTGGAAATGCACAGAAGCCATGTCCAGAAGCCAGCTCATCCCAGCAATAACCTTTAGACCACAAATGCTCAAAATCCCCGTTGCAGAGCATACTGCCCTGGAAGAGAAAGAAAGGGCCTGGAAGAGGCATGATAGATGTCGATGCTGGCACAGGAGGACCCCAAGGCCCGCTCTCACCACCAAACCGGTAAGCGGCCTTTCCTCTGGCCGTCCGGTAAATCCCCCACTACAACTCATCAGAGAGCCAGATTTGTGTACTGGGAGTACAAGCATGACAAGCGTGTGCCACCACAGCCCAGCTGGAGTCTTCTTTTGAGTCAGCAGGGGAAGAGGAGCTTTGATGCCTTACACAATTCACAGTGCCCACAGGGCATCCGCTAGGACACACCCAGCTACTCCCACGGCTAAGAACAGAGGAGTGGGCTCCACGGGCCATTGCAAAGGGTGGTGCTGGGTACCAGCCACACAGTAGTCCAGCAGCCAGCGACCTACTCCTTCACAAACCCTTTTATTGTGGAACAGTGGTGCCCCCCTGGATCTAGTGAAAACAGGTCTAAACTTGGGGGAGGGTGGTGGATAAGAAGGACAGCACCACACGATTCATGCGTCCTGTCTCTGCCCGTGATTGAATCCCGTTTTCAACCTTAGAATCCTGCGTGAGCGAATGGGAATCTTTGGTGAGGTTTGTAGCAATGAGGCAGAGATCATCTGCCCTACAGAGTGCTTGGGACGTAGCTTCTCCGTGTTGTTAATTAAGTGGAGACGCGCTAAGGCTCACATGGGTTGGTGGTAGGTTAGTTATAGGGATAACGCAGGCATCCTCTTAGGAAAGCCCCAAAGGGCAGGTAGCGCCTAGGTGAGGATCCGGTGTGCCTGGCTAGGGCTGGGGCCAGGTGTGAGGCAGCAGCTGTCAGGGTGCTAAGGGAGCTGGGCCCCCAGGAGACGTGCCAAAGGAAGGAGGCATGTGTGCAGGCCTTACCGAGAGGAACGGAGAAAGACGAGACCGCTCTTCCTTTGAGGTTTTCTTTGGAGTCTTAACTTTTCTTACTTTGCTGGTTGAGGTACTGATGTGAGCCGACTGTGGTCTGGAAGGTGTCACACTTCTGGTTGGAGTAGCCATGGGCCGTGAGGGCCACGGGGACAAAGAGGTTTCTCTCCCCTTGAGTGATTTCTGGCACACCAAAAAGACAAAAAAAAAAAAAAAAGCAGTTTTTAAAATTTTTCTGTTGTTCCTCAGACTTGTGGTTTTGTTTTCCATTCTTTTCCAGCCCCCCTGAGCTGGAATCGCCACGTTGAAGTTTTCAGATCCAAGGGGCACGCCTGTTCTTTGTCCCAGTCCCCCAAGTCTGCCCTGGCCGGGCTTGATCTGCAGGCTGGGCTCCTTCCTCCGCTGCCCCCTGGATCCCGGCATTCGTAGAAAATTCTACCCCCAGCCTGCTGGTCCTTGGAAGGCCCTGAACGGCTGTGTCTTTGCGGAGTGGGGTGGGTGATAACTTGAGGTTTGCCCCAAGGAGGGAGGAAGGAAGACCCGGGAGGAGAAGGTAGGAAGGAGGGTGGTTCCTGCAGGGCCTCTCAGTCTACTAACCGTTCACCGTCAAGCTACGCTCTTTCAAACTCAGACATCAGCGAGCAGAAAGCCTCGGGATGGCAGGTAGGGAGTCTTTAGCCCAGACGCCAAGGAGAGAGAAAGGAGTAGAAGAGAAGGGGAGGGCCATCGATACGAACCCTGACGAGGACGCTGTCCTGCTTCCGCCTCAGCTGCAGCTCTTCCCTCTGCTTGTTAACCTGCAAGGTGGAAGGCCCAGAGCTCTTGTTAGTAGCGTTATCACTCAGAAAAGAGATTTTCTAATAGAACATCCCGAAGCAACCTAAGAGGAGCATTTAAAGCCATTTCGCTGAGGGAATATGAGGGGAATGTGAGTTATAGGGCTGAATGTGAATTAGAAAACAGTGGGCGGGGTGGCGCACGCTTGTGATCCCCGCGCTTGGGAGGCCGAGACAGGACGATCGCACAGGTTCGAAGCCAGCCTCAGCGACTTAGTGAGGCCCTGTTTTCAAATAAAGTATAAAATAGGTCGGGGAGTATAGCCTGCAGGTAGAAAAGTCCCTGGGTTCTACCCCTAGTACCACCAAAACAACAACAACAACAAAACAAATTTGTGCCTGGAAAAAAACGCTTTAAAGTCAGTGAATAGAATAGAAAGTTGGGGGTGGGAATTGGGGAAGGGCGAAATGAGGGATGTGTGGGTGTATGGCTCTGTTGTCTTGTATCCCACTAAGATGTATGACTATAAGGCACCAATTAAAAAAAAAAAAAAGGTCAGGTGTGGTGGCATAGGCTTGTACTCCCCGGTACTCGGGATGCTGAGACAGTAGAATCACAGGTTCGAGACCAGCCTCAGCAACTTAGTGAGGCTCTGCAAAACTTAGTGAGATAGTGTTTTTAAATTAAAAAAAAAAAAAGAAAAAAGATCGGGCTTGTAGTTCAGAGATAGAATTCCCAGTAACACACACACACACAGGCACACACACACACACACACACACACACACACACACGCAAAAGAACAGAAACAGAGATAAAATTGTAAATATTTAAATTCCTGACCATTTAGTTATAGCTTTGACTACAACAGAAATTATAGAGAAGCATATGCTATTTGCTTATGATATAGTAATTTGATAAAGTATTATAATAGCTATAAATTATATTTTTAACAAGTTAAGATAATTTAATAGTCAAGCCTCAATAAAATAATGAATGAAATTTTACTTTAAAAATTCATTTTAGCCGGGCGTGGTGGCGCACGCTTGTCATCCCAGCATTCAAGAGGCTGAGACCGGAGGATCGCAGTTCCCGGCCAGCTTCAGCTACTTAGTGAGGCCCTCTGCAACTCAGTGAGACCCAGTTTCAAAAGAAAGAATAAAAAATAGGGCAGGGAGTGTAGCTCATAGGTCAAATGCCCCTGAGTTCCACCCCCAGACCCTCAAAATAAATAAATAAATAAATAAATAAATAAATAAATAAATAAATAAATAAAAATAAATAAAATTTTAAAGTCTATTTTAATTTTCAGGCACAAAAGCACTGTATCAAAAGAGTACTATTATTCAATGCTTCAATAATGTTGATATTTTGTACTATAAATCTATGAGTAACATCAGTGATTCTGATTATGAATAATTTTATTTGAAATTAAACAATGATGAGGAATACATCTAACGGCTAATCACATTGATATTTTGATTTTTTGTGTGTATAATACTTGGGACTGAACCCAGCGGGTATTCTACCTCCAAACTACACCCCCAGTCCTATTTTATTTTGAAACAGGGTCTCACTGAGTTTTGAAGGGCTTCACTCAGTTGTTGAGGCTGGTCTGAACCCGTGATCCTCTCGTCTCAGACTTCCAAGTACTGGGATTGCAAGCATGTGCCCCCATGCCTTACTAATCCCACTGATATCTGAACAACAACTACAATGAATTTTCAAACTCCCCTCTTACTTAGAGCATTAAGCATTACAAGGATATGTCTAACAACGTCTTGCAGTCTCGAAGGGTAGTTATTGGATTCGATGGTCTCTGTGGGTTTGAACTTGAGGTAATTCTAAATTCAGCTCCGTAATTGGGGAAGGGCTAAATGAGTCAAGTGCGCATGTGTGCATAGCTCTACCATCTTTACCCCATTAAGATGTGTGACTATAATACACCAATAAAATTTAAAAAATGGCTTAAAATAATTTTCTCAAAAATCCTCAAAAAACGATTAGAAAACTGAACCTAGTGGTATATAAAATGTATAAGTCACAACAAAGTAGAGTTTTACTTAGGGATGCAGAAATGCTTTAGTATACAAAACCCAAAAGTGCTTCAATACTACAGAATAACATAGAAGACATACAATTATTTCCATAGCCAAAGAAGAAAGCATTTGACAAAATTCAATAGCCATTCATGACGAAATGGTCCAGTTTATCAATCTTCCCTCCTATGAGTTGTGCTCGGCATATCAAGTTTGAGAGCTCTCCGTCGGCTCTGGATTTCTGAGCTCCCCGCGGCGCACACTTAGCTTAGAACGCTCCACTGAGCCCTCTGCTTCCCCCTGCATGTTTGACTTTTGACATGGGAAGTCCTCCCTTGTCAACTCTCCGATGCTTTACAAAGGTCTTTCTGCTGGGCGTGGTGGCGCACGCCTGTAACCCCAGCATTCGGGAGGCTGAGACAGGAGGATCGCGGTTCAAGGACAGCCTCAGCTACCTAGTGAGGCCCTTTGCAACTCAGTGAGTCCCTGTTTCAAAATCCAGAATAAAAAAATAGGGCTGGGGGTGTAGATCAGAGGTAGAATGCCTCTGGGTTCCATCCCCAGTACCATAAAACAACTAAATAAATAAAGAAATTAAATAAAAAGAAAGAATAGAAAATAGGGCTGTGGGTGGTATTTTGAGATAAAATGTCCTTGGGTTCCATCCCCAGTACCACACACACACAAAAAGACCACCAACAAAGGTCTTTCTAATATTTTATCCATAATGTTTCTGGGTTTTTTTTTTTTTTTTAAGTGGGAGTTGGTTTGAATCCTTAGCTCACTTGACAGTTTCTCCCAGGAATCAATATCATTGTGGTTAACATTAAAAAGTTTGGAGCCAGGTGTACTGGCACACATTTGTAATCCCCATACTAGAGAGGCTGAGACAGGAAAGTCATAAGTTCAAGGACGGTATCAGCTAGTAGTGAAACAATCATTAACCTAGCAAGACCCTGTTTCCAAATAAAAAATAAAAGAGGGCTGGGGGTGTAGCTTGCGGGTAGAATGCCCCTGGGTTCAGTCCCCAGTACTGTAAATAAAAGTCTAGGCCTTCTTTCCCATAAGGTTTCAAATCTGTCTCAGAATCTTAATTACATTGGAGTTGATGCATAAACCTATGTCCATTTGGAATCCCTGAGCTAATAGAAGCTTCCAGCTTCTATTAGCTGGCAAATATCCAGGCCACCCCAGCACAGAGCTCTCCCTAGGAGCAGGACTTTGCATGCTAAGACCAGAAGAGCCCTGGGCAGACCAGGAGGAGGTGGCCAGTCTACTGCTAAGGGTATCCTTTGCATCACTAAACGCGGATGTAAATAGTTTCTCTTCTTTAAGGAAGGGAGGGAAATTGCGCGCCTTACTTATAGAAACAGATAAACCTGTGGCCCAGCATCTCCTACATCTGCATTCTGTGGGTTAATCAGTGAGATGACTCAGCAGGGCTGAAGGAGTTTCTGGAAGCCCCACAGGACTCCTGATAATGGCGACTTGAGTGTCACCTCTCCTAGCTCAACTCTGGGTGCTCCTCTTTTGACAAAGACATTTCCCTGGCCAGGAGGCTCCTTACACAACAGTGCACTGATGGACCCAGTTCCCCCTCCAGTGTCCCTGTAGATATACAAGGAGGAATAGAGGCGGGGCCCTTCTCCTGCAGTTGTTTCTGAGGTTCATCTTGCCCTGGCTCACCTCTTGGGGTAGATGAAGATCAAGGGAGTGTTTCCTCTCTGTTAATTCTCTTCTTGTAAGTTTTTAATCAATAAACCCTATCTACACCACAGAGTAGTGGTGTGCATGCCTGTACCCCTTGCTAACCATCCGAGGTACCCTAGACAGTACCCACAGTAAGAACTTAGCTTAACCTTGTGTCAGATGAAGGGAAATTTCAAGTGGAAATTTTGAATTTTCTGCCTGACCTTGGCCTTAATGGTGTACTTTCACTGAAATGTATTAAAACATTCTAACAGTGATATGTCAAGGAAAAGAATCGGTGAATAAATAAATTAAAAGGAAGAATATCAAAATCATAAAAGGATAAAGACCTTAACCACACTTGGTTAAGAGTGTGCCTTTATTAAGTAGGGCAACGGATCTCAACACGTGGGCCAAGGACCCCAGGAGTGTCCAAGACTTTTAGAGGTTTTGTGAAGTCTACATTCTTTTCACAATATTACAATATTAATTGCCTCTTATTCACTCTCCTGGTATCAAGAGTGGGCAGTGGCGTTTTCAAGAGTCTCTGTGATATTTATCATAACAGAAAATGCCAAAGCAGCCGGGCTTGACGCTTGTAATCCCAGTATCTGGGAGGCAGAGAGAAGAGGATCTCAGGTTCCAGATCAGCCTCAGTAACTTGGACTCTGTTTCCAAATAAAAAATAAAAATAGGTCTGGAGTGTAGGCCAGGGGTAGAAGGCCCCTGGGTTCCATTCCAAATACCAAAAAATAAATAAATAAAATAAAATAAAAATAATTTATTTTTAGTGGTACTGGGGTTCCTGGAAACCCTTCTACCTCCAGGCTACACTCCCAGACCTATTTTGTATTTTTATTTGGAAACAGGGTCTCTTAAGCCAGTGTGGCTGGCTTCGAACCTGCGTAATCCTCCTGTCTCCACCTCCCAAACGCGGGTAAAATTGTTTGAATATAAAGGAATCCCGAAACCAAGAAGTATGAGAAGCATCGTAATGGAACTAGAAACCACATCATAATCATTCCACCCACTGTGTAGCTATGTCGCATCTACATCTCAACAGTGTTACCAACTTACTAAACTAGACGTAGTTGCTGCATTTGAGTGGGTTAAGCCACTTGCAAACTAATCATTTTTGTTATTCATGCCTTCATTTGCTCGTAGCAAACACTTTTTGACCATCTGTTCTATGACAGTCACCACGTCAGGTTTGGGGTACAACCGTGAACAAGACTCAGCTGCTGCCTCCGGGTCGCTGGCTGGCTAGAACATGGCAGTTAACAGGCCATCTCTACAGAGCACGAGGTGAGGCGGGCATCCCAGGCTGGGCGAGCTGTGGGGAAGGCCGGCTTCCCAGAGGAGGCGGCCCCTGACCTCTGACCTGGAGGATGAGTAGGCACTAACCAGGTGCACATCGAATGATGGCGCTCCAGCCTGGCCCAAGCAATACTGACCCAACTGTATGCACCTCCTGAGTGTAAGAGGAGAGCCCGTCTGCCGACTTCAGGTGGGGTGTGTTGCTGGAGCAATGTCTGTGGGCGTCCGTCCTTCTGATGAATTTTGAGCATCTGCTCAGGGGACACTTTCTCTCATGAGATCTGCCCTCTGGCTCTCGGACATTATAGGTAAGTAGTGGAAGACAAGCTGGTCTACCAGATGTCGGGACTGTGTAGAGCACCTTTGGCTGGTGGGTGGGCAGGGACTCAGTCACAGTGAAAGAGGGACATGCACAGTGGACCTCGCTTCTCTATCTGCCCTGGCATACAGAGATGCCATCACACGTGACCACGCTGGTCTTACGGCCACCGTGCTCAGAGCTTGGAGGTCGTGCGGGTGTTCACAAGTCACAGGTAGCATCATGTCCCAGCTGGATGGCCAAACACTGAGACATCTGGAGCCAAGGGACTGGGCAGAGGTGAAACATGCCTGGAAGAGCTCAGACGCAGGAGCCCAGGCATGGGATCAGGCCACCAGCGGCGAGCTGGGCCCCCGGACGAAGCCAGAGCGGCCCTGCGCCTCCTCCCATCTCAGGGCTGAGTTGTTCTGAGAAGTCACAGGCGCTGGGGTGAAGCGGATAGAAATTAGGTCAGGGAAAGAGTTCAGTCACCGTGCTTTTCTGATGAGGATCCTCTCTCCCTCTTCTGGTAACTTCTAGGTAAATGAAATGAAAGCTACTCAGCCAATAATTGCAGGAAGAGATAAAGTGATTTAGTACACTTGCCCAGAGGCCAACCTAAAAAGGGCCACTCAAATGTATCCCTTTCCTGTCTTCATTTATCACTCCTTTTTATTGCTCCTCTTGGACTTTTTATACTAGACTCTTAATAGGCCAGGAAAAAAAAAAAAAAAAAAACTGTACTGGGAAACAGTAATAGGCAAGCCAGAAACAGAAACCTTTCCATGAGATAGCTTTTAATTTTTTTATTTCCTATATTGGGAATTGAACCCAGGGGCATTTTACCTCTGAGCTACAGCCCCAGCCCTATTTTTTATTCTTTATTTTGAAACAGGGTTTCACTAAATTGTGGAGGGCCTCACTAAGTAGCTGAGGCTATCCATGAACCACGATCCTCCTGTCTCAGCCTCCCAAGTACCGGGATTAACAAGCGTGCGCCACCATGCCGGGTAGCTTTTAAATTTTTATAAAATGACTGTGGTCAACTCCACCTACTCCTGTTCCTCCTCATCAGAGCAACCACAGATCCTACTTTATGAGAAAGAGTAATACAGCATGAATCAAAGGTGCCCACTAGCAGTGAAGCCAGTCTTCTTCTGTGTGCACAACACAGTGCCCTGGGAGAGAGGATGGGAAGTAGGTATTCCACCGAAACCCCCGTCCGGGAGGACTTTAGGCTCATTCCTCTACTGAAAACATGACCCTGCAGCCTCCTGGAGCCTCCTGGGCTGTCATGGAGTGTGCGATGCAGGCTCTTGCTGCTTGGCAACAACCTTGGGGGCTCAACAAACTTTTAAACAAAATAAAATGTGATTGGTTCCCCTGTGGGTGATACAATAGCACTGGTTAAATATTTAGAATAAAAAAAGAAAGAAAAAAAGAGGCGAAGTCTAGGGGGTCTGCTCCTAGGATCGGCACACACTTGCTGACTGAGTAGTTTAATTTCTCCTCTGTTGCCGCTAACAAACAAACAATCTAACATTTGCTTCCGGCCCCATGAAAAGGCCTCCCATTTTAATGACAACACTCACACATTGAGTTGTTTGTTTTTGGAAGCAGAGCCTGGATTTTTTCTTTGCAGGAATGGCAGAGGAGGGTGGAGGATGGGGTAGGAGAAATCGACCAAGTGGACTCAAATAATGGAGACTATTTTTATATGTCAGGTATTTAAAAGTAAAGGCTTCACAGTCACATATCTGTGAACACATGGTTTTTGTGAATAGCTGACCATAACTTCCCCCCACATCGCCCACATTCCCAAGTTGGCTTCATAGAAGGCCTTATTGTGATCCAGGAGCATTGTTTCCATTAATTCCTATGACAAGGGACCCAAAACACAGGGTGCCTGGAGTAACAAAACCAAGTTAGGGAAACAGCCATGACTTGGCACAAAGTATGACAAGCTGTAAGAAAGCAAACGTTTCAATATCTGAGCGGTGTTGATTTCCTATGAACAACCTTTTCTCTTCTGAACAGTATCATATTCTTTTCAAGCACATTTAGAACGCAAGTCAAGCTGTGTTTTATTTTTTATCATAATAAACACAGTCAGTTTACTGTAACAAAGACATACTAGTGGTGATCAGTTGAAAGCCCCAGTATAACACCAGAAGCTGGGCGGGGGTTGGGGTGGGGGCTCGGGGGTGGGGAGTCAACTGATAAATAAAAGACCAGCCGTCTGGAAAGTTCTCTTAAAAGAACATAAAAAGGCAGTGTTTTCTTATGAGACTAACACAGAATGCCAAAATATCTAGCTGGACTCCTTTTTATTGTTGTCATTTATGGCAATTTGTAACTAAAAATAGCAAATCTCCCCCAAATATTGGGCGTTCGTATTTGTTTTTGTTTATAGACATCTATAATAAGGTGAAAAAAAATTGCACACTGTTTTGAATGGGAATATTATTTCTTATGTAAAAGTCTACCACCTAGTAAGTACATTTATTTATCACACATCCTCAAACTTTCTCAAAAACACTTATTTTAAAATGCTTATAGTTATGCATGCACTTAGATTTTGTTTATAAAGGTGAAATAAATAGTACACAGTAAGCAGTTACAAATAAAATGTATAAAGTTTTCATGATTAAATTCTTGAATTCACATTTGTTAGGAAAATATATAAATCATCTTACCATATCTTGAACTAATGTTTTTTCATAGTCAAGTTCGTATCTTAATCTCTCTCTACCATCTATTAGCTGAAACAGAGAAAAATATTAATTTAATGAATGATGATGAAAACAGAAAATATTATTTTAGTGAAAAATGAGAACAATATTTGAAATTCCACCTCAACAGAACTTGGCGTATTTTATATGAGAAAAATAGATCCTAATGTGGTCAAAGCAAAGTCTTAATTTTTACAGATCACTATGTTATAGTAATTTACTACTATATAATTATCATATAAACAAGAAATGTGCACAGAGAATACCAACATATTTACAACTTTTCTCACCCCACCTCCTCAAATGTGACTTCAATACATAATAAAGCAAGTCCTAGTTGCCCACAAAGAACAATTTTGCTTTTCTCTTTATATAATCTATTTCTCTTATTTTAATTTTTTGTATTATTTTAAATAATCTTGATGCATGATATATATTCATATCAAATCCTGTACATATTGCTAGAAATTCATACTGATTGAATAGAGCCATCAAAAGCATACACTTTACCACGTGACTTGCCTCAGAATTCTAAATGATTACTGATTTTTCGAGTGTTATAAATACACTGATAAAATTCTGCCCTTGTGCAGACATTAGCGCATCTCAACCAGTGGACGCATGTATTCATTTAACAAACATCCCGGGGTCGCCATCTTTGATATTTCAAGCCTTTAGTTTCCAATTAGCCTCTTAGCCGGTTTCTGTGGCTCCGAATTTTCTTACCTACCATTTTTCCTAAAATGCAAATACAAACATAGTCAAGGTACTCAGAAGACCATTCACACCCTGGCCTGAGTAATAACCCCCTCTGTGCCTGACCCTGGCACCCTTGTTCTCGCACACCCATCAGGCATGGGGAAGGCCCCTTCCCCACACAGGATGCTCTCTCCTGACACCTGCCCTTCCCACGTGGAAACCCTAACTCCTGGTCGTCTTCTTACAAGAACGAAATATGTAAGAGCAGACTGCGTCAGCAGCTGGAAGACAGAACCAGATACTCCTGTTATTAGACTGTTGGAATTAAAACACAAAAGCTACCGAGCGCCATAATGATGGCCCTCAACCCACACGTGTGGCAAGGGGTCAGCCCGCCCCAACTCGTCTTATTTTCAACTTTTTCTAAATTACAATCAGGGCTACGAGAGGGGGCATGCAGCCTCTCCAAAGGCTTCTGAGTTGCCTCTGCCCGTCCCTCCATTTCCTGCTCACCCCTCCCCAGGCTCAGCCTCCCCTCTTCTTGTCCCACCTCCAATTCAGAACCAAGTGGCCTCACGGGACGACTCACTCTCCAGCCACATCCCACTGCACACGGTTCTGTCAACACTGCACGCTTCCTGCATTCCCCCTCTGGCAAGCAGCTCTGCCTTCTTGCCCTCTGCAACATCAGCTGGGTCGAAGTCCCCGAGAGGAGAGTGTGAGAAAGGGTGGGGGCTTTCTAGAACCTTCACACCCTCCCCACTCAACATCCTTCACACAGCAGGTCCACGTATGAATGCAAACATGCACTGTGGGTTTCTAGCAATAACAGGGTGCCTAGGCAGCACTTAAAGGTACCTAGTTGCCTACCGCTTAAAGGTTGGTTGACTGGGGAGGATGAGGAACAAAGCGGCAGACATCAGCTCGCGTTTGTTCAGCAACCTCAGATCTGCTTTCTAGCTGACAAATGACCATCCCGACATTATTCCGCTCTACGCTCGCTAAGCCTGGGAGAAGCAGGAAGGAATGTTAAGGGACCGGCCTGGGGACACGTGGCAAAAATTGAACAAGAACCCAACCAGGGGTCTAGATTCTTTCTGTCCAATACCAAGATGTGCCTATATTTTGTATCTCTGTGGCATTTGAGTACATGTAAAGAAAAAAGAAAAGGGGGAATAATTTGAAAAAATACAATAAAGCAGATTAAGTTTCATAGACACATCTAGAATAGAGCTATCAAATAGCAATATAATGTGTTGTCGCCAGGCATGGTGGTGCATACCTGCAATCCCAGTACTTGGGGGAGGCTAGGACAAGGGGATTGCAGGTTTGAGGCCAGCCTCAGAAACTTAGTGAGACTCTCAACAACCTTACAAGACCCTGTTTCTAAAACAAAGAATTTTAAATAGGGCTACAGGTGTAGCTCAGACGTAGAATGCCTCTGGGTTCAAGTCCTAGTACCATATCACAAGAAAAAGAAAAAAAATGTGTTATATATTTAATTTTGAATTTTACAGTAGCCTTGTTACAAAGGTAAAAAAGTAATTGTTAAAAATAGTTTATTTATCCTAATAAATAAAATATTATCATTTCAGTGTATGCTCAATATTAAAAATTATTACTAAGATATCTCACATTTTTATATCAAGGTCTTGCAATTTCATGGTGTTTTTTTTTTTTCAGTACTGGAGATTGAACCCAGGGGCATTCTACATCTGAGCGACACCCCCAGCCCTATTTTTAATTTCTTATTTCTTCTTATTATTATTATTATTTTGGTGGTACTGGGGTTTGTGGAAGCCCTTCTACCTCCGGGCTACACTCCCAGGCCCATTTTTTATATTTTTATTTGAAACAGGGTCTCTTAAGCCAACACAGCTGGCTTTGAACCTGAGCGATCCTCCTGTCTCCGCCTCCCAAGCGCGGGGATTACAAGCGTGCGCCACCACGCCTGGCTTAATTTCTTATTTGGAAACAGGTCTCACTAACTTGTGGAAGGCCTCACACAGTATCTGAGGCTGCCCAGGAACCTGAGTTCCTCCTGCTCAACTTCCCAAATACTGGGATTACAAGCGTGCGCCACCACACCCAGCTTCAGGATTTCAGGTTCGCAGCCACCCTCAGCAACTTACTGAGGCCCTGTTTCCAAATAAAAACTAAAGTAGGGCTAGGAGTGGGTTCAATCCTCAGAGACAAAAAGAAAAAAAAGAAAGAGCCAGGTGTGGTGGCACACGCTTGTAATCCCAGTACTTGGGAGGCTGGGACAGGAGGATCACAGGTTCACGGCCAGCCTCAGCTACTTAGTGCAGCCCTCTACAACTTAGCGAGACTCTGTTTCAAAATAAAGAATTAAAAAATAGGTCTGGGGTGTAATACCGAAGTCGAATGCCCCTGGGTTCACTCACCAGTACCACATACACACAAAACAGAAAGAAAGAAAGGAAAGACAGAAAGAAGGAAAGGAAGGAAGGAAGAAGGGAGGTGAGAGAAGGGAAGTATACCTATATCGTAATCTCTAATAATATTTTTTCTTGGTTTTATTTAATCTAAAGAAAATAGGGCCAGGCGTGGTGGCGCACACTTGTAATTCCAGCATTTGGGAGGCTGAGACTGGAGGATCGCGGTTCGCGGACAGCCTCAGCTACTTAGTGAGGCCCTCTGCAACTTAGTGAGACTGTGTTTCAAAATAAAGACTAAAAAATAGGGCTGGGGGTGTAGCTCGGAGGTGAAATGCCCCTGGGTTCCAACCCCAAACCTGCAAAAAAAAAAAAAAAGAAAGAAAGAAAATAGGTTGTGTAAGCTAGCAGTGTATTGTTGTGTAGCTAGCATTACTTTGGTAGACCCACAGTACTCTATGGACTTTTAAAAAATTTATGTCTAGGGCCGGTGTGGTGGCACATGCTTGTAATCCTAGCATTTGGGAGGCTGAGACTGGAGGACTGTGGTTTGCAGACAGCCTCGGCTACTTAGTGAGGCCCTCTGCAACTCAGTGAGACCCTGTTTCAAAATAAATAATAAAAAATAGGGCAGGGGGTGTAGCTTGGAGGTAGAATGCCCCTGGGTTCCATTCCCAGTACTGCAAAAAAAAAAAAAAAACAAAATTACTCTAAAAGAAAACGAAGCAGAGCAATGCAAAAGAAATAAGAAATTAGGAAATAAAGTAAAGGGGAGAAATATTCTGAGTGGCAAAATCAGGCCATGTTGAAATCTGAACCTAAACTTAGGCACACATGGCTTACCATACTGAGGAAATGTGGCTCAGGTAATAAAAAAAAAATGTTTTTCTTAAATTTTGCCTAATTTTAATGAAATATAATTTAAAAATTGAGACGTGGTTCAGTTACTGGGAAACAATGATCTTGACTGGGAATCATTTGGGAATGTGAACTGCGGTTCCATTGGTCAATTTATGAACTCTAAATATGTCCTCATCTTATGAGTCCTTCTCAGAGTGCCCGGCACGGCAAATACACTCGTGTCTGCCTAGTATGCGGATCAGACTCTGCGTTCCCGGGGCGCACAGTTCTGCAGAGCCTGCCCATCACAGCAGCGTGCCTCGGGGCTGCCCAGGGAGGCGCGGGGTGGCCACGTGAGCCCCCTCCGAGCAGCCGCCGCACCTGTCCAGAAAGGCAGGAGCTGCCCTGGTCCGCTAAGGTCCACCAGGCATCTGGGTTTGCAGGATACAGAGAGAACCCTCTGCTCTAAATAGCTACCAGACACCATAAACGCGGTTTAGTCATCTGTATAAACATGAACACCAATCAATATCTGACCTGAAAATAAGACTGCTCGTTCTTAAGTAACATAACTTTCCCAGAAGCACATCTGTGGGCTTCACTATACCGTATGAGTGTTAGCTCCTTATAGCCAACAAGATGCTTGCTCAGTCACCGCAAGGGTAAGAAGCATCGACACAGCAATGCGTTTTCAGGACAGAATTCTTTTTTTCATTGCTAGCAGCTTTACCCAAAACAACAAGGAAATATATGATCGAACTTATATAATGGGGAAATACACAAATCAGCTTTTCTCTGCATCTTAAGACACTTTGTACACAATGTCGTTTGGCCAATGGAGCTGATATTTCAATTTAAAAGAGTCATTTATCAACGTAAAAACGTTACAGTACCTTTTGAATAGTTTTCTGATCCTGTTCTGAAATCTCTTTGAGACTTATAAGTTCATCTTCTGTAAACAAAAGAAGAGAGAGGCCAACCATGAAATTACATGCGTATGCCTGGCATTCAACCGTCTGCTTCGGGGCAGGCCGTGAAGCCACTGGCGGGCTCGGTGGACACAAGTCCTAGCAGGACTGTGACCTTCACGACCGCCCTTGACATTCACAGCCTTCTTCCTGCTGTTGGGACGGCTGGTGAGATAGGGAGGAAGAAGTGAGTTCGTAAGTTCAAGATCCAAGCGTGGCCGAGGGCTGGAAGCTTTTCACCGGCACTAGCAGTGGACAGTTTTGCCGTTAGTCACAGCCAATACAAAGCGCGTTAGCAGGTGCCACTTCATGACTTAATAGAAAGGACCGAGACCTGAGAAAGCCTCACTGTACCAGCCGAAGAGGAGCTCAGGGGCACTCGTGCACTGCGGTTTTCATTTCAAGGGGCATCATTATACACCTCACTTTATCAATGTTTTTTTTTTCTAGAGATTTTTTTTTAATCTAGAGATTTTTAAAAATTGCTCTTTGCTTTTCATACTGCAGTATGGAAGCTAACACTATATAATTAAGATAAACACAAAACAACGGCTAAATTTTGAAAAACGTTAAAGCATCAGTTGAATGCGACTTATGTCAGTATTTATGGTCCTACTGGGGGGGGTATAAGGAGTACACATAGAAAGTTGTATTTAAAATTTGTATGGTAAATTGAAGATAATTAAGTAGTAAACAGTAGCACCCCCCACCTCCATTTCTCTGCAAGACATATCACACCCAATACATATGCTCAGGTATTTAAGTGTTATAGCTTAGCTAATCAGTGAAGCCTTGAATTAAATCAGGAAAAGATTCGATCTGCTTATAATATTTCTAAGTGGAGTGGGACATTGATTAGCACTTTTTTTTCTTTGTAAAAGCCAATGTTTGGCTTGAAATTAACAAGCAAAGTCAACAAGATGGCTCAGGACTAAACTACAGATGAATCTTTCGCCCCGAGAAAAGAACACCACCCTGGAGGAAGAGCAAACGGGTCTCTTAAGTGTAAATAAGCAAACGTATCTATGTGCGTGAAGGACAGCCATGAATTTTACGAAGTACCCACTTTTTTTTTTATGCTCAAGAGTGATTTCAAAGTGTTACCTAATGCTGTATTTTCTTTTAAATTAAGTTGGAGCTCTTCTTCGAGCGCTGAAATAACTTGCAGCAGCCTCTCATTTTCCTGTTTGCAGTCCAAAACTTCCTTTTCTAGGGTTGGTTTTGGAGAGCTCAAATCTTTGGCAGAGGAGTCCTGAAAGAGGGGGAATTCCATATTTCTAAGCAGGGCGCTGAGGGTGTAAGTAAGCAACACCAGGACAATACAGATACACAAACGCTATCATATAATTTTCTGAATTCTATTACACATTTATAATATGAACAGTAAAAGGAAGGAGCCCAAAGAGAGCTGCTGGAAGAAAGAACGGCTGCGGTACATTCTCCACAAAGCCCCTAGCGCATGGGGACATTTTATTGACAGGAATAATGCATATCATACTGTTTGTGTGTACCCCCGTCATTCAGGTCATTCATTACGGAGGCTGTGTCCGCGGAGGCAGCTGGGCCTGGAGAGCTGGCCTCCGTAACTAGGCAGGCTGGGGGAGCACGGCCCGGCAGCGCCAGGGGGTGGCCAAGTGCGAAGCCGGGGAGGGGGCCGGTCGCCTTTGTAGCGCTTTCCAGTGTCAGCTCGGCCGGTGTCTAGAGCACATCACATGTCAAAGCGGTGACGTTTTCAGGCTGGGAGCCGCATGGCGTCCACCAGGCGCTCGGATATCCACACAGTTGGTTTTCTGCTGGGTGGAGGAGCCACCCAGAGGCAATTCATATTCTGAACATTAACGTGGCTTTGCATGCCTGTCACCCGGACTGTGCAGGCGTTGAATGCCATTGAAGACTTTGGTTTAAATCGCTATGCAAACAGCGATTACCTTGTAAGAAGGTTGCAGGATAACTTTCAACAAAAGACTTTAAAGTTATCGTTTTGGAAGGCAAGCTCATTTACATTTTTATTATGCGCGTCCTTTGTTTAAATATTGCCTTGTCCATTAGGGGAGACGCTTTTTCCTATGCAACAGAAGCTTATTGGGACAGCTCCTCTTCTTCCTCCTCCTCCTCTCCTCCTCCTCCTCCTCCTCCTCCTCTTCTCCTCCTCCTCCCTCCTCCTCCTTCTCCTCCTCCTCCTCCTCCTCCTCCTCCTCCTCCTCTTCTTCTTCTTCTTCCTCTTCTTCTTCTTCTCCTCCTCCTCCTCCTCCTCTTCTCCTCCTCCTTCCTCCTCCTCCTCCTCCTCCTCCTCCTTTTCTGTTTCAAAGCTACTGAAAACTCTGGTATATACTCCCTTATGGTAGTCTAGATTTTACTGCCCCACGTTTAAGAAAACATTAAGATGTAATGAATGGACTGAGAAGACTGGAAGAGAATTTTATACTTGGTAAAAGTTTAAACTGATTATATAATTTCAAAATATTAGTCATTATGTTATCATGCTAAAAGAGGTAGAAAGTTCTCCATGCCTTGATTTAAAATTAGTACAGACTCTGAAAACACTTTTGAAATTTAAGGCACTCTTTAGAGGAATTGTAACCTATCCCCTTTATAACAATTCAAATAAATAAAAATAGACTATGTCCTCAAAAACTATTCCGTCCAGTACAGTGGTTTTCTTCTGGAACTGTACTTTTATTTAACTTTAGCGATAGTGAGAAGTTATTAAGATGTTTTACTATGTCATAATAGTTCAAAAAAATGAGTCAAAGTGTTGTGTAACACACTCATAAATCCTTTTTTTAAAAAAAACAAGTGATTTACTAGTGAAATTACACACATACACGTATATCAGAGGTGATGGCGTCATGGAGGTTCACACTAAGCTCACTTACAAATCTTGAAAGTTTTGAGTCACCATTCCATTTCAACAGTTTGATCCTAATTCATTCTTAACTAATTAGTATTAGCAGGAGAAGCTAATAAAACATGGTTTCCTTAATAAAGGAAAAACCGCAGTCATTAATTTCTTGCCCTACAATGTTCAACTTGAGACCATCACAAAATGCTTTTATAGGCTAAAAGGATTTTTTGAAAGCCAACAATACTGGCCTTAATAGGCTTATGCATAGGTTTCCTTAACAGGAGCAGATTAGGAACAGCCACAGTGGATGAGCACTCATCATAAACTAAAGGAAAACAATGTGAAGAAGTCAGATGAATGCAGAATATACAAGCAGTAGTGGCTAACACCTACATAGTTTATCTCAGGATCTCTGTACGAACGTAAGAGCCACGGGAAACACATTAAAGCCTAGAGGTTTTCCTCGGCACCCCTCTGCAGCCTGTGAAGGTGAGGTTAATCTTAGCTCTGTCCCCACCATCTGTCAGCTGTAGGAACTGCAAGAAATTAACTATTCAGATGCCCCAGCAATGAGGACACTCATTAGGAAAATGAACAAAGGGCAGCTCTGGGCGGCTCTGGTCCCGTTACTCAGAGGGACGTTTTGTGGCGATGTTTTCCCTGCCATCTGCCCAGAGAGCACTGATGTTTGGCTTCCTTAAACCACAAGACGCCTTCTACAACCAACAATTAATAAAACATTAATTCTACTATTATTTTATTAATCGCATTAATAAAACGAGGTTGAGAAGGATGAAGATCGTTAAAAGGTGGTTAGTTGAGTGTCACTGCTTTAGACAATTATATGCCGAGAGAGACTGTGATTCATGTTCATTCTGGAACTTTGAACGTATAAAAGGAACTTGCCATTCTCAACTTTTTCTATTATATTATGAAAACTGGGATTTTGAGTGGCGGCACATACACGATTTCTCTCATTACTATTCACAAAATGTACAGAACTGCACAGAATTCTTTCGAGCTATCGAAATCCCAAATTGAATCTCAAAAGAATCATTAAAAAACAACACAGCAGAAACAAGAAGTCTGGCACTCAGAGTGTGGTCCACTGCCCAGGAGCCTCAGTACCACCTGAGAGCTAGCTGGAATCGCAGGCTCTCAAACCTCAGCCCAGACCCACGGTGTCAGGGCCTGTCTCTCGACAAGATCTGCCATGCTTCTTGTGAACAGTAAAGCACTTGACGACCTTGTCTCTCTTCCCGGCTCTGATTGTGGCATCTCAATCCTGCAGGCGTCACGCGCAGGACTTGGACATCTCAATTTGGTGCTGGGGGAGGAGTGGGGCTCTGATGCATGGCCATGTCTCATGACAGTCACCAAGAAGAGCAGGTGCTTCCCCAGTGAGTGGCCGCCAGGAAAGTGGCGCCCGGGCAGCGCAGCCCTGCGGGGCCGCCATTCTTGAATGGCAGCTCTGTGTCAGAGCAACAAGCAGATACACTGAGCAGTGGCGGGTGGCTGGGTGGTGATGGCTTCACAGCCATCCGTACTAGAAGAAAGAAAAAGTTGAACTTAAAACATGTGCACGCGCGTGCATGCACACACACACACACACACACACACACACACACACAGAGGCTGCAAGGCACAGACTTCCTTTGTAAGTTCTCAAAGGGATTTGTTAACAGCTCAATAATCCCACCCATATTCAGCGCAGTCACATTGTTTTTTTTTTTTTTTTTTTTTGCAAAATAAAAACTGGACATCTCACCGCTTGAATGGAGAGTTCTTGGGAAGGTCCGATGACAAGGGCGTTCTCAGCTGGACACGCGGCTTCTTCTGTACCTTGAAGAGCTCTTTTTTTTTAAATTTCTGCCATAAGTGTAAATTAACCTACCTGTTCATTTACCTTGCTCTTCCAGTTACCATCTTATCGGATTTCTCTCAAATTAACTTATTAACTATAAGGCTACTTTCGTAACTTGGTTATCAGTAAGAATCAACTACATAGTTTTGGGTAAACCAAAAAAAGCCTTGTTTATTGCAAGTTTTCAAAGTCACTTCTATATCTGCTTTGAAAATTTTGTGTTCCCCCAAATTGTGTATTGCAAGTTTTTAATTACTTCTAAATCTGCTTTGAAAATTTTAATCGTTCCCCCAAATTCTGTGTTCCAGTTGAACTGCAGATTAGAATTAAATGGTGTCTCGAGGAATTTTTATACCACTAGAGGGGGCAGTTGTATAAAATGAAGGTTGTTTTGTTTGTTTTTTTGGTTTTTGTTTTGCGGTACCCCAGGAGCATTCTACCTCTGAGCTATACCCTCAGACCTATTTTTCATTCTTTATTTTGAAACAAGGTCTCACTGAGTTGCAAAGGTCTTCACTAAGTAGCTGAGGCTGTCTGCAAACTGTGATCCTTCTGTTTCAGCCTCCCAAATGCTGGGATTACAAATGTGCGCCATCACGCCCAGTTCTGAGATGAAGTTTTAAATCAAAATAAAAAATACCAGCTACAGCCAGGTATGGTGGGGCATGCTTGTAATCCCAGTATTTGGGAGGCTGAGACAGGAGGATTACGGTTTGAGGACAGCCTCAGCTACTTAGTGAGGCCCTTTGCAGCTCAGTGAGACCCTGTTTCAAAATAAAGAATAAAAAGTAGGGCTGCGGGTGTAGCTTGGAGGTAAAATGCCCCTGGGTTCCATCCCCAGTACCACAAAAAAAAATTTATTTGAAAAATTATTCTTAAAAGACTTAAAGGGTATTTTCCAAAGGTTTATTTGATGTAACCACGGTCTGTTTTTGTGGCATCCACGTCTTTGTGATTTGCCTTGGGCAAGGATTTATGTTTTGTTTGGTTACTTATGAGACATCTAGAACCACACCACTCCTGAGCCAGGTGTGGTGACTCATGCCTGTAATCCCAGGACTTGGGAAGCTGAGACAGGAGGATCTCAGGTTCAAGGACAGCTTCAGCAAGTAGTGAGACTCTCATCAACCCGGTGAGATCATTTTCAAATGAAAAACAAAATAAAATAGGGCTGGGGTATCCTGGGAAACAGAATGCTCCTTGGTTCAATTCCCAGTACCAAATAAATAAATAAATAAATAACTTCACCTTCCACAAACTTAGTGTATTTACAGAAATTCTCATATGGTCTCCTGGGAAGAAATTGCTGTAAAATGACCAAGACACCCCGGGTACATCCTGGTCTACAGAACAGACTGCTTACCCCGGAGCAGGGGCAGCCCCGCACGCTCTCCTCAAAGGTTGCCGCCCATCCATCCTCATTCCTTCCCCAAGAGTCCAGACAGGCCCACTCCCCAGAGGAGGAGAACACCACAGCTGCAAAGAGTGCCAGCGTGCTCTCCGTGCTCGGAGGCCTGCGCACTACTTTTATTTCATGGACCATAAACCAGATGGTCATTAGGACTTCCATATTCCTCAGACCAACTGGAGTTGAATCTTCAAAGAGCTCAAAACCATTCCCAGGCAGTGCGGCACCCTCGCTGTAACTCACCTCAGCCGGGCAGTGTCCCCTTACACTTCACAACGGACCAAAATGACCTTGCCACATGGGTGCCGGGCAGCTTTGGTCAAGAAAAGATTAAAAGCTGGCTGTTATAGTTAGTAGTTGTGTGTGTGTGTGTGTGTGTGTGTGTGTGTGTGTGTGTGTGTGTGTGAATGAGATATTCTACTTTGAGCTATAGCCCCAGCCCTATTTCTTATTCCTTATTTCATTGAAACAGGGTCTCACTAAGTTGTGGAGGGCCTCACTATGTAACCAAGCTGAACACAAACCTGTGACCCTCCTGTCTCAGCCTTCCAAATGCTGATATCACAAGCATGTGCCACCACGCTCGGCTTCCCCATCTGTATTTTATTTTTTAGTTTGAAACAGGGTCTGGCTAAGGTGCTGAGGCTGGCTTCGGACCTGTGATCCTCCTGCCTCAGCCTCCCAAGTACTGGGGTGTCAGGCGTGTGCCACCACGCCCAGCTTCCCCTCTGCCTTCTTACTCTTTCTATTTCTTTTCCCCATCAGTCTTTTGCCTAAGCACTAAGCAGCTCCTGGCTCCCACTGCAACAGGGAAAAGCAGACACTGCAGAGTCTTTTCTAATTGTCCTTCTTGGTTGGTTTGTTTGTTTATTGAGATACTGAGGATTGAGTCCAGGGGCATACTACCTCTGAGCTACACCCCCAGCCCTATTTTATTTTTATTTGGAAAAAGGGTCTCACTAGGTTGATGCAAGTCTCATTATTTGCTGAGGCTGTCCTCGAACCTGTAATCCTCCTGTCTCAGCCTCCCAAGTACTGGGATTGCAATTCCCAGTACCACAAAGAAAAAATAAATAAGAGATCGTGTGATTCCAAATTGGCTTCTTCGAAGTTTCTGTCTTGGTAATATTAGCTTTGTGTCAAAAGGGGGGAAGTCTTCAGAGTTACAACAAGAATCCATTCACATGATATTTTTCACCCACTCTTTTAGAATATATATATATATATATATATATATATATACATACATATATACATATATATATATATATTTGGTAGGGGGTAGGTTGTTTTATTTTCATTATAAGTAAAAATTGAAAGCCAGATATGATGGTTGTATGCCTGTAATTCCTGTACTTGGGAGGCTGAGACATAAAATCAGGCTGCGGATGTAGCTCAAAGATAGAATGCTTCTGGGTTCAATCCTCGATACCATTAAATAAATAAATATTGAGAAAAATAATATCGCCCTTGTTTACAATAATTGTGGGTTTTTTAGAATGTGACATTGAGCAGTAAAGTGTCGGGCTGGATTATATTATAGAGTGATGTCCAAAATCCACCAGTTGAATTTTGTTCATTCTTAACCTAAGTATTTAGCTCTCTGTGACTTTAATTACTCTTTGCTTTGAAACTCACATATTTTAGGAATCCAGCGTCTTCATACTGTTGTAGTTCGTCCTTTAGATCCTTAATAATTTCTTCTTTCTCTCTCAGTTTTCTTGACAAAATACTCAGTTTGATATTTGTTGCATCTTGCAAAGCAGCCTTCTCTTCTTCCACATTAAAGTATTGCTGAGGGGGGAAAAAAAGCAGAATTAAAGACAGACACTTAGCCAAGTAGCCCCGAAACTGTTCTGCATTTTATTTAAGCTGCTGTCCTGTGAGACTATGTTATTTTTGTAATCGGAACCCAATTTTTAGTAAATAAACCACACTAAAAGACACACTGAAGTGTCAGGTACTAGAGTGCATCGTTATCCTAGAAAACAAGAAGCAATGCTGTATATTACGCTAACTTTATCAGCCATGCAAATAAGACAATACTCAAGAGCAAAGCGTCAGGAGCCTCCCGCTGTACCACCCCACAGCAACAAGAATTTGGCAGCCATTCATCAACAAACGTGCCTTTGAGGAACGTTGCAACCCGTGCAGCCCTGGCAGGGCCCGAGATGGAGAAGGGGTGTTTTGCAAGGGCAGGCTGCCCCCAGGTGGCAGGTCACCAATGATGGTCCTGGCTGCAGACCCAGGAATGGCCTCATCCCTCTGTGGACTTAGTTTCAATCCTTTTGTCCTCGGTCCTTATGCCGAGTTACCCAGAACGGTCATGCCCGTCAGTGCCTCGGTGATGGTGTGCACCTGACCTGGCCCTGTGACTCAGCTAAGGCCTTTCTCAGCTGTCATCTGACAGCAGCAGCCCTGCCCAGCCATGGAGCTGCTGGAAGATGTGCCTGTACGGGTCCCCGTTGCATGTACTGATGAGTCTTCAACCTCCGTCCAGAAGCAGTCTGTCCATCTGGAGACTTGTCAGGTGAAGCAATCCTACATATCTCCTAAGGCCGGTCTACTGACCTCGGTCCAGCTGCATGTCCTAAAGCAGCCCTGTGAGCTCGCTCCAGATCCACTCAGTTCTGGTCTAGGGGACATCCTGCCTCCCCAGAACCTGGCAGAAGGCGAGTTCTTCTGTGTCCCTAGAGCAGGCCTGTCGTCCTCATTCTCAGCCACACATCATGAAATGCCGCTGTAATTCTACCCTTTCCATGTAGCCCAGAGCCAGTCCGACCTGCTCAGAAACCCATCGGGTGACACAGCGGGACCCCTCTTGGGGACTTGGGGGAGCCACAGGCATCTGTTCATCTGGTAACAGGCCCTTCATCTGTGGACTCAAAGCAAACTCTTCACCCAGCACCGACCCCAATGACCAAGGGGCAGACAGAGCCCAATCCTGCTCGTGTCCGTAGTAATAAGCCAGCCAATCACGAACTCAGCTGAGCAGCCAGCAGTGGCCACATGGCCCCGCCGCAATTCCAGAGGCTATTCTGTCAGCTTAGGGGCTCGCAGGGAGAAGTACTTATCTGCCAAAACGAGCCTGTAAAGACCGAAAGAAGTGTTGGCTTCTTAAAATGCATAGGCCCCAACATAAACATCTCCACCTACCGAAGAACCCACAACTGCGATGCTACTAAAGGGAACTGATAAATCTCCAGTAACGGAGCCTGGCACAGAATTCTTAAAGAAGCTCAGTGCCAACGAAGAGAACACAGGTAGACGACGAAACAAACCAGGAAAATGGCCCTTGAACAACGTCAGAAGCTAATAAAGAAATAGCAACCCACTAAAGAACCAAAAAGAAATTCTGAAAAATACAGTGATATCACTTAAAAATACAATTAGAGAGCTCCAACAACAGGTTCAATCCTGTAGAAAAAATTTAATGAAACTGAAGACATGTCATCTGAAATTAAGACAAGCCAGGTGTGGTGGGGCATGTTTGTAATCCCAGTACTTGGGAGACCGAGACAGGAGGATTGCAGGCTCGAGACCAGCCTCAACAATATATGGAGACTCTCGGCAGCCTAGAGAGACCCTGTTTCAAATTAAAAAATAAAACAGGGCTGGCAGCGTAGCTTGGAGGTAGGCACGTCCCTGGGTTCAATACCCAGTACAAGGGAGGGAGAGAGGGAAAGGAAGGAAGGAAGGAAGGAAGTAGACAATTATAGAAACAAAGATAAAAAGAATGATATAAAGAGAAGAAAGTATATGGGACACTCAAGTGAATAAATATATGAGTTATGGAAGCCTCAGGAAAAAAAAGAGAGAAAGAAGAAGCTTTTAAGAAAGCCTCTTAAAAAGAATAAGCCAGGTGTTGTGGCTCACTCTTGTAATTCCAGTACTTGAGAGGCTAAGACAGGAGGACTGCAGGTCCGAGACTAGCCTCAGCTACTTAGTGATGCCCTCTGCAACTTAGTGTGACCCTGTTTCAAAAATAAAGAATAAAAAATAGGGCTGGGGGTGTAGCTCGGAGGTGGAATGCCCCTGGGTTCCATCCCCAGTACCAAAAAAAAAAAAAAAAAAATTACAACACAAGTGAATAAGTTCTTGAATCAAGTACAGAGGGGCTGAGTGAATTAAAAAAGAAAAATCCAACAATCTGCTGCTCATAGGAGTCACTTTAGCCTTAAGGACACATAGAAGCTGAAAGTGAAAGGGCAGAAAAAGCCAGATGGTGACCCAAAGAGAACAGGGTGCTCTGCTTAGACAGCGGAGTCAACTGAAATAGGCAATAGCAATTATAAATACGTAAACACTCATAACTGGAGCACCTAAATATGTAAAGCAAATATTACCAGGTGTGGTGGCACACGCCTGTAATCACAGGACTTGGGAGGTTGAGACAGGAGAATCACAGGTTTGAGGCCAGCCTCAGCAACTTAGCAAGGGCTCAGCACCTTAGTGAGACCCTATTTCAAAATAAAAAATAAAACAAAGCTGGAGCTGGGCGCGGTGGCGCACGCTTGTAATCCCCGCGCTTGGGAGGCGGAGACAGGAGGATCGCGCAGGTTTGAAGCCAGCCTTGCTGGCTTAAGAGATCCTGTTTCAAAAAAAAAAAAGAAAAAGAAAAAGAAAAAGAAAATAGGTCTGGGAGTTGTAGCCTGTAGAAGGGCTTCCAGGAACCCCAGTACCACCAAAAAAAGAGAAAAAAAAAGAAAAAAAAACAGAGTTGGGGGTGTAACTCATAGGCAGAATGCCTCTGGGTTCAATCTCCAATAACACACACACACACACACACACACACACACACACACACACGTGCATGTGAATATTAATAGAACTTATGGGACAAATATATAATAACACAATAATAGTAGGAGACGTCAACACCCCATTTTCAACAATAAATCAATTGGACATAAATTCAGTAAGAAAACGGCAAACTTGAATAACACAAAAAATAGCCGTAAGAGATATGATGTAAAAATTCCAGGGAGGTGACTAATAGTTGGAGTTGCACAAAGGAAGGCGGGTGACTGCAGGTAGCTCAGTATTGCCAGAGGGTCGATTTTTTAGCTGAGAAAGACGAAGAGATTAAAGGGGGGAGATGCTGGGGCGTTCTGCACCGTGCTAAGAAGCTTTGACTTCATCCTGCACGTGCGGAGGAAACCGCGAAGGGTCTTAACCATCAGCGGAATGCGATCAGAATTGTGTTTGGAAAGATGGCTGCGATGACTGCGCAGATGGTGGGATTCATGAAGACCTTAAGGAGAGAGAAGGCCCCTTGTATCAGAGACGAACTTTTGGCCAGTTCATCTCTTTTCCTTCTCAAGAGGTGGATGAAAAAGGTAAAAAGGAATGGCTTACGGAATAGGAAAGGTGAATTTGTTTTGTATTGCTGCACAACAATTTTACCACAAACACAGCGGACACACACACACACACACACACACACACACACACACGCACACACCGTCAGTTCCCGTGCATCAGGAACTCACGCCCAGCTCAGGCCGTTCTCCTGCAGAGTCTCACGGAGCTTCAGATAAGGGCTGTGGTCTCATCTGAGGCGCGGCTGGGAAGGGAGATCCTTCCACCCTTACTCAGTTATTGGAAGGTTCGCTTTCTTGTGGCTGGGAGGCTGAGGGTTTCTGTTCTTTCTGACTGACAGATGGAGGCTGCCTTTGTTTATTTTTTTGGCCACATGGTCGTCCCCAACATGGCCTCTTACTTTGTCCAGGACAACAAAGGAGAGAGGAACTCTAGCAAGACAGGCGCTTCGCCCTGCACTCAGTAAGCCCAGGCAGCCCGGCACCTTTGCTATAGTTAGGAGTGAGTTCCATGTCGTATTCTCATTCTAGGAGACAGGGAGAGGGGATCACACCAGGGTGCAGACACTGGGATGGGGGACCTCGGGAGCTCCTAGGAGTCTACTCAGTGTGAGGACTGATTTGTAGGTTGCCATCTTGGAGACTGGGTGGATCGCAATGTGACCAACTGCGACCAGGAGCCTTGTTGGGTAGAGGCCAGTGAAACGAGAAGGTGCTTTGTAGAGTTCCGGTCGAGATGAGTTTGGCATGAGTTATGTTGTCACTCCTCCAGCAGAGACTTTAACTTTCTTTCTCGCCTTCTTTTCAACATAAAGCCTCAGTCAGATCATTACACAGCTCCAGGGAAGTGAATTCTTCACAATCCTAGGAGATGAGTCCTGGCCTTAGCAGAAGCAAACATATCCATGTCTATACAGCACAATTCACACTAGCCAAATTATGGAGCCCATCGAGGTCTCTGGTCAGCAGAGGAATGGGTGAAGAAAATATGGTATGTCCGCACAATGAAATTTGACTCAACCATAAAGAAGAACAAAATTAAGTCATTTGCAAGAAAATGGTTGGAACTAAAGAATTAGGCTAAGTGAGAGCATCCAGTTTCAGAATGTCAAGGGCCATGTTTGCCCTCATATATGGAAACTAGAGAGAAAATTCTAAACAAAAGGGACTTCAGATAGATGAGAAGAGAGGCCAGTAGAATAACAGAAGGGGGTTGGGGGAAGTAAGAGGGGAGGGGAAAAGGAAAACGGATGAAGGAAACAGGTCAAATAATGCTATCCATATATGAGGATGTCACTGCCAATCTCATCAACATGAAGGGTGGGACCTAGAAGGACACATCCAGGTGCTGTGTGCATGTTGGCTGGTGTCACGTTGAATCTCACTATGACATGTGATGACAACACACCAACATATATGAAGAAGCCTGTCCTGATTTCATAAGTCAGAGTCCAGAAGATTTAACCCTTTCCAAATGCCAACATGCTAGTATTTTACTGCCTGATGCTGTTGCTTGGACTTTTCAGTTTTTTAAAATATGAAGTATAAATAATTTAGCACCCAGACAATATTTGCTGTTAACACTCTGACTAGGTGAATGGAATAGCAATCTCATTAGAAAAGGCTCTTCTATTCTTCTGACATCTCAAGATGTAGAGGTAAATAATCAACAAAGCAAGGGTTCTATTTCAAAAAATAATTGCTTTCCCAGCTCGAAGCCTTTTAAAAACAATCTTAACATTTAATCGCCTTAACAAACACATTTGTCTTTGTACTGGGGTTTGAACCCAGAAACAGTCAACCTCTGAGCTATACCCTTAGTCTTTTTAATTTTTTTTTATTTTGAAACAGGATCTCACTAAGTTGCTGAGGCTGGCCTTGATCTTCCTGTCTCCGCCTCCCAAGCGCGGGGATTACAAGCGTGTGCCACCATGCCCGGCATATTCTTTATTTTAAAACAGGGTCTCACAGAGTTGTAAAGGGCCTCACTAAGTAGCTGAGGCTGTCCACGAACTGTGATCCTCGTGTCTCAACTTCCCAAATGCTAGAATTACAAGCTTGCGCCACCATGACCAGCCATCATTACACGTGTTTTTTAATTTTTTTTTTTTCAGTCCTGGGGATGGAATCCACAATCCTCCTGTCTCAGCCTCCCAGATGCTGGGATTACAAGCGTGAGCCACCACACTCAGCCCAAATGTTATTATTAATAATCTTTTTCTATTTTATGAAAAGCAAAGATTGATGGTACACACCTGCAGCTCCAATTGTCAAAAGAGGCTGAGGTGGGAGCAGTTAAGGAGTTGCTTAGCCAGAAAGAGAGAAGACAGGAATAGCAGTGTCTCAAGTATCTGAATGATGGCAGGTGAAAAGGGGTCGGTCTGTGCACCAGTTGTAGGTGCACCAAAAAAGAGAAGCATGGAGCCAAAATGTAGAGATGAAAATCTGCAAATTTTAATCCATTTAACACAGTCCCAGTCTTCTGTAGTCTTCTACACACACACACACACACACACACACACACACACACACACAAATTGCTTATATAATGATATACATGAAGTGCTTAACACAGTGCTTGGGCCATAGTAAATAATTTGATAAAAGATTCATTATCTGTTAGGGAAGAGGAGGAAATTTACATTGTCACTCACGTTTGTATAACTAATGCCTTGTCACCAAGGCCACTTAGGATAAAAGAATAACAGGAATAATAGGCTTGTGTTGGGTCCCCAAACTGGGGGGGGGGGGCGAGGCTTCTTTGGGGCTCTCTCTCTATCTCCGTATCTGTTGTAGCTAGATCTAGATTGTCCCCTGAAGGTCTCCTGCGTTAATGTTCAGAGTTGATACAATTGAGTCATGAGAGGTGTGATCTCATCAGTGGACAAATCCATCGTATTCAACTCACTGGGTGGTCACCTAGGCCAGTGGAATGCGGCTGGAGGAGGTGGGCCTCTGGGGGTGTGGCCTTAGACACTGTGCTTCCTTTGAATGCCTTGCTTGCTGTCTTGCTTCTGGCTTCCACGATGTGAGAGCAGAGCCTCGCTCTCTCTGCTCCCCTCAGCGATGTCCCGAGCTCTGCAGACCTGGCCTGCCATAGACTAAACCCTGGAATCTCCAAAAACTGTGAGCAGATAAATCTTCCTTCCTCTATGTAGTTGTCAGTTAGACAAAGTGGTCAGTTGTTTTGGATCGCAGCAGAGAGAGTGTTGACTAAGACAATAGCTTTTCTTTTTTGTGGAACTGGGGATGGAACTCAGGGGCAGTCTACCTCGGCCCCATCCCCAGTCCTACTTATTTATTTATTTATTTATTTAATTTATTTATTTTTGGTGGTACTGAGGATGGAACCCTTCTACCTCCAGGCTACACTCCCAGACCTATTTTATATTTTATTTGGAAACAGGGTCTCCTGCGTAATTGAACCTGCACCATCCTCCTGTCTCTGCCTCCCAAGCGGGGATTACAAGCGTGCGCCACCACGCCCGGCTATGCTCTTCAGTTTAAAACAAGCCACAGGACTCCCCTTTCCAGAAGCTACATCTGTGCCCGGAGCATGAGGTCAGTACTGCCCTTCCTGATGCACTTGTGCCATAGGAATCGCGAGCGAGGAGTGCGTGCCCGCCTCGTTTCTGCCCCTTTCTTAGACAAACTAGCCTTATGCAGCATAGCAAGGAACCCAAGAGGTGGAGCAATAGGTAAGGTTCTCTTTTTGTGGTGATTAAAATGGTCTAACATTACATTATGGTTGCACAATTCTGCAAATATACTATAAACCATTAAGTTGCACTGGGGTTTTTTTTTGGTGGTGGTGGTACTGGGGTTCCTGGAAGCCCTTCTACCTCGGAGCTACACTCCCGGACCTATTTTATATTTTTATTTGGAAACAGGGTCTCTTAAGCCAGCGAGGCTAGCTTCGAACCTGTGCGATCCTCCTGTCTCTGCCTC